>NC_138182.1:53565388-54165388 GCF_964194105.1 Spermophilus citellus | reverse complement strand
GTTATTGTCATAGGCTCCAGGGCTGGGATTGACCCTAAGAAATGTTCAAGTGGTTTTTATTTTTTTTCTTATTACATCTTTTCCCAAAGATGTAAAATGTTGTAATCTACAATCCTAAATTTTTTATGTGGTCATCAAATTATCCTTTAATTTTCCATGTTGCTTCCACACTTAACAAATATTCTTCACGAAACTGCTGGAGCTGCACATGTTTTGCTCTAACTGAAAAACCAAAGCATGAATCTCCAATTCTTGCAGGTTATCCATGCTTACAAATATTGATTTTTCTCAGGCTGATAAGAGATGTCATTTTCAGGCCCCATATATTCATGAGGCTCTCTATTAGCAATAACATTATTATGAAACCTTGGTTCCTACTGAATATCTTAGTCCCTAAAGATAACATTGTGGGGGACATGCCTGTAATTCCTACTCTAATCACTGAAGTAGTCCATAGGAAGCTCTGTTTTAGGGCAAAGTCAATTTACTCTGCTCTTTCAGTTTTCCAGGAAACAACTTCAGGTTTTTGTAACCTTCCATTTGTAATAAAAAATTGTCATATAAAGGAAAGCTTTTTTCTCACATATCCATACATGTATTTTGTATAACAATGAGGGTCTCTTTCCACCATCCAATGTGAGAAAAAAAAAAAGAATAGCATTAACCTAGATTAGGTAGAGAGAAGTGGCGGGAGGGGAGGGGAGGGGATTGGGGATAGGAAGGATAGTAGAATGAAACAGACATTATTATTACTGTGTGTATATATGTGACTGCATGACCAATGTGATTTTGCAACCTGTATACTCAGAAAAATGAGAAATTATATCCTATCTGATTCAAATGTATGATATGTCAAGATCACTGTACTGTCATGTGTAACTAAGTAAAACAAATAAAAAATAAAATAAAATTTTATAGAACACATCAGCAAAAAAAAAAAGAAAGAAAGAAAGAAAAGCTTTGAGCATCTTGACAATAAAACCTACCTGTCTGATTAGCTTATATATATTGTTCACTCCTCACACATCAACAGTGAGATGTGGACTTAGAAAGCCAACTCAAGCCTCTGTCCACATAACATCAATTTGTAGCACCACAAAGAAGTGGGACTCTGTTATGGTTTGGATGTGAGGTGTCCCCCAAAAGCTCACATGTGAGACAATGCAATAAGGTTCAGAGGAGAAATGATTGGGTTGTGAGAATCTTAATTCAATCAGTGAACTAACCCCTGATGGGATTCACTGAGTGATAAATGGAGGCAGGTGGGGTGCGGTTGGAGGAGGTGGGAATTGGGGCGTGGCTATGGGGTATATATTTTGTTTCTAGTGAGTGGAATCTCTCAGTCCCTCCCACTTCCTCTCCCCCTCCCCCTCCCCGCTCCCCTCCCCCTCTCCCTCTCTTTCTTGATCACCATGATGTGAACTGCTTCCCTGTGCCACACTCTCTGCCATGATGTTCAGCCTCATCTCAAGCCCTGGGGGATGGAGCCAGCCTTCTATGGACTAAGACCTCTGAAACTGTGAGCCCTCAAATAATCTTTTCCTCCTCTATAGTTGTTCTGGTCAGATCCTTTAGTCACAGCAGCAAAAACATTGACTAGAACAGACCCATAACAGAGGGAACCTGATGAAGTACTTGTCTTCCTTTTGGATAAATCCTTTAGGTGTATCCAAGATGATTATATCAGTTTATGTTTAAACTCCAGGTAAACTTGATATTGGAACGTCCACAAGAGAAGTCCAGTGTCACGTCTACTGGAGAGAGGCCCCTTGTATCTTTGGATGATCACCACAAAGTCCAGGAAGTTTTTCAAAATGGGCGGGAAATATTTTCAACTCCTAGGGCTGGTCAATATATGTGATACTACTGAACTTAAATACTATACATAGGTGAAGAATAGAGAAGCACAGTTTCATTACCCACCTCTATTTGTAGCCAATTCACATATCAAAATGATTTTTTCAGTTGTGTAGACTGCAAAACCAAGTCCTAGATGATTAGCTAGAAGAAAAAGCTGCATTGATTCTCTGGAAACATCTGGGACTGATTCAAAGAGTTTGAGGGCTCAATTAGCTTGAGCACAGCCTGTCTTCTTGCTTACTAACAATCAGCTAGCTGACCAAAGGCTGTTGCTGTGGCTGATCCTCCACGTGGCTGAGCACTAAGTTTCTGTGCTGTGATAACACACATTCACCTGGAAGTCACACATCTTGGAGATCAGCAAAGACCCAGGATCCAACCAAAGTTGAACATACCCAGGGAGAGGCAAAACTGGAGGATGTGATGGGATTTCCACACACTCCCTCATTCACTAGCCAACCATCCAATTCTTAATTATCATCAATCAGAAGAAAATGCAGAAGGGAGGCTGCTGCTCTGGGTGAGTTTGTGTTGCCCTCGGCAAAAGCCAATGCAATTGCAAATGAAAGTTCGTTCCTTGTCATTATGAAATAAAATCTGTCTGTTAATTGGAGTGTATCAGTGTCAATTTCCTGATTTTAATAATATTTTATGATTATGTTATGGGCTATCATTGAGGAAAACTGGGTGTAAGATACACAAGAACTGTTCTGCAATTTGTGTCATATAAAAAGCCTTTTTAAAATCTACCAAACAAAATATAAAGATCCTTGTGCATAAAGATTTGTCTCAACTGTCTCCTGTGATACATGTGTCAGAACAAAGATGATCAGCATTATCAGCAGAGAGAGTGGCTCCCTTTCCATTCTTGTTGCTGGACATTCCTCCGTTGCTTATTGCTTCAAGGCAAAGGAGGTATGAGAAGTAAGCCTAGTGTATGCAGGAGCATTATGGGGCAAACAAGTTGTGTTAGAGCTTTTGCATATGTATTAGTCTGCTTTCTGTTACTATAACAGAACACTGGAGATTGGGTAATTTATAAAGGAAAGAGATTTATGGCTTATGGCTCTGGATCAGGGAAGTCCAAAATCTGGCAGGGGAAAATGCCTATAAGATAGCATAAGGTGAGGACCTCATGCTGCTTCAACTTATGGTAGAAAGTAAAAGATACCTATGGAAGAGAAAGAACATAAGTGGCCTTGCTTTATAACAACTCCTTCTTGTGATAATCAGTCCATGAGAGTGAAAACTCTTGTAAAAAGGAATTAATCCATTCATGAAGACTCCACCCCCATGACCCAAACATCTCCTACTAGACCTTACTTCCCAACACTGCTACTTTGAGGAATTAAAACTCAACATGAGTTTTGGTGGAGACAAACCATATTTAAACCATAGCAATGTATTTTTCTTCCATGGGAAAAGTCCATAAAGTCCATGATTTTTAAGGGACTGGTGCAATTGGGTCCAAGCTGAGAAGATATGAGCACGCAATTTATTTCCTATCTTAAACTGGGCTCCTGGCTAGGCCCAAAGACCAGCATTCTTCTCCAAAGTCAAGGAGAGAGGGAGGGCCACTTTGTCATCCTTCCTTTATTCTGCCTTATGTCCTTACTGCCCTGACTCGGCCCCTGTTGGCTAGACTAACCAGCCTAGGCCTCAGTGGCTCACCCATCCACCCAGACACTGATTAGCAAGTATCGTTCTCTGAACTGAGTAAGGCAGACTGATTATGCTTCTGGATAATTTCCGATGCCCACTTCTCCAGCCCCACTCCTACAGCTGGCCAAGTCCTTCTCAAGAGTTTGTTCTCTAATTTCCCCCCAGGCCAGAGCAAGGTCCTATTATTAAGCAATATCTAACTGCACTTTTAATTTTTTATTTGGTCTATCCTGTTGGTGGTTATTGCATTTTAAGTGACTATACCACAGCTGTTTGGGTCACCTGTTATACATGACCAGTTCATCAAAGGTCTGTATAACAAAGCATTAGCACAGTATTTATTAACCAATTGCATACTTTAGCCAATGTAGACACTGGTTCTGAGTATCCAGAAATATGTAAAGGAGATGAATGGGAAAGGTAAGTGTCCTTATCTCCACATGCATCTAACTCCTACAATGTTTCCAATGCCTAGTACATATGGCTGATATGAAAGAGGTCTCAGAGGGGCTGCAAGCAAATATTGGAAGAGAGGGTCATGAAATCAAAGAACTCATGCCAATTCTGCACTTTGGAAATGGTACTGAGAAATGTTGAGAATGTATGAAGAATACAAACCAGAGATAATTCAAAATGTCAGAAGACAGAAGAGGCAAAGGAAAAAGCATAAGGAAATTGTAGAGATAATATTAGGTTAAACCATATGAAATAATCATTTTCCTATGAAATAGAAAAATGGAACATAAGCAATTTCATAGTATTTAGCCTAACAAAAAGAGACTTAATATTATCTCACTTGCACTGTACTTTCAGAAATAAATAAGCTACATTATGTCATTGAATAGTTTATTGATTCACTTTGTCATTCATTTAACAATGATTTATTGAGCTTCTACTATGCACCAGGTGCTCTTTGGAGCACTGGTATTCAGAAATAAACAGGACATCCAAAATTCTCTGTTCTCACAGGAGTGACATGCTACTGGAGAAAGACAATAACCAACATATATATGTGGGTGTGTACACATATACACACACAAAAGCATTGAATATGTCTACACATTATGTATGCATGTACATAGGTATATATGTGAACACATAGTATTACTATATCTATTTTTCCCCTTTCCCTGGCCCTTGTTGTGGGTTAGCATCCACATATCAGAGACAAAAATTGACCTTTGTTTTTTGCAGGGATTGGCTTATTTCACTTAGCATGATCTATCTCACGTTTTTAAAGAATCTCTATGTGTTCTATTGAGAATAGCAATAGTGGAAGCAGGGAGATGAATTAAATGGCTATTATGGTAATGCAAAAGAGAAACAGTGGTTGTGATGGAGAGATAGGGAGAAGTGATCAAATTGAGGTACATTTGAGGGCAGACTGAATAGGGTTTGCTGAAAGATTAAACATGGCATGTGAGAAACCAGAATGGTCAAGGAAGACTGAAATTTTTGGACTACACAACTACAAAAGATTTAAAACCGAAATGAAAATGGGGAAAAGTATAGTAAAGACAGTTAGGGGCAAAGTGTGGGGAGATAAAATATGAAGAGTTAAATTTGAGATATGTATTGGACATGTAAGGGTCATAATTTGATAGTATTTATTCCAAAATCAAGGCCATAAATATTTTTATATGTTTATAATTTCAAGCTCCTTCAAATGATTGCTTATACAGTCATATATACACTTAGTTGTTTAAAATTAACTTTTTTATGTTAGTCCAAATGTTAACATATTCTTTTCTCAAATGAACAGGAATTATAACAACTGACTGCAAAATGTACAATAATAAGCCAAGGTAGGATTTGAGCCAACTCATTTTGCATGTCAATCACACAATTTGGAAACTATTGCATTTTAAAAATGATAAACACAATCTTCATTTTAGCCTCATGTGTATGAGAAATAAAATTTGACTTATTTCTAATTTTTTAAAATTCATGAGCTTATATCTAGTGTTCAGTCATGCAAGACTGTAATTTGCTACTCTTATGTTCTCTTCACTTTTTAAAAAATGTTGAGCTTCTTTGACTCTATGGTGTCAGAAAAAAATATATGCCCAGAATCTTTCAAAAGTATGCATGTCATCCTTTTTTTTTTCATTCTTTCTTTTCTTTTTTTTTTCTGTTTATCAGAAATGGGGGGGGGAACAATAGTAAAAACAAGTTCTATGCCTGGGGCACCCAGAACACAGTTTTGTGTGAGTGGTGTTACATGGGAATCATGGGAGGACATTGTTTGGACTGAGCTCCTGCACTGGACCCCAACAGACCAGACCAGTCACTCATGCTAAACACCACAGACTCAAATTAAAACTTTAAGGAAGCGAATAGATCCACAAACAGACCTCTGAAAACAATCTACCTGAGTTAGTTATAAGGAAGTCCTCTCTGATTTAACCCCTATTAAAAAAAGTGATCTGAAGCAACTTGATGTTAACCCATCAGTGCTCTTTCCCCCATATTATTCCATTTCCTTGTTCCCATTTCACAAATGCACTGCTCTGCTCTTGCCCAGTTGGAGCTTCTGTTTTATTTTGTAGACTGAAGCCTGCCTTGATGTATGAATTACAAATAAAAGTCAATAAGATCTATAACTAAATTTGTTGTGATTCTGTCTTTAGATAGTAGGACGTGGTAATCATTATTACTGTGCTCAGGGACAAATGGCCATGTAAAGCAGGAACATAGTTATGTGTATGTCATCATTTCTGTGATTGAACAGGTTCAACTTGGGCATTATATGACATCTATCATTTGTTTCAATAGCCTTTAGGTAAACAATAAAAAAGACTTTGGATTTAAATTAACTGGAGAAATTCTTGGGTGGCCAGAAAAATAAAAACAAAACAGAAAATGAGGGAACGATGCAGTTTTGAATAGGATAGGATGTTATCTTTAAAAAAAAAAAAAAAGGAATAAGAAAAGAAAGAACAAAGCAATCCCCCGCCCCCAAATTTGGCTCTGTGTTTATTAGATTCCCCTAGTTTTCCCTGTCTACTTTTTTTTAATAGCTGCTGTTGTGCTTATGTAGTTTTCATATTCTGATTAGACTGAGTGATTTCTTTCCTCCTCTCCCCTCCCCCTCTTTTCTTATTACCCCTCAGAGAGCTTTGAAACAGGTAGGTTGCCAATTAACCTAAGCATTCTATTTTAATCTTAGTAAAACACCAGATTGCGTAGCTGGTTGCACAATTAACAGGCTAGTCCATTTTAATCTCAAGATTACCAGGGATTCATTCCCAACAGCTCGTTAGGAAGAAAACAGAGTCCTCCTCCTCAGCTAGAATGACAAAAAAAAAAAAAAAATCCACATCTTATGCCTGGCCTTCTATAAGAGAACAATGTTTGAGTAGGGAAGGCTGCAGACTGGTATTTTTAAAATTAATTTATCTAGGTAATTATGCAATCCTTTGTATCATCCCATTAATGTCCTGCATAGAGTGAGCTAGAGTCTGTGAACAGGGTAACTTTTTATTTTGCCTAGGTGCCACCCTTGAGTGCCCTATGTACTTTTTTAGTTGCTAGACTTAAAAGAAAAGTAAGCAAGGGAGAAAAAAAGAAAGAGGTTGGAAAGAAGAAGGAAAGATGAGTGATTTGATCATCACGAACCCCAGAGCCCTGTTAAAAAGTATTTGTACTTTAAAAAATCTTTTTTGCTGAAAGCTTTTTCAGGAGAAATAAATTATACTGACTCTATATAAATAAAAGCAGAAAGAGCAAAGACGAACATGAACATATATTACCAATGCCATTCATCAAATATAGTTGACACTTCAATCTAATCCAGCAAATGAAAACACAGAAGTTTATAGAGTTATAGGAAGTAAGCAATTTAAACATACCAGGGCACAAGGTCATCTAACACAACTAGCGAGATGTCCCTTTTTCTTTTCTCTTTTTCTCTCTTTCATCCTTTCAAAGCTCTCAAACACTGATTGATTATCCATCTTTCTCACCGGGTGAGGTGATCTTTAAATCAGATAATTAATAGCAGTAGTCCAAATGTTCCTTAGCAAGTCCACCTTCCTCTTGTGTCATAAAGTAAAAGGACACTTCATGCATTTCATACTATCATTATGGCGCAAGGTTTCTCTTTCCATAATAAAGTAATACATTTCTTAACTAATTAGTTCATTAATTTTAAGTGTGATTCCCAGTAAAAATTCTTTGAGATAGTTAATCTTTCTTAAAAGTGTGTGAGGTTGTAAAAAAAAAAAACAGTTCTCAGAGCACTGTCACCACCAATCGTTAATGGTCTGAATGAGTGAGGAAATACAGAGCTGCAAAAACACATCTCATTTGTTTTTGAAAGCAAACCTCCAAGGCCGCTTTATAACCAGAAATCATATCCATGTCATGCAGATGCCGTGGTAAACTTTACGGTTCCAATTAGGAACGGACAGTTTCCAATGCACTGCTCAAACACTCTGCTAGTCTATATGTAAATACTTCACTAAAACCACTGAACGGTGATGGAGTTCAATATTAATATCGCAAATTAAAGATGACATCTGAAAGCTTACCATCCAGAAGAGCGATCAGAGCCCATGGCAAGGCAATAATCAGCGGCTTAAGCAACTTTCAAGCACCATAGGGGAGAAAACAAATGTGATGGAGCTTGGAAATTACACTGGTGCGTGAAGAACATACCATATTAAAGAGCAACTGCTGATTGACCTGGTGATGAAGTGGAGGATATGACCATATGCTTCCATAAAGGACATTTGGAAATGGCTTCAAGATGATTCCCCAAGAGCTCATGACTATTACCTGGTGTATTCCCATTAATTGACAATGTAAACTTTATCTGTAACAGTGAAATAGCTGTCAGACTAACTACCTGTCCTCCTGGGAGGAAAAAATTGCTGAACAATTATCACACCCAGCATATTTTCCAGACAGAAATACCAAAGGGTATTCTACTGGCTGGATTTCCCTTATGTGCTGTAGTCACTGCCTTGGAAAGAAGAGTAGTTTCAACTTTTTCACTCAGATCATTTGTATGGGGGAAAATAGGTAGATTAAAGTGGGAATGAGAATATAAAATTATATGAAAGGTAAGGTAGGAATTAGTGAAGAGTTTATAATCTCAGCCCAGGGTGCTGTGCCATATGCCAAAACATTAGCCCACATCCACTTCCTTTGGCCAATCATGTTTTTACTTATAGAAACCAATCATAAAGAGTGTGTACAAGAAATGAAGAAGAGCATAGATGTTGATAAATGTTATTTCCCTGTGACAATGGGTTTAGTGGATACTATGTCTAGCAGGCTCCAAAGTCTGGCTGATAGAGTTCAAGTCCCATCTCCATGGCCTACCAGCTGTGTCACCATGAGCAGGTTAGTTAACCTATCTGAGTTTCAACTTTCTTCTATAACAACGTGGTCACATGCCAAATCAGGACATGACATTAGTTCTGTGGTTACTGCCCCTGATTATTATCTTTCTGGCCCTAAAATAGACCAGGGATGTATTTAGTGAGCAAATTAACACCAGCAGGTGTTCTGGCCTCAGTTTAAGAGTTTCTTCTTTCGGGTACAAAGAGTGAGAAAGGGAACTTGAAGCTGCCCCACAACTATAGTTGGCTGAGTGTGTCCTGACTTCAACAATGAACCCACAGCCTGGGCTGCTACCCCTGCTGATCCTGGGCCCAGGTAGCGATGTCACCCTACAGGCCACTTCTCTACCTGGGGAACATCAAACACTGATTGATAATCCATCTTCTCTACCTGCAGAAGAAATCTGGGCAGTAAGCCAGGGCCATAGAACTTCTTGCCCCCCCTATATTTTCACAAGTTGTTCTGCAGCTAAGCATGGGGAGATAGACCTAGCCAAGGCAGAAAATGAAGCCACTATTGTGGACATCTGTCTTCCACATACCTTATCACTATGAGAAGCACCAGGCCTCTGATGTCAGATGGTATCATTTTCCCTGATTTCCTAGGGTGGACTCCTCCTAAACAAACTATTTGCCATAGAATCTTGGGTTGGGGTCTGTTTCTGAAGAAGCATAATATATTCAGTTGTCACTGTCTCTGTGGTATCCCTAGGGCCCAAAACAGTTTAGGGAACTTCAGCTATAACAGATACAGTGTCGGAAACAGCAGCAAGACCAACATCTGTCAGCAGGTGGACAATGTGAGAAATGACCGTTAGCATTCTCATCTCATGCTAATCTTCTCAACTTTTATTTGTGACTTTCTTTTTTTATAAATATCCTTTTGTTCCTAGAGACATCAAACTAGGAATATTATAAGAAAAAAAAAAGGAGGATACAGAAGCAGCACCAAAGAGGAGGCTGTTTTATGCTATAATTGCCAAGAGTGGAGAGACAGACTATGAAGAGCAGGTGCCACATCCGGTTGAGTTTTTCTCACCTGCATTTTTTCCCAGGAGGCTGACACAAATGCAGGGATGTGACACGAGAGCAATCTCCCTGTAACAATCAGCTACACAACTGTACAATCCACAATAGCTGTAATAGAGAAAGCAAACAGTAATAAAGCCACATTGCCTTGCCTCTGTGAGATCAAACAATGCTCTAGTTGATGGAGGGTACACTTTAATGTCTCCTGAAAAGTCCATATTTCTGGATCTCACTGAACTACCAAGTCTTTTCCTAAGGTAAGGTTAAAAAAATAATTGTGGTTTGGGCATCTATTTCAAAAGGAGAACAAACTGTTATTTAAGTTCTGTGTGAGGACAACAGAGATACTGAATATAGACAGTGTCTCTGACCCATTGTATAACAAGAAAAATAAAGCTGGGGCTGTCCGTTAATACCCTGCCCTGGATTCAGGAGTTGTTGGAGTGTGTAGGACAGGCAGGGGGCATTATTATTTTTTAATGGCTACTTCAACAGAGATGTTCGTGTTAGCATTGTTCTTGGGGTGAAAGCTTCCATTCTGTAAGGCACTTGCCACCCTCCAATTAAAAACAGAGTTTATTGTCAAGGGCCAGTAGAATATCGGTTTCCTTCCACCTGTCTATTTTGTCTATTGTTAAAAAAAAAATCTTACATAACGAAAAGTTAGAGGCTGAGAAGAGCTTTTTATAAGCCTGGAGTAGAGAATATTGCCTCTTTAAAAATATCATTTCTGAAAGAAAGCAGAGGTGTCAGAGACAAAAAGAAAAGGAGGGAGATGTGTCGGCCAGTCAATAGTATTTATCGAACACTCGCTGTGTGGGGAGAACACGAAGGGCATAATATACTGGGTTCTTCTTCTCCAGGAGCTTGCAAAGTAATGAATGGAACAGCATTAATGCAAGTAAACACTTTTAAAGCAGGCACATTAGGAACCACATGACTTGAAAAAAATCGTGTGTGTGTGTGACCCAGTGTGAGTGCATTGATGTGTGTGCATGTGTGTTTAAAAGGAGCTTGAGAGTAACAAACAGCATGGTAATGAAATCAAGAATAAACGCCACTAAACACAGGAGAAATGATACAAGAATACAAATTATCCTGGAGCGCTTTCGTCTTTCAGTTGACTCTCCTCTGAGTGTAAATCAGAAGTGGAAATACAACACAAGGTACCTTTCTTGTCATTGGGACGTCAGGAAACTGGCATCTTACCATGTCTGATAGCTAGTGCTTCCGAGATATGCATCATATGTATTCCTGTTCCACCTCATGGAAGTGATTTGACTTGAAAATGCAATGACAAGGAGCCATATTGGGGAACAGAAATTGTTTACATAATTGCTTGCTCTGTTGGTGAATGTAGGCCTTCATTTAGAATTCATTATTTTATAAACTGCACAAAGGAATTTCCAAGTTGTCAAGCTTGGTTTGTAAAAAATAAAATAAAAAGATATGATAAAATGTCTGGCACAAGCTTTTCTGACTTTAATTTTTTTTCTCCATCCTATTCATCTTCCCAGTCATAGCGGGTACTCCATCAGCTGTGATAGCTGCTATTTTCTCTGGATTTAGATCAAACAACCTCAGAACATCCATCAGGGCCATTTTTACATCCTTTCTCCTTTGATGCCAAACCCCAAAGATTCCCCATCATGTACAGTCTGCAAGTTGTTGGACTGACAAGTATTAGTAACCTTGGAATGTCACCGAGACACCAGCTTTCATCCTGGAGGAGGCTAATGAATTTTGCTGCAACCAACTTGGTCTTGAAATGATTTTTCTTTAGGTCACCTTTCATAGTTAAAATAGTTTGCTTTCTTATAGTTTACTTTTTTGTCTGCTAAGTTAAAGTGGCAGAGAGAGTGGAGCCTGAGGACAAGAGAGTCTGGAGCACAAAATTTTAATACTCACTTTACCACCATATATTTTTTTAATTATCTGGGCAAAATTTTAATTTCTTAGAGTATCCTCAACTGTGAAATGAGTATGAAATATAGTCCACAATTTCGGGTTTTCAGCATTTTAAGCATATGAGTCCCTTTAAAAATACATACATATTACCTGTAGTCCCAGCAGCTTGAGAGACTAAGGCAGGAGGATTGTGAGTTCAAGACCAGCCTCAGCAAATTAGTGAGGTCCTAGGCAACTTAGCAATTCCCTGTCTCAAATTTTAAAAGGCAAGGAGAGTGCTGAGAATGTGGTTCACTGTTAAGTGCCCCTGGGTTTAATCCCCAGTACCACAAAAATAAATACATACATACAATTAGTATGCTTTTAACACATGTCTACATATACACATAAATACACAGAATCTTATGTGGAATTAATTTTATTTGATATATCTTAAAAGAGAATACATAGGATGACATAAAGCTAACTAATAGACTTTTAAGCAAATTTGCATTTTATCCAGCACAATAGCAACTCTACTTACTCTTTAATAGGATAATATAAGCAAGTGTAAGACAGATCAATTGCCAATGCACTTTTGGTATGCATTAAAATATGCCTGTTCTTTGAAATAATTGAATTCTACATAGGTGTCACAGACTTAAAACCCATTGGTCTAGGGCTGTAATAAATACTCTGCATCCATGATTTATTCATGTAGGAGAGAGTGGGCCAAATGAAGATTTCAAACACAGGACTCATGCATTTATGTAATTAGTATTTGTTGAAGACTAACCACATTTTTGTCACCCAGGTTTACACAGCCAGGAGCAGAGTAGACCCTCAAATTGTCAAAAGTAAATAAGTGAATATGTGTCACCTAAATTTTCTTTCCTCTTTTCAGTTCCTGATTCATGGTGGCAGCCCCCCAAGATCACTTCTTGGGTTGACTACAGCAGGCCTTCTTGAACTTTATTATGCATTGCAATAGCTTGGGGATCTTGATAAAATGCAAATTCTGATTCAATAAGTCTGGCTTGAAGCCTGAGATGATGCATTTATTAGGACCAATGACCAGTGACAAAATTTCAGATGTGATGGAAAATTTAGTAATCAAGATAAGTAATATTTTAGTGAAATATTTTGAAAAAAAACAAATTAATACTGAAAAATTAATACTGAGATTGGCAGATCCAGTCACTGGGGTCTGCGCTCATCTGCAGACCATAGACCTCTGGTCCCCTGAAAACCCCTCCCAGGTATTTGCTCCTGCATCTGTCTGCAGAAGCATCTCCTTTGAGCTCAGTCCTTTCCTGGGCCTCACTTCAGTCACCTCGCACAGATCCACTTGAGGGCGCCAGCAACCTCCAGGAGAAACACTATCTCCCTGGGCTTCCAAAGCAGCAAACTGGTTGTTTAGAGAAGTGTCATGTTCCCTGGTGACTTTTTATGCATGCTGCACCCTGTCACAAGAGAGGAGGGAATGTTTTCCCACTTGGTGCCACTTATCATCAGCTAGGCATCTAGACAGCCAATGTCTTGCCTAACCCCTAACCCCTCATGAAAATAGCTCCCTGTGTTTCTCCTGCAGCCACTGTCTCACAGAACTCATGAGGAAGTCCTGAGGAACAGATAGCTGGAATGTTCCCCAAGCTGTCCTCTCCAGTCTCTGCCTCCTTCGCACCCCCACATCCCCTATGACCACTTCTTGGGTCAACTACAGCAGGCCTTCTTGAACTTTATTATGCACTGCAATACATGGAGATCTTGATAAAATGCACATCTGATTTAGTAAGTCTGGCTTGAGGCCCAAGATGATGCATTTATCAAGATTAGTGATGAAATTTCAGATGTGATGGAAAATTTAATAATCAAGATAAATAATATTTTAGTGAAATATTTTGAAAAAAACAAATTAATGCTGAAAAATTCCTAGAGAACAAAAAATCCAGATTCTAAATGCAGAAATAAAGATTCCAATTGATGTTGATCAGATCACATTTTGAGCAAGTTTCCATGTTAAGAAAATTTTAATTTACTCCAATTATGTTCCCCATTTTATTTTTTAATTTTTTTCATATTTTCATTTATTTATTTATTTTATTTATATATGACAGCGGAATGCATTACAATTCTTATTACACATATAAAACACAATTTTTCATATCTCTGCTTATATACATAGTATATTCACACCAACTTGTGTCTTCATACCTGCACTTTGAATAATAATGATCATCACATTCCACCATCATTTATAACCCCATGCCCCCTCCCTTCTCCTCCTACCCCTTTGCCCTATCTAGAGTTCGTCTATTCCTTCCATGCTCCCTCTCCCTATCCCACTATGAATCAGCCTCCTTATATCAAAGAAAACATTTGGCATTTGGATTTTTGGGATTGGCTATATGTTCCTCATTTTACCAGCTATGTACTCATCTGCTAAATTGAATGTATGCTTAAACAATAGATCATCTTGTTCTTGCTACAATCATGGGAAGGACTCATAGGAAACTTATACTCTATAGCAGTAGATCTCAAGAGCAGGGCAGTGGGTTGTTAAGTGCCCCTGGGTTCAATCCCCAGTACCACAAAAATAAATATAAACATACAATTAGTATACTTTTAACACATGTGTACATACACACATAAATACACAGAATATTATGTAGAATTAATTTTATTTGGTATATCTTAAAAGAGAATACATAGGAAGATATAAAGCTATATCTTACCAGTTTTGTAATTTGGGGAGACTTCGCCTGGAGACAATATTGGTTGTCACAAGATTCAAGGGTTCCACTGGCATCTGGTGGGCAGATGTCAGTACGCTATTAAACATCATACAATGCACAGGACAGCCTCTCAGAATGAAGAATCATTTGGTCCAAACTGTCAAAAGTAGTCAAGAGTGAGAAACCTTACTTTAAAAATATATACCACATACAATTATACAACAGCCAATAGATGTCATAACTGAGTTGAACTCAGCTCTCTGATTCTTTTCTTTTTTTTTTTTCTCTTTCTTACTATCTTTTCTCACCAGAAAGAAAGCATTTCTACGTTTAACTTTAGGCATTGATTTAGTCACAGTCGATAAGTAATATCTTTTTATTTATAAAGGTACAGCATAGGAAAACTCACATTTTGGGAGTCTTAGGGAAAAGGCCATTGGGTGACAAATTGAAAAAGTTAGGAAGAATTCCTACAAGTTACTGATTTAAAGCCAATTAAAGATACAAGCCTACCATGATTCTGTAGAAACTTGGATTCAACAATGTTTAATGAAAGTAGATCTGGAATCACATTCTCTGGTCTGAAATTTGGAAAGCAGAGCTTACTCTAAAGTTTTATAGCTTCTTGGATTTAAACTAGTAGAAATCATCTAGTTTTCCAAAATATTTTACATCTGTCAGTTGAATCATAAAATCAAAGCAACCACAAAAAAATTGGGGAAGCTCATTTGTATATATATGAGTATATTAATTAATAAAACATAAATACAATATTTTCACTTCATATTTTAGAGCTATTACAGATGATAAAATTCAACTTTACTATATACTCCTTGTGATCACAAAGTTCCAAGTATAAAGCTATAAATTATTTAAAAGTCTTAAATAAAATGGTAAAATCTTCCTGTTCTGCATAAAAATTATCATAAATCTACAATATTAGTTATAATTATTGCAGAACTATAGGTTGACAATATACTTATTGACTTTCAGCTCTAAAGTCACCTATGATATGTTGTGTGACACTGGGCCTGAGATTCAATTCTACCTTGGCTTCTGCCTTCTCTTAGGTTCCATAATAGAAGGCAGATAGGAGAGTAGAAGGAAAAAGAGAAAAGGTATTTCTGTAGTGTTCTCCAACTTCTGGATAGCAACTGTTTCAGCCTCCAGGTTCTTCGGGTACTGAAAGAACAGGACATGTTCTCCCCATTCAAGGAAGCAACGTAAGTGTGGGTGAGGTGGGGGCTTTCCCTGAGCACCTATGTTTTGATGACCTCAACCCTTCTCTTTGGTGCCCACAGGTCTAGGTATTCTAGCTGCTCACAGCATTTGCTAAAATCAGGACTCACCAAGGTTAATTTTATGTATCAGCTAAGGGATGCCAAAATCACTAGGTATGTTTGTGAGGGTGTTTCTGGAAAGGATTAGCTTTGAATCAGTAGACTGAGTGAAGAAGATCCACCCTCACCAAGGTGGATGAGCCTCATCCAATCTGAGATCCTGAACAGAAAGAAGAAAAAAAAAAGATGCTGGAAGGTGAGTTCTTTCTTTTCCTTCTTGAGCTGAGACATCCATCTTTTCCTGTCTTCCGGTTCTCAGCCTTCAGCTTTAGACTGAAACTGCACCATCAGTTTTCCTGGGCTTCAGTCTTGCAGATGACAGATCCTGGGACTTCTCAGCCTCCATAATCATCTCAAACAACCCCTCATACTACCTGCCCCCACCTTGCTTTCTCACTCTCTCTCCAGACATATATTCTATTGGTTTTATTTCTCCAGAAAATCCTAAAATGCCCATTCTGGCTTCTATTTTCCTGTCTAGATCCTAACTGATAGAGCATACTATAACAACATGGCAATAAAATGCATGCATGTGTGTTAATTATACCTCTTCATGTATAGTTTATCAAGTGGCATTTCTCTGTGGCCTTACAAGGAATAACACATACGAAACATTATACTGTGTAACTGGAACAGACAAGGGACTTATAAAAAGAGTATGTTTCTTTGCCAGTCACACTTTCTCTTTTTTTTTTCAACAACTAGAAAAAGTTGAAGATGAGGCACATCAAAATTATTTAAAGGATTTTAAAAAAAAAAGATTCCAGCTGTTTCACCAAAAGAAGCAATGTCTGGAATGTATTTCAATAATGTATCGCTACCAGATGTTATCTAGAGTTTTCTCCTTTTTAAAGAGCAATGAAGCCTGTCCAAGAAAAACACTTTAATCATCTCACTCTCCCTTTGGGACTATGGAAATTTGCCACTTGCAAATGTGGTTGGTTTAATTGATCATGTATGAGTAGATATGTGTGACTGTATATAACTTCTGACTTGCCTACTCATTTTAAATACATATATATATATATATTCTATGCATCTGAATGGTCTTAAATCTTAAAGAAACTTGAATATTTTGGCAGTCTGGCTTCAGTCATTTAAATTATACTATGCCATAACTGTGAATGTTTTCCCTAAAACACAGAATCCTAGGAATGATAAAATTTCCTGAATACTCTGACAATCATTTTGTTTTATATAAACACAGCAGTTAGTGATTTTGTATCAATTTCAATGACATTTGGTAGGTTGGCAGAAGATAAATAAAAATCTAGGTCTTTATATAGCCAGTTAGACATCTTAAAAAATAATGCCTTTATATTTATAATATTCAAGTTAGAGCAAGCTACTTCTTACCTTCATTCTTGTTGACTTTTGGAGTCTACATTTTATAAAGCCATTTATGTGGCCACTTTCCACAGGTTACCAGTGGCCCAGCAACTTTGTGGTGAATTTAGAATAACATGCTAGTTGCTAGTAGAAAGCACCAAGGGATATAAGATGGGCCATGCTCTATTAATCAATAGTTCTAGCAGGAAGTGATGGTATAATTGTGTGTCATTATATAGTGTGATCAACTTTATAAATATATGCCCATATGGAGTGCTCTTCGTGATGCACTGGGTCATGCTTAAATAATTCATGGCAAAGGGGCACTTGGAAGTTAAGAGAATGATTATATTACCTGCAGTATGAATCTATTGTCTTCCTCCTGGGGGAAAAAATAAATAAAAAGGCTGAGACTCAAGTTTTTGTGCAGATAGTTTATTTTGGAAAATAATCCTAAGGAACAGGAGTAAAGGACCAAGGGAATGAAACCAGGAAGGAGAAGACGGCAAATCAGGGTATGTATTAAGTTGGTCACCACTGTGGCTCCTGGAGCTCTGCCTTACTGCTATCTTGAGTGCGTAAATAGAATACTCCACACAAAGGATATTAGGAAAAAGCATTTCTCCATTTGAATGTCTTTTGGGAGCATCATGATACCCATTGGGAGGTACTTGCCACACCCAGGGTCACAGAAATCCCATACTACAGCATGAGGGCTCGGGGCAGGCTGGGGAAGTGATACTTTCAGCATCCAATGGGTCAAAGCTTGCACACCTGATTATGGTTGATATGACCACAACAGGAAGCTGGACTGAGAGGACATGAGACAGTGGCAAAGGAATTCTGATAGGCCCCAAACACAGTTTAAGCAAGGAATCTTTCCCTCTCTATTACAATAAATGTTTTATAAAGAAGTATCTGTCAATATGCCATGGTTTAAATATTTCTTCCTTCCTTTTTTAATTAATCATCTCATTTTTGCAGACATTCCACCAATAAAAATTAATTTACTTCTTGGCTCATAAGTGATATATTATCAGATTTAAAGAAGGGGAATTTTATTTGTCTCCATTTAATCTGGTTGGATTCTAATTACTAATGTTTCCTCTAACTATCCACAGGGCTACCCTATCTTGGGTGGGGCAGGGTGTAAATATATTTCTAGAGACTTACTATCTATATAAACAATTCAAATCACCCTGAATCAGCTCATCATCACCATTCTGAAGGCCCATTTCATACAATCTAGCAAGTACTTTCATATAGTACAGATACTTTCACCTATACCTTTCTTAGGAAGACAGCATTCATACTGCTGTTCCTGTTGAACTATTCCAGTTTCCATGAGGTTAACATATAAAAATGTATTATTCATGATGGAAATGCATTTTGTATATTTCACCAATTTGTATTATTGTTCTAGAGGGGGAAATAAATGAAAATGGTGGCAGTCATAGAAATGCACCTTAAGAGATACTGAATCTCTAGCAAAAGTGATTTGCTCACTAGGCTACCCTCCAGAAACTGGCAATTGGCCAGAGGGCCCTGGGAACACCTATAGATTAGTCCTGCAGCTCTTCAGAGTATCTGGCTGACTCCACACTTGGGGAGCAGGGAAAGAGGATTGGGGAACACTCAAAAGAGCAGCAGTGGGGACCAAGGCCCACACAGGCCCAGGGAGCCTTGCTTGAATGACCCTGCTGCTCTGGCTGGTCCCAACTAACGAAAGGGAACTTAGAACATCTTCAAGAATTTGCTCCAAAATACAATTATGGAAAGAAGGGTGGGAATGCTCTCCCAACCCCATCTGAGTTCACAGCCCGGAGCCCAGAGATGGGGTGTTTTTGTCTAGGTCTAAAATCAGCACCAGTTCTCCTATCAACAGCTTTTTTCAAAAGCATCTTTTCCTAGAGGCCAAGTCACTGCTATTCTGACAGACTTACACTTGGGGGAATGGATTTTTCCTGTGTTGAATGCTGAACATTTATAAATTACGTTTTATGCAATGTAGAAAAGTGTACATATATAGGAAACCTGTTTTTATCTGCAATACAACCAAGGGGCAACTCATTAGCAGTATTAAAAAACCATCTTCGTGCTTCATATATTACTCCCCAGACATTCATATTCCACTTAGAATGAACTCCTGGTTTCAACAGAATGGAACTCTTTCTCATTTTCATTTGATCTGAAATAGAATCTACAGGTAACATCGTATATTTTCTTCTTTCCTTCATTTTCTAGGTGCCTCTTTATTATTTTAGCATTTGGTTAATATTTCTTGTGACCTACATTGACATCAAAGATTCTATAGGAAATAACCCTATCAAGGTCAAATAGTACAGATACTGTCACCTATACCCTTTCTTAGGAAGACAGCATTCACACTGCTGTTCCTATTGAACTATTCCTGTTTCCATGAGGTTAACATATAAAAATGTATTATTCATGATAGAAAATGCATTTCATATATTTCACCAATTGTTATTATTGTTCTAGAGGGGGAAATAAATGAAAATGGTGGCAGTCATAGAAATGCATCCTTATTCAGGACTTAATATACAATACCAATTTAGACTACTTACCTTTTTCAACTTTAAACCTTCCATTAAACTGCAAAGCTTGATGTCAGCTAAACTCTATAAATGTTAATTTAAGGTCAAGGTGCTCCTGGGAAGCATTTGAATGCTTAGAGCAGAGCCCAAGAAAACTTCTTTTCAAAGATTTATGGGATGATATGGCTCCTTTCTGAAAAATAGGAACTCTATTTCTACTTTTTCCAATCATTTTCTATTTCAAGCTCTAGGACACACTTTCCTTTATGGATCTTTCTGAGATATTTAATAGCATTCTGGAGATGTTAAAATGCAAATTTTTTCCATGTGTAATGTATAGTGTGTCTCCAATTTAAACTTCATTTACTAATGCCAAATGCTTTGTATAGTGAGAAATGAATATCCATAACTCAGGAGCACCTTTGTCCATAAAGATAGCCAAAACATAGTCGCATCATTTTCAGTATTCAAATTATCATGAGGTAGGGTTTTTAGCCAATAATCACTTTTTCTGAAACTAAATCACATGCCAAAATGCATTTAACGTTTGGTTCAAAGAGGCCCAGGGTCCAGTTTTCTCTGTTGGCTACATTATCATGGAATAAAATTGAGCACACAGAAATTTTAAAATGTTCCTTATTTTAATGCTACCAAAATTTCTTGCAACAGGGATATAAAATATATTGGGGGGGGCGGTCAGAAAGAGCAACACAGCTTGTCATTTGCCTGAAAGCTATGAGATCACATCATTCCACGCATTAACGTGAGGTTCTGAGAGTGAAGTCCTATAAGGAGAGTGGGGCACCATCACCATACCCATACCTCTTGCTGAGATATGTAATAGATTAGCCAAAATGCTGACTCTTCTAGGAAGCTCCATCTCTGTCCATGGTCAAAGAGGACAGATCTGGATGGTACTCTAAGCCAAGCATTTTATTTTATTTTATTTTTTATTTATTGGTACTGGGAATTGAACCCAGGGGTGCTTTTATCACTTTGCTATTTCCCCAAATCTTTTTATTTTTTATTTTGAAACAGGCCCTCACTAAGCTGCTTTGGGCCATCCTAAATTGCTGAAGCCGGCCTTAACTTACAATCTTCCTGTCACAGTCTCCCCAGATGCTGGGATTACAGGCATGTGCTATGTCATCCAGAACTATAAGCCTTTAATATAGCAATTTTTTTAACACACCATCACCTAGACCAAGTGATGAAAGGCCATTCATAGGCTATCCAGAGGTTTATTAGCTGGTTTGACCCAACAGCTTTGTCCTGAAAGGGATGATGTTAGTTAGGCAGGGCAATGAGATTTTTCTCTCAAAAATTTAAAAGTGAAAAAAAAAAACTGCATTGAACAATTAGCAGAGGAACTGAAGGTAGAAGGACACACAGTGGCCATTTTCAGAAGCCATGAGGAAGTAAAGGTTATAAATGAGCAGACACTCTGATATTGCCAGAGTCATAAAAAACACAAGCATATTGAAAGAAATTCCTTAGAAACAACAGGAGAGAGAAATTAGGTCATATTAATCACAAAATACTAGAAGACAGACCTTATCCATTGTTAGGGTCTGTAAACAAGTCAAGATGGCGCCTGGAGTGGTTTGTGAAGTAACGCCAGTGAGCCATTAAGTGTGGAGATTCCTTATTGGTTGACTGCTGTATCTAGTTTATGTTAATTAAGATAAGCTGTGTGGAATGTATATATACCGCTCCTGTCCTCCTGCTGTATCAATCTACACAAGTTGCTTGTCATTCCTCGGCTAGTTTGCTGCAGCTGGACTGCGGCAATCCATGAGACCTAGATGTAAGCTCTCTCTTAATTCCCTGAGAACACTTTCCATTCTCATTACCATGTTTTTTATTATTATTATTATTATTATTATTATTATTATTATTATATTATTATTATTATTATTATTCCACAACAAATGTCTTGCTAATTGAGAACCTGAGTTCTTTGCATAGCACCAACAGAAGAAGCATGGAGGTAGCCTATGGAGTGCCAGGTAAGACATTGAAAGCAACTAATGAAACTTTATCATCTGATGGAGGACTCCTGGGATCATATGACTGATAAGAGGTTGAATTATCCAGATCTATCTATAATTAGAGCTAAGTAGCACCTTTGTTTTGGGGGGATGGGCAAGTAACATTGTTGTGGCTTGCAGCAGAAGGCATTCAGATGGGTCCTGAGCAACCACTACAATGAGGGCCTGAGGGAAGAATCTCAGCCCTAGATAAACTATTAATTCTTTCCCTTAGTCGATGCTGTGAGGCCTCGTTTTTAAGACAAAAGCACATCTTGAGGCCTCACTCTGGTTATCTGGGCATAGAAGAACTCCAAAATGAAGCAGTTTCTTGGAGTCCTTGATATAATAGATTTCTAAGTAATTAGAAACAAGAGGGAAGAATGAGATTCCAGTTGAGTCAGATGGCCTTGTTAGTGAGGTGTTTGCATATGGTAGAAGCAGTAGGGTAAGAATGTGGAAACTATCTGTGCCTGAGAGCATCTCACTGGACCTCCTTGGGCCTCAGTTTCTTCAAAGGCAAAGTCAGGTGGTAGGATTAGATGAATAGTAAGTCCCCAATCCTAAATGCTAAGGTACCTGATCTGACTCTGAAACCTCCATAAATTAGAGCTCTGATCTTCCTAGTACAAATTCAGAGATAGAATGTAACTTTTTTTTCTGAGAACTTTGCAATTATTGGCTTTAATTACCAGACAGTAATTTTCAGGGTTGTGGCTAGATAGGTATGTATGCACTGAACCACAGACTGCACAGCCTCTACAATATTTTGGTCTAATCAAGTTTATAAGTTGCTACAGTATTAGAAAGAGTATAATTCTCTTTCACAAATGTTATAGTTTACATATGAGATGTCCCTCAAATTTCATGTATGAGATAATGTAAAAGGTTCAGAGATAAAGTGATGAGATTATAAGAGCTTTAACCTACTCAGTGGATTAATGCACTGATGGATTAACTGGGCAGTAACTGCAGGAAGGTAGGGAGAGTCTGGAGGAGGTGGGTCCCGGGTGTCATGCTTTTGGGGCTCTTTCTGCTTCCTTGTTGCCATGTTCTGAGCTGCTTTGCTCCTCCACATCCTTCTTCCATGATATTCTGCCTCACCTCAGGACTATAGTGTCAGCCATCTATGGACTGAGACCCCTGAAACTGTGAACCAAATAAACTTTTCCTTCTGTAATCCTTCGTATCAGGTCTTTTGGTCACAGCAATGAAAAATTTGACTAAAACAACTGGCAATTCAAACAACAGTCTAAGAAACCACTCTAACATTGGCACTCTGAACCAACGTGCAGCTTCAATCTCTGTTGGTCTAACCTTTCTTGAGGAGACAAGCCCCTCATGGTAATGCCTGTCTATCCCAGGATTCTCTGATAAGTCAATGCATCATGATGAGAGGACATTTGCTTATTTTCAACTGTCTTAGTTTGGGTACCCCAAGAAGCAAATCCTGAGACTTCAGTTTACTTGAGTGATGATCTCTGAAATGCTGACAAGGAATATGGCAGGAAGGATATGGCAGGGAGATAAGAAAGGAAGGGAGGACAGGAAGGGCATGATATCAAGCTGGCTTCTAGCAGGGAAACTTTGGAGCCAGGGCAGGACACATGCCATAAAGTGATCCCAACTGAGGGGCAGTTACCTGCCAACTCTGATCAGTCTTTGCTTTAGGTTGAAGAGTGATTAACTCCTTGGTACTTCCAGCCTGCCTCATAGTAGACTCTGGCTTTAAACACAGACAAAAAAAAAAAAAAAAAAAAAAGCAGGTGCTACCAATTGGGAATCACTGATTCAGGTAAGCGGGATGGAGAAAGACAGGATCTCCATTTTATTAGGATGGTATAATTTTTGTACTTTTACAAGATTTGAAAGGTATAAACAAATTCTCCTTAAATTTGCCTAAGTGGCCTTATGTTCTAGCAGTCTGCCAAGCCAGCTGTATAAAGCTTGCTGGACTCGGCTATTCTTCCTATGGAGAAATATTTTGCGATGTGACTGCACCCTCAGTGATTCACCCTGACATTAGAATTTCACCCCATTCGGAGAAAGTATGAAGAAACTTTCAATGTTCAAATTTTTTTAACAATCACTCTGCTGAAATGTGTAACATGCATTGGCCCACTAGTAGGTACAGAGATCTTACTTCCTCACATTTTTGTATAGCATTATTCAATAGTTTGTTTAGTTTACTCATCTATTAATCAAATATATAATCATCCTCTTCAATGTGCTTGGAATATGGTACTTTCAGGGAACACAGTGATGAATAACATAAACCTCAAGCTCAAGGAGCTTTCTCTCCAGTGAGAAAGATGGAAAAATGAACAGCCAAGCATCATTTAGTGTAATGAGCTCCTTGTATAGGGGCTTACAGAAAGGTGCTCCACAGAAGTGTATCCACAGGAGGGATAACATTGAGACAGGGTGTTGTGGGCCAGAGGGAAGAGAGAATGAGTTAATAAGGCTACAGGCAGACGTGGAAACTATGGGAGAGTTGAAATATATGAGTGTGTGTGTACATGCTCGCCAACACACACACATGTGCCTTCCTTTTCATAAGTCTATATGCATGCATTTTGAAGACAGGACAGATGGTTTCAAACTGAAAGAGCTACATATGCAGAGACCCAGCACTCAGGGAAAAAAAATGGTGACTTCAGGAAATGGAAAGTAATTCATTGTAACCAAAGTTCAAGGTGAGGAGCAATGAAAGAAAAATTAGAGATCAAAGCAGGGACTAGAATAAGGATTTGGATTTTATTTATGTCACAGTGGAAAGTTATTGAAGGCTTTCTAGTGGGGAAATAAGAGTTCCCTTTTGGGAACTACTACTCTGTCTTCAAGATGAAAGAGTTAGAAGCAGCAAAGTTGGAGGTAGGAAGACCAGACTGAGAAGCTGGAGAAGTTTAGAAGAAGTTAACGAAGTTCTGGATGAGGTTGGGGAAGTGAGTGCAAAGGGATACCAGGTACAGGTTCCCTTCCTCCTCTCTTGATTAATACTATACATACTGCTACAGTTGCATTTATTACAACCTGTTATAATTTCTGACTTTAAGGCTTAACTACCAAATTCTTTCAACAATGTTTGTCTGACTTGTTTTTGAATCCTCCACTATCCTAGTTCTACTTCACCTAACTATACTGAACTCCCAGGACTATGCATAGAATTTCTGGAATCTTGAAAGAGAAACATTACAGTCCCCAAAATACATGAGACTGAAGAACTTAGCCAATACTATACTGTTGACCAACATCCACATATAGTCCCCATGATCTTTTTCCCAAAGACCAAGCTAGAGACTAAAATAAAGAGAAAGCTCTCTAAGGAAGTGAACAGATTTTCCATGCATTCTACAATTATGTCATCTAAGTAAAAATTGGGATGGGGGTGGGGAGTTGTGAGGGAAGGGTCCAGATGCACATCAGTGGCTCTGGTACCCCTGGCAAAGTAAACAAGGAAACGAAATGAATTGCAATGAGGACTCTGGGGTCTGCATCATCGATCCCTTAGGTTACCAAAGTCCAGAGTATCAATTTCAATCCCAGTCACAAGTTACCCAGTCACCTTTCCTACAAAACTAAAATATTTAACATTCCTTCTCATTTTTCTTTAGATATACACGTATAAGCACAGACTTTCTAGCAGAAGGAGAGAGACAGCAATATTGAAGAATAAAAGTTCCATTGTTCTGTTTCTTCTAAAGTAAATGATGGAAATTATAAGCTAATTTACATATGGGAGATTAGCAGAGTATCCCTTTATTCCTATTAATATATTTTCCCTTCCTAATTATAAAGATTTGAATCTTTTTAAAACAACTTTATACAAAACATTTGTGTGGATATAAGAACTGCATGTTAAATGCTAATTCTGGATGAGTTATTTGCATAACCTTACAAAGGAGCTAAATTGCTTGTATTTAATAATAAATAGAGAGTTTAAAAAGGATTGTGGATATCTTGAGAGAATGTGAAACAGAGAAAAAAAAAATTGCTTCTATTTTAAGATATGGAACTTTTTTTTCCACTTTGAATTTAAAACTACTCTCCACCCTCTAGGGAAAACTTGTCCTAACTTTCTGATAAGCTCAATATTCCAAGGCTCCTACCACACGACAATTCAAATACATTGAAGGTGAAGAGCTAGTATGTTTTTAAATGAACATGGATAATTTTCAAAAGATAATAAACTGCATATAAAATAGCTTTGCATTTGAAAAGTGGAGACTTTTGAAGATTTCATATTCTATGATGACAAAATAGAATTGTGGACGTTATCCATAAATTTCAGGGATAATCAGAATTCATAAAGAAAAACAGATTAAAGACTTTTCTTTAAAGTATATGATTTAACAGTGCTCATAACTCACATAGTAGTCATCATTTGTGCAGATTAGTGGGAGAAGCATGTTAGTATGTGAAGCATAAAAAATAAGGTGATAATACATCTAACTTTGATTTGATGCTTTTTTTAAATTTGTTTGTTGTTTGTTTGTTTTGTTTGGCAGGGGTTACCAGGAATTGAACTCAGAGGCACTCCACCATTAAGCCACACCCCCAGTCTTATTTTGTATTATTTTATTTAGAGAGAGGGTCTTACTGAGTTGTTTAGGGCCTCACTAAGTTACTGAGGCTGGCTTGGAACTCGAGATCCTCCTGCCTCAGCCTCCTGAGCTGCTGAGATTACCGGTGTGCACCACCACACTCAGCTTGATGCTGTTTTGTTCTTTTTCTTCTTCTATTATTTTTATTTATTTATTTATTTACTTACTTACTTATTATGGTGTTGGGGATTGAACCTAGGGCCTTGTACATGAGAGGCAAGCACCCTACCTACTGGGGTATATCTCAGCCCTTGATGCTGTTTTTTGAAGTGAGGAACCACACTCTCAGATATCCTTCTGAGATATCTGAGATATCCTTGCCAAATCATTGAAACTCCTTTGTGGACTCTTCTCACTTTGACCTCCTATTCCCAGGATTCAGCCCTGAGCCTTCTTGTCTCTTATCACCTCTCTCTAGGTGATTCTTCAGTTCCTGTGACATTAAATTCCATCTGTATTCTCCCCAATACAACATTTATACCCCAAACCTCTCCTCTGAATTCTGGTTTGCAGATGCCTGCTACCCATCTCCTCTTGATGTCTGCTGGCATCTCCAACACAACAAGGTAATCCAAAACTGCACGACCAATGCAGCTCACCATGTGTATCTCTCTAAATTTCTCCACTTCAGTTACTGGCATCACATCCAACCATTCCAGCTGCAAGATATCAACACAATATCTCTGTCATTTCTACATTGAAAATGCACACCCAGACCTTCCAGTGTTCTTCCCTTCCATGACCACCTCTATAGCCTAAGCCACTATCTCCCATTGACTGAATTACAAGGTTACTGACACTCATAACTCTTGCAACCAGTTTCCCCCACAACAACCACAGTGATCTTCATTTGTCACAAATTATTACTGATTTCTATCCTTAGAGTCCACAAGCAGATTCTATACTCTCCACCAAAATGGCCACAATAGATGGACATGTTAGTCCTCATCAGGTTTCTGTTAAAACCATTTTAATGGTTCCTACTGCAAAAGAATAAAATCCAAATACCTTATAAAGGTCTACTAAGACCCCACATAATCTGGACCTTGTCTCTCTGACTAAATTAACCCTGAATGTTTGCCCCCATGATTTTCCCAGTGTCTTTACATATACTGAAAATATACAAAATTTCCCTCCATTGGGAATATTTTTTCCTCTTTTTACATAAGCAACTTGTAATTTTCAGCTTTAATGTCTCCTTTGAGGAATACCATGTACCACATCTTACCTGCTCATTTCCTCCTATGTACTTGTATTTGATATTTATTTATTTAGACTGATCATACTCTAAGACCAGTGATTGAAACTGTTTTATTCTCTAAAGTATCCAGAATTTAGGAGAGTGCTGTCACATACCAGGCCTTCAAAAATTGTAGACTGAGTGAATGAACAAATAAGTGAATGAGTTGAAATTATTGCTGATTATGGAACTAAAGTTTTTACAAAATTCTTGGGGAGTGAGTGAGACTCGTCAACTGCTGAGCACCCAAAAACTCAGTGGTGGGTGACTGCAGTTTGCTACTTGAGGAATTTATTAATGTTAGAGGAAAAAAAATTATGTTCAATATAGTTTTGAATGTAGACTTTTCAAAATGTCAAATGTCTATCATATTGAAGTTGTTAATATTGTTAAGTGATTTAAGCTAAATTGCATTTTCATTATTTACTTACAAAAACTCTTGCATGGCCTCAAGGAATAGAGTCAAGCCCTACAAATGAAGGCAGAGAAGCCCGCACACAGAGACTAAAGTGGGCTGTCATTGCAGGTCTCCAATTTTCCTGGCATGAGACGGAAAAACATCGTGGCAAGATGACTGTTGAGTAGAATTACTCATCAGTGTGGATTTCCACCAAACAACTTCAACTCTGAGAGTATGTGATTCGATGGCTCTCAACATATTCATTGAGTTGATATAGCTCTTGGACATGTATTCTGTTACCTCTGTTCCACTATAATTTTTTATCAAGTCCTAACTATTGCACCTGAAGTTATCCAAAACAATTACCTATGCAAGGAAGATGTCAAGTCCTTGATAACTCAAGAAAAAAAGATATTGAGACCTGCCAGAAAATAGCCTCTGCCCTGCTGATTCCCTCTGAGTGACATTTCAAAGCTGATTACTTAGCCCTATTCAAATATCCCACTGCAATCAACATCCTTCTTGTGTAGCCTAATAAGGATTTTGCCTTAATAAGAAATATAGGTTCTTAGTGATAATTATGATAATAATTTTCAAAGGATAAGTCTTTCCCTTAATAAATAATCCTTCTCTGAGAGCAAGCATCCTTGAATCTTATTTCTGCTGTTTTTCAAATTAACAGTTTTAAAAATCAATTTTGATACTTGAGACTATGCAAGCATAAGTGGAGTTCAGAAGTGACAGATTCTGCTTTTAGGTGAGTATGGATGCGTACTCAATGCCAACAGTAGACAGAAAGTAAGCAAAAGTATCTATCAAGGTGTTCTTTAGTCTTCCAATGACAAAGATAACTTCCAATTCATGTTCAATAAAATATAACACCTTCACAGCTGCAAGGCAAACAGTATGAACATCCCTCAATAAATTAAAAATAAAACTATCATATGATCCAATGATACCACTGCTGAGCATTTATTCTAAAAATCTGAAATTAGAATCTTGAAGAGATACTAGAACTCTTGCAGCACAATTCATAATAGCCAATATATTAAAACAAATCTCTGTCAACAAATGGATGAATAAATAAAATGTGACATATGCATATGATAGAGTATTATTTAGCCTTAAAAAAGAAGGAAACCTTGCCATTTGTAACTATGTAGATTAACTCAGACAGCATTATGCTAAGTGAAACAATTCCCAAACAGAGAAATAAATATTACATGATTCCACTCATATGAGGGATCTAAAATAGCTAAATTTATAGAATCAAAGAATAAAATGGTGATTGTCAGAGACTGAGAGGAGGCAAAAATGTGGAGTTACTAGTCACTAGGAATAAAATTTCAGCTAAGCAATATGATTACATTCCAGAGATCTGCTGTAAAACATTATACTTATAATCAAGAAAACTGTATTGTACACTTAAATTTTTGTTGAGGGTTAATTTCATGTTAAGTGTTCTCATAAAGATAAAATATAAGTCATATATCATCTATCAAAATGTTTAGAAGATCCTGAGAAAATGGGCAGAGAAATTTTATGTATGATTACACTTAATCATTAAAGTATACCCACATTGTTTGTTTTGAAAAATATTTTGAAAAATACTTTTTAAAATAATAAACACCTAAAGTGAGCAAATAGCAAGGCATTTAGAACTGGTGACCAATATAGGTATATGATTTTTCCTTACATTTCTTTCTCTTTTTTTTTGAGGTTACACCAGTACTTATGCTTATTCAAAGAAAAAAACAGTAAAATAATGCTTAAGGCCATCTATTATTTTTTATAGAATATCTTCCTACTAGATTCCTATGAAAATGATAATAGATATTAGAATGTATGATGAAGACTAAGCACTAAAGTGTATGAATCTAGATGGGTTTACTTTCTTTTAAAATTAGTCTATAAACTACTATCTAAAACAACCATTTCTGAGTACTTAATTGATATCTAATAATATTCCCTAGAATTTAGGGAATTAATCTAATTAATTTTTGCTAAGCTGACAACAAAAAGCCAAGAAAACAACTCAAGAAATGCAGACCATATAACAGATGATAGTTCTTATTACCTCCGGAAATAATAATTCCCAGGGAAGAGAGAACGTTCATCATACTGTTGTAAAATGAATGAAAGCTGCAATTTAAAATTCCAAATCTTGATAGCATAACTGTACAAGAGGGGAAAGTGAAATTTACAAGGAACAATTAGAAAAATTATAAATACTTGGATTTTCTAAAATTATTTTATAATGTATTTGATCACTGAGCTATTAAGATTTTTCTCTCATAAAGCTATAATAAATCCTAGGCAGCCTGAAAATCCTATCAGCAGAAAGCATGTGTCTTTTTTAATGCAATGTGGCTTTAAAATGAGCAATTCCCAATTATTAACCTTAAAACATCTCAACAGACAGAAATAGAGATAAATGCTTTTGTTTTCTGAGCCACACCAGGCATTTTCTCCATCTCCTCCTTCTTTCATAGGAAGCAATTAAATATTTGCATTTAAGATTTACAGGTCTTCGGAAAAGCAAAATCATTAGAACACAGCAATGTAGATATTTGAAAAGAGTATCGGAGTAGGCAATAACAATTGAACTTTGAATTATTGAAGCAATAAATTTTTTAATCAATTTGGGACGTATGATGAGTATCTGAAATCTTCACTTGATATTAAATGAGTTTTCCTCTTCTAAAACAAGCATTCTCAGAGTGACCTCTTATGATTCCTTCAACACCTAACTCAGTTAACTCAATTTATTTTTCAGATTTCCTAAAGAATTATAAAATACTTTAAAAATCAGCATGGTGACTTTCTTTTTTAATAATTCTTGTGAAAGTTACTTGTCACACATCCTGCTTTTTAACCTGCACTTATCCAAGCAATAACACCAGCATTTATTGCTCTTGACTTAAGGTTAATATGTGATGAGGTTTGGCGGGTCATGACATCATGTTGGGTCAGACCCATCAACAAAGGAATGAAGCAAAGTGCTTCACAGGTCCAGTTTTTGAGTAAGCATATATGAAGTTGCCAACAGGATTTAAGAAATCAAGATTGGATTTCTTTCAACTCTTCTGGGAAACTCAGCTCAGGAGAGTGCAAACACCATAAAAAAAATCTTTCGGTTGTTGAACTGCTGAATGCTGATGAATGTGCACCCAAAGTGCTCACACCAGCAGATTTGCGGGATATGGTACTGTTTTGGAAAGTCAGCACAATATTGCATACTCATGATCAGCCAAAGACCAAGAACAGGCTGCAGCCTGAGGTGTGGACAGTGAAAGACACAGTTCAAAATCAAGTAGTGGAGGGCTAAGATCAACACAAAATGCTCCCAAAGGGGAGGAGCTAGTTAGTGATTACTTTTATCAAAACAAAATTCCTTACAATACTTCTCCATCCTTGACGTGGTCCTGATACCTCTCACCAGAATTACTGATAAAGCCTCTATTTCAATATCTGTCATGACTTCTCAAGTCTCCTTGTAGGCTGTTGTCAAAATTAATCCTTCTAGAGAATTGTTCTGGTTTTTTCCACCTCCTTCAATGAGCTGACTCACATGAGAGATTGCAAAAATAGCCTCTTCCTATACCCATATCCTTTACAATGTGACTGGAGCTCCTCCCACTAAGAGGTGTGGTCAAATTCCCCACCAGTCTCTTAAATCTGGGCTGGTCTTGTGATATGCTTAGACCTATAGAATGTGTTGAAAATGATAACGTTCTAGGTTTAATCTAGGCCTCAGGAGACCTGACAGGCTTACACTCTGGCTCTCTTGTATCCTGCCACATGTGGAAAAACAAACACAGACCAGCCAATTTGGGAAATGAGAGACTTTGTGGAGGTAAGCTGGGTACTTCAGCCAACAACCAGCTGACAATCAGCTGATAAGACTAATATGTGAGTTGTGTTGGCCCAGCCCAGGCCAGATGAGCAAGCCCAACTGAGATCCACTGAGTCTGGCCCAGATCAGCAGGACCACTAGGACAACCTTAGAATAATGGACAATTGCAACTGGCTTTTGTTTTCCATCACTAAATCAGGAGGTAATTTGTTACATAATAATAACTAATGAGTATAGCCCCCATATCCCTTACTCATTCCCACCCCTAGGTTGAAATCTGTAACTCCTTTTTTTTTTTTTTTAAAGAGAGAGTGAGAGAGGGGGAGAGAGAGAGAGATTTATTTTTTAGTTCTCGCGGACACAACATCTTTGTTGGTATGTGGTGCTGAGGATCGAACCCGGGCCGCACGCATGCCAGTAGAGCGCGCTACCGCTTGAGCCACATCCCCAGCCCAACTCCTTATTCTTCAAGAATGCTTTCCTTCCTTTTTCTCCACTCCCTCTGCCCCAACACTTTGAAGACCCAAGACAGGTGCTATCTCACAAAGCCTGCCACTTTAATCCAAATAACTTTTCCCTTTCAGTTTAGTTTTTAAAAATTCATTACAGGTGGTGGCGATCGCCTGTAATCCCAATGGCTCAGGAGGCTTAGGCAGGAAGATCACAAGTTCAAAGCCAGCCTCAGCAATGTAGTGAGGCCCTAAGCAACTCAGTGAGACCCTATCTCAAAATAAAAAATAAAACGGGTTGGGGATGTGGCTCAGTGGTTAAGTGCCCTTGGATTCATTTTGTGGTACCAAGAAAAGAAGAATTCATTATCCTCTAATATTTCATGTATACTTAATTAGATTATACAAGCTCTGAGTTACTTGAGTCCTTAACAAATCTGGCTTATCCTGAATGCTGAATAAAAATGTTCAGGCTGAAAGTAAACAGGTTTGATATTCTCCCCACCTATCCAACCTGTGGCCTGATTTAAGCATCAATACCAACTCCCTCAACTTACTGTGTCTTGGAACTGATTAACAGGTGCAAAAATTTCCCAGTGGAAGATCTTTATAAAGAGAATTGATGGCTATATAAATACAGCTTACTTAAACCATCAATTTCCTTTAAATATAAGAACTGTGTTGATAGATTTTTCATATATATATAAAGCTTAAGAGAATTCCCCCTTTGTAAGGGCTATCAGTTTTTGTTTCTGCTTATTAAGGATGCACTTCATATTCATTTTACTTGACACTACAGGAAATTGTGCATGTCTCAAGCTACATAATTCTAAGCCTATTTCTGAGATGCTTTGTCTATTATTTCAAATTGTCACAAGGTCGGTTGACTCTTCTGTATCAGGTAAGACAAGAATATGTATATACATATTAACTTAAACATCATAATATATTCCTGTATTCAGTATCATCCATGAATTCCTTATGTTCTAACATTATTTTTCCTAGAACATATGATACTGTTTTTTTTTAAAGTTTTTGTAGTTGTAGATGGACAGAATTCCTTTATTTTGTCTATTTTTATGTGGTGCTAAGGATCGAACCCAGTGCCTCACACAAGCTAGGCAAGTGCTCTGCCACTGCGCTACAGCCCCAGCCCTAGAATGTATGATACTTATACATGACAGTACCAATATTATAACATTGATGGAATATGTACTAAACAATTATAGCATATTTACTATTTTGGATCCATTTATCACCTCAATACCATTCCAACAATTAGTCTGAGTAATTTAACCATTTAAAGTTAATGTCTTTTAAGTGTAGTTTTCTTTTACTGAATTTGTCCTTAGAAATCAAGAAATACATATCCATTTAAAAAAAAACTGTCTCAGTTCAAAACTTTTATTCTAATAGGAATGTTAAATAATATTAGTGAATATTATATAGAGGATATTCTAGAAGCAAATTTAAGCCAGTGTATCAATTGGCTGTTTTCTAATTTTTCTCACCCAAGAGCCTCTCAAAAATGGAATTTTTGAAACCAAAAAGAATATCTTCCTTCAAAGCTGGGTTTGAATAAAACCTATTTTTCTGCCAAAAAAAAGCTTTCTATTAAATGTTGTACTGAGTAAACATAGCTATTCCTTATTTAAAAAGCAACTTTTTATTGAATATTTGCATAAGTGAGATAATACAAATAAAGCTTTATTTTTATGAACTATATAATTCTCACAATAATCCCACAAAATATGTATAAACATCAACCTTGTTTTCTGACTAAGGAAAATGAGACTTCAGAGTTAGATAACTTGTGCCTAATCACATAGAAGTGGGTTACATTTTTAATGTCACATACCTGGTAGATTGCTCTTATTTTTCAGATCTATCACTGAGGTTCCTCTTAATATCATTCTGATTGCAAAGCCTTCTCTGTTTTCACCCATTGCAACTTTGTCTAGGTAGCTGCCACCTGCTGTACACACCTGCACGAAAGAAAAGGTATGCTGTATGTATAGTTTCAACACATGATAATTTTAATGTATGTGTCTCTATTTAAAGTCTGATCAACTCAATAGTGCTAAATTACTAGAAGCTCAATATGTTAAATCTTTTAAATTGTTTAGTCCAAAGGAAGCCATCACTAGTGGTAGAGTCTTGGAGCACTGTGAGAATATGTAGTGTAGATAAGTGATTCATAGTCTTAGCAGAAGATTAAAATCACCTGCAGAGTTTCGAACCCCAGAGGTTCTGATTCATTTGCTTTATGTGGGAGATACTGGATACCAGTGTATTTTACAAAATCTCCCAAGGTAATAATCGTGTTCAAAGCCAGAAAACCACTAGTTTGGATAAGAAGGTGCTAGAAGTATTCACAAAATATTTACATAGATGAAAAATTGTATCTGACCTGGAGTTTTCCTCAAATACCATGTCAGTCTGTGGCACCAAGCTTGCTCACCTAATGAAACAAATTTCTCACCAACATAAAGGTATGTGCACTTCAACAGTTAAAATATTTTTCTATTAAACTACTAGAAGAAAACACTGGAAAAATATTTATGACTCCAAAGTGCAGAATTGCTAAAATACAAATCCCAAAAGCCAAAATAAAAAGGATTGATAAATTGGGCTACAAAATGATCAATTATTTCTGCATAGCAAAAGTCATCATAAATGAAGTCAAAAGATCAGCCTCAAATTGAGAAAAACTATTTGCAACACTTATGACAAATTGGCAATTTTCTTAAAATATAAAGAACTTGAGAGTGCTCAGAGGGCCTGGGAATAGCAGCATCACAGTAGCAACGAGAACACTTAGCAATCACATCTTGTTGTCACATACTATTCTCCATTAAAAGAAATTAGGGTCCTTAGAGAAATGGAGATTTCAGAGCTAGAAAAGGAAAAGGATAAGAGGAGCCTGACATATCTTGTTGTGTCAGGAAGTGAGGAAATGCTAAAAGAACGATGAGGATATGTCAAAAGGACACAGGGACTAGCTTTAAAGAGCTTGTGCTAGCCAAATCTGGGACAATTTGAGTATTAAAATAAATATAGTAACTTAAAATCCATTGAGTAAAATCAGGATCCATGAGTACACATTGATATAAATAAATGAATAAATTCAATGTTTGAATGAGTACACATTGATATAAATAAATGAATAAATAAATAAATTCAGTGTTTGAATGAGGAACAGCATATTTACATAGCTTAAAATATCTCCTCACAATATACTTATTAATTAAAAAGGAGGAAATAGAGAAGACTGACAACTCTTTAATTAGGTGATTTAAGTTAACATCTGTTAATCAGACAAATCAAAATCCGAATTCATGTGATAGAATGCAATGAGAATCCAGCATTTCTTCCATGATGTTCCTGATAAAGATGCATAATATGAATCTAATCCTGAGGAAATGAATTGAGACATACTGTACACACACACACACATACACACACACACACACACACACACACACACACACACTGACCTATAATCCTCAGAAATGTTTAAGTCATCAAAGATAAGGGGAAAACTGAGGAACTGTTTTAAACTGAAGGAAACTAAATATATGTAACTACTAAATGAAATTCTTGGTTCTGAACCAGATCTGTTTTCTATAAAGGATATCTTTGGGGCAAATGGCAAAACTCTAACGGAGTCTGAGGATCAGACGGTAGTAGAGTATCAGTTCTGATTGGCTGATTTTGGTACTTGTATTGTAGGAATATGCCTTTGAGCTAAAGTATTTGGGTATTGTGGGACATCAGGTTGGCAACATACTCCCAAACCTTTAAGAAAAAAAATATTTGTACTATGTTTACATTTTTTTTCTGTGAGATTGTTTCAAAAATATGAGTGCATTACAATTTATTAGGAAAGCTCAATGAGGTAATGATGTGAATCTACATATTTTCCCCCAAGGAAAGCAAGAACAGTAATAATCATCTAGATGCATGGCTAAAAAATACAAGAACTTACTAGTTAAGTTCTATGATATGAATGTAGTTTGTCTCCATCCGCAGGAGCTTAACCCTCAAAGTCTTATTTACGTTAATGATGTTAAGAGGGTAAAAACTTAATCTGACTATGGTGTTAAGAGGTGGGATCTTCAGGATGTGATAGATTAGATCATTGGGATGAATTTCTCATGATTGAATCCCGGTGGCCTTAAACGGAAATGAGAAAATACCACAAGAGATACACATGTATTCCTACTATGCTGTATGCAGCCAACTGGACTCTCACAAGAGCATGTGCCATATGAACTTCCAATCTCCAGAAGTGTGAATTAAGCAAAATCTTATTTCTTTATAAGGTAGGATTCCTCAGGTATTCCACTATAGTAATTAAAAGTTGACTAATATAGCAAGTATCAAAAATCTACCAGAGGGGCTAGGATTATGGTTCAGTGGCAGAGCACTTGTCTCACATGTGTGAGGCACTGGGTTCGATCTTCAGCACTACATAAAAATAAATAAGTAAAATAAAGATATTGTGTCCATCTACAACTAAAAAAAATATTATTTTTGAAATCTACCTAGAGATTCTAAACACTGATTTTATTCTACCCTCTGATACTTAAGATTATTGCTACAACCATCACAGACTGCTGGGAGTCAGCGGATTGGGGAAAAGAAATTACTTATATCTCCTCAAAACTCAGTTGAAGAAAGAAGGAATCTATAAAGAAAAAGATTATGTAAGTAAAGTCTAAAATTCCTTCAGTAACTTCTTCTTTAGCAAATCTGAAAAATTCATCATTGAAAATTTTTTAAATAGCACAGACATTTGTGAAGTTGCAACAAATATCTCACAAGTAGAATTTTTCAAAAATACACTGTTTTTTAGTGTTCCCTCTTCTCAGAAATTAGAAAGGCACACTTATGAATGAGATCTCAGAGAGACCTCTGGAGCTCATCTAACGCAGAGACATCTTGCGGGATTATAACCTCATCCTTTTTGTTCTGTGCTGTGGGTGTGGAGAACAGATGGAAGTCACCCTCTGTTCCTGGTGAGCTCCAGGGTCTGCAGATAGAGAGCCTCCCCCTGCACAGGCTGCAGCCATCCTGTGCCTGGTTGCCCTTTTATCTCCTCTAGCTGAAGGTCAGTGTTGATGTTTCATGGTTCACAAGCTCCCGTAGGCAACCAGGTCTTTAGAACAACAATGCTTACCTTCTGGCTGGTGTCTTGCTAATCCTCCTGAACAGTGTTGCTTGAGAACCAAGCTGAATCAGACAGGGTAGAACCTGGGCTGGGAGTGTAGCTCAGAGCCCTGGCCTAGCATGTGTGAGGGCTCTGGGTTCTGTCCCCATACCACAGAAAAGGTGGAACAGAAACCGTCTTTCATTCTAATGTGAGGCTATCTGTGGGATACTCAAGGGTTACATTTCACCCCTTTCCAGAGAATAATCATCTTTCAAAACAAGATTGCTTCTTAAAGTCACCTACAATGTCTTCCCAGATTTCAAGTTACCCTGCGGGGGTGGGGGGAGTACATCCAATCTCATTCCTAGTCTCTTCCTCCTATAACATGTACTAAACAGACATCAAGTGGATTGACCCCTTCATTTTTTATTGTCTTCTGATATGAGTGGACCCAAAGTAGAGAACTCCATGGGAGAGAGAAACAAAGGACAGAGGTATAATGCTAAAAATAAGGAAATGACGAGGGAAATCTATCTTGAGAAATCTGAATTCACATGTTTTATACCTGAAATAAAGTCCAGGAAATCAATACATCTTTATAAAACCGTGGAGTATGAACAGATTTTAGAGTCACTTGTTCCCACTGAATCCTGTTTTCCATGAACACACACACAAGTTCTTGAGCTATAGTCCATACTTTCATTTAAAAAAGCTTTTTTCTTTTCCCTACCGTTTAACTGAAGAAATAAAACAAGACCAACATCGTTGATGCTATCATGTCTTTCCTCCTGAGCCCATCGCCTGACCTCTACAAATGGTAAGTGCTGTCCTGAATTGCGTGATTTTTTTTATTATTTTGTTTTGTGTTATAGTGTGTGTGTAGACTGTTTGATCTTGCTCATTCTAACTCTGTTTGAATGGCATCATATAGCATGTAATCATCCATTGCTTGCTTTTTACTCTGAAAACTCTATTTGTAGCCAGGCACCTGTAATCCCAGTGGCTCTGGAGGCTGAGGCAGGAGGATCGCGAGTTCAAAGCCAGCCTCAGCAAAAATGAGACACTAAGCAACTCAGTGAGCCCCTCTCTCTAAATAAAATACAAAATAGGGCTGGGGATGTGGCTCAGTGGTCAAGTGCTCCTGAGTTCAATGCCTGGTACCCCACTCCCCACCAAAAAAACTCTATTTGTAAAATTCACCAATCAGTTGAATATAGGCATGATTAATTCATTTTTCACTATTGTAGAATTCTCTTGATGGAAGATACCTCAATTTATCCATTCACAGATAATTTGGGATCTTATTGTTTTTTGCTTACTACCTACATCACTAATGTAAATATTCTTGTTGCCTAAGTACCTAACATATTAGAGCTCTCGCAGACATGGCTGAGAGGGGAGACTGGTTCTTGGTACACAGGGAAAATTTGTCTTTTAATCATTCTCCCTGTCTCTAGGTTCATGCCCCTCTCGCCCATTCTCTACACTCTTAGCAGAGTCATGTTTCTAAAATACAAATCTGGTATCACTCCCTTACATCAGGGCCATCATCAGCTCCCAGCTGCTCTCAAACTTCTCAGTACATTAGAAGTAACTGAGGGCCTTGTCAAAAACATTAGTATCCCAGTCCTGCCACAGGAGATTCTGACGCTTTCGCCTAAGGGCAGACGTGTGTGTTTTAATAAGTTTCCCAAATAAATCTGTTGCATACCAAAATTAAAAAATCACTGCACACATGATAAAGTCCAAAGTCCTTGCTATACTGTAAAATATACTCCACAACTTGATTCCTGCCTATGACTCCAGTCTTGTCTTTGGCCGAATTTGTCAAGCATCCCCAGGCCAGAGTTATGCTTTGGATATGATTTGAATGTGTCCCCCAAAATTGCATGTGTTGAAATAGCTAAACTATAGAACCAACCTAAGTGCCCTACAACAGATGAATGGATAAAGAAAATGTGATATGTGTACACACACACACACACACACACACACACACACACACACATATACACAATGGAATATTACTCATCCATAAAGAATAGTGAAATTATGGCATTTGCCGGTAAATAGATGGAACTGGAGACTAATCATGCTAAGCGAAATAAGCTAATCCCAAAAAGCGGAAGGCCAAATGTTCTCTCTGGTATGCAGATGCTAACACACAATAATTGGGAGGGGGATAGAAGTTCCCTAGATTAAACAAAGGAAAATTAAGGGAAGGGAGGGGGTATATAAATAAGAAAGTAGAATGGATCAGACATAACTTTCCTATGTTTATATATGAATACACAACCAGTGTAATTTCACATCATGTACAACCACAAGAATGGGAAGTTATACTCCATGTATATGATAAGTCAAAATACATTCTACTGTCATGTATATCTAAAAAGAACAAATAAAATAGTTTCATGTGCTAGACAGCTTGTTAGCCAGCCAGTAATGTTGTTGAGGTCATGGAAACTTTAAAATGCGGGGTTCAGTGGATTGTGATTGGGTTATTGGGGGTGCCACCCTTGAGAGAGATCAGAGAAATTCTCATGGTTAATTCCCAGGAAAGCAAGAATAGGTTGTTATAAAAAGGAAAAAGCCTGGCCCCTGAATGCCTCTCATTTCTTGTCTCACCAAACAATCTCACCTTGTACATCATCCTACAGTGATGCCATCTACCATGTTGTGATGTATCTAAGCAGCCATCACCAGAACACTGATGCCATGACCTTGAACATCCAAACTAAATATTTTTTTTCTTTATACATTACTTAATGCCAGGCATTTTGTTATAGCAATAGAAAACAGATTAATACATTCAGCAATTCCAAATGACTTGAAGTTTCTGAAATGCCTCCTCTTGCCCCTAACACTATCCCTATCTCATCTACTCCTTACTATTGCACTTGTTATTCTTATTGTCATTACTTTTTACTGTCAGTCTCTCTTTACTAAGCAGAAAGCACTTGGAAGTCCAGGAAACTTCCTACTGCCATTGTTTCTCTCGTATCTTGCATCTAGGTGCTTAAGGAAAATTTGTTAAATAAGATTTTTTTCCCAAGGTCACAAAGCCAGCTAATGTTACATATGGGACGAGAACCTAGCATTCTTCCTTTCTAGTCCAGTGATCTCTCTATACCATGCAGTCAGTCTTAATAACTAAACATCACATTTTCATTGTGTTTCTAATATCTGGATTACAAGGAAAAGGGTAACTTACATTCTCTCTTCTTAGGAAAAAGTGCAAATTCATTCCCAAAGGATTACACTGAAAAGAGTGTAGAAATATATGTAAATCCTCAAAACTCAATTTCTTTCCAAAAGGACTAAATTATGATTCCTCAAAGCATAGGAAATTTTGGTTCTACTCAACTCAGTAAATATCTTCATTCTGAAAAATCTACCAACTTTTTTAAGGGTCGCCCTTGGGAGAGTCATAGATTTACTTTTATTTTATCATTCACCTGTTCCCACTTATTATAACTTCATTTACTTTCATTTACCTTGTAAGTCTTCACTGTATTATTTATAGTTGCTGTCATTATTTTAATAAACCCAGGCAGAAATATGTGTCATTTTTATAAAACTACCCATACTTTATAATGTGTTTTGGAGAGGTATTTTTTTTCAAGATCTCCCATAGAGAACACGCGAATGGAATTATAGTGGCTGCACTGCTGGATTTGGCTTCTAGCATTGGAATTCTCTCCAAATGCTTTCTCAATCAGACTTCTAGGCTCTTCCATAATTTAATGTTCTCATGCTTCTGAATTTCTCCTTTTTGTAGAAAAGCTATGTTGCGTGTAATGTAAAAGAAAATATAAACAACAAAAAGCTTTTTCTGAAAAAATCAATTAAGACGATTATTGGGTAAATGAGGTTGATCCCATGTTGAAATAAGCCCAGATATTCCCCTGTAGTGACAGATCCTGTTTTACTGATGTAAATTCTTGCCCTGACAATAAGCCACGGCAGACAATATGAGACAAGAATAATTAATTAAAAGATCCATTTCATGAAGCAGATGACATTGACAGAGTTAAGAAATAAGCGAAGAAGGAAGGCAAAACAGAATTCAGAATCTAAAGACGAGGCACTAAAAAAGAAAGAAAAAAACAGCTCTTTCAAGTGGTATAGGTATTTTCTTCTGATGAACAAAAATGCAGAAGGCAATTCAACCCTTTAGAGGTCTGTTTTTCATCAGCTTTGATCTGAAAATTGAGACAAGTGTTTGGAGTACTGTCACTGATAAGGAGGAAAGTGACGGCTGGAAGCGTACTTGAACAGAATGTGGTTACTCACACCCTGAGCGATTAAACACTTACTGCATTTTTTAAGGCAAATTCCACAAGTCACACAGTTTCAGAAATCATTACAGAGAAAAAGAACACCACACATAGTACTTTCATAAGAGCAAAAGCTGTCATGACCACAGAATACCAAAGCATAAGCTGTGCACATATTCCCAGTTTCATCTCTAGTTTCTCTTATTTGTTTCGAGACTGTTTTCTCTGCCACCAACAGTATTTACAGTCTCTGGCTGTCACATAATGAAACAGAAGCAGAAAGCCTTTATTATGGTGTTAGTACTTCAGAAAGACACCAGCATAGCTGGGTGTCGGACTTGCTTTTGTTTCATTTCATTTTTATTCTCTCTCCTGGGGAATGCTATTTCCTTGCTCTAAGAAGTCTAAGAAATTTGATGTTGACAGGTCACTAGTAATTGAAAGGTCAAGTTAATGAGACCAGTTATATGGTTAGCATGCAATTGAATGAGACCTAAATTATTATAGACATTTGCCCCTAGAAGAGGAGATCTCCCATAAGCCAGCCCTTCATTGCTATTCTAAGATATTTGGGTCTATCCAAGAAGTACACCAATAAGAAGAAACTTCTCAACTGAGCCTGGGTTGGAATGGTAAAAATCTGATCATTTTATTAACACTTTGTTAGCTGAAGAACAAAACTTCTTACCCAACCATTATGTTTTATTTTCTTCTTTCCAGCAAGTTTTATTCTTCTCTTTGTTGTTGTTGCTGCTGCTGCTATTTTTCATTGATTTATTTTATTTTATATCCTGTAGTGCTGGAGATTGAACCCAGGGCCTTATGCATGCCAGGTAAATGCTCTACCACTGAGCCCCAACGCCAGCCTGAATTCTCCCCTTTTCATTAGCAGAACTTTTTCCTGTATCTGTGCAAAGTGACTGTGCGTGTTTGACAAGTAGAGTTAATGAAATCACTTAAACATTATTCAGCACCCACTATGTGGCAGATATTGAAGGCACTGGAGACACAAAGAAGATTAAGATATAATTACCCTAGGCTGCAAGCAGTCATGGTCTAGTGGGGGGAGACGAATCTGCAAACACTAATTATAATATAATGACATAATGGGGTAAATGTTATAATAGAGAGTACACAGGGAGCTGTAAGAGCATGCAGGAGGGCTGAACCCATGCTGCTGGGTTTCCAGGAAAAGGGAGTCTGGAACCCTGAGACAAACGAAATGAGGCATTTATCAGCCGAGCCAGGGTTTTCCAGGTAGAGAAATATAAAAAGCGATTCCAGAAAGAGGAGACAGCCAAGACCCAGGCTGATGAGTGTTTGAAAAGGTATACAGGAAACAACACTATCAAATGGCATCCTCCAACAAGGGGGACCTTGGATGAATGAATATCCCTCCTTCTAACATTTGTTTACAGACGGAAGCAGATAAAATAAATGTTGAAGTTCCTTTAAAAGAGAAAAAAGGTAGAGATGGCTCGGAGGCAGTAGGGTAGAAGGAGGGTGAGACAAAGTAAAGCCAGACCCAGACCAAAGGACTTCTTTTTTTATTTTTTAAGATTTTTTTATTGGTGCATTATAATTATACATTATTACATATTTGAACAAGTGACCTTCTTTATTACATGCAATTTCTGACCAAACCTTTTATCTGGTGGACTATTTTTCATTTTTGCATGTTGCCTTAGCCTATCTGGTCTCTGAAGCAGCCCTGATCCCCTTAAGTGACTAGATTTAAAGATATATCCAGCTGGCTATGGTGGCACATGCTTGTAGTCCCAGTGGTTCAGGAGGCTGAGGCAGGAGGATCACAAGTTCAAAGCCAGCCTCAGTAACCTAGCCAGGTCCTAAGCAAGTTAGTGAGACCCTGTCTCAAAATAAAAAAAGGCTGGGGATGTAGCTCAGTGATTAAGCGCCCTTGACTTCAATTCCTTGTACCAAAATAAACAAACAACAACCAAATAAAAGATATATCCAGGCTCTCCAAGTTCTAAGGCTGGTGTTATCTAAATCTTAGAAAAGAGAAATGGGCTAGGGGTCCCCTCTGTAGAACACAAACAGAAGGAATTTCACTTCTTCTGTGGAATTTGGGATCTTGAGGACACAAACTTTAAGAGAATTGAGCCCCTGCCAGCAGTAGAATTGGGGAACAAAGCAGAACTTGTTGCCTGAATGGCCAGGAATATTCAGCCAGAACTATCAAAGAAGAATTTCCACCCAGCTGGGGCCTCTCCAAAAGGATTAGTGGGTGACTGAAATTGGAACAGAGCAAAGTTTGGAAAATTTTCACCATAGGTCATGTTTATTTGTTATATTCCAAGAATCACTCCTCTGATGCCATTGCACTTAGCCCAGTGTAGTTGATTTATTTTTATTTTAATGATTATTTCCTTGATCTTGTTCTTTCTCCTGTTAGACTCTAAGTTCCATAATAGAAAATACTGTTGTTCTTGTTGTTGTTGTTGTTGTTTGGTTTGGTTCACCATCATGCACCTAATGCACATAGTAACACACAGTAGCTGTCCTTGATTAAGGGGCATATTAAATGAATCAATGTCTCCCGTTTGGGGGGAGATTGACACATAATCTTGTTTGGGATCATAAGTATAAAAATAGCTGATAGGTGTTTGAGCTGTGACATATTTGACCTGTAGATATTTTGTAGATAATTTATAGTTAGGAGATAAAGAGAACTGCCAACTTGCAATGAGTTAAAGTCCCCATACAACTGTAGTTGCTAAACACTTCTGGTAATATTAGTGAAGGTGGGCAGCCTTCACTCAAACTTTTCTCACCTTCTGTCTTTTGCCAGCCACATTAAATTTCTTTCAGTTCCTCAAACATATTCTCACTTGTCTCCAGATATTCACACATTCTCTTCCTTCTGCCTCAATTGAGACTAATCACTGTATTATATAAATAAAGTTTTACTGAAACAGTGCTATGGACTTAATATTTGTTCTGCCTCTACCCCTGCAAATTGATGTGCTGAACCCTTAATCCCTAGTGTGACTATATTTGGAGTAAGGAAGTCATTCAGGCTAAGAGAGGGAATAAATTCAGGACCCTGAGAGGATTCATGTCTTAGAAGAAAAGACACCATACAGCTTCCTCACTCTCCCCTGCTCATGTGAGGACACTGCTGTGGTCTACAAGCCAGGAAAAGAACCCATACCAGAAACCCACCACTATGCTGGCACCTCAGTCTTAGATTTCTTGCTAGCAGAATTGCCGCAGTCTGGCTGGGCACAATTCAGGAGCCACTTACCAAGCAGAAAGGGACTTTATTTTTAGAACACACTCCACACCACATGAGCTCTTCAGGAATTCCCTCAGAGCCCAACTGCCACCACTGGCTTCCCACAAGCCTCTCCCCACCCCCACTCCTCCTGCTCTTGAGGCCGATTGGCTGGGTTGAGTGGGCAGAGCCCAAAAAAGTCCCCCAATGAGCAGCTCCGTGGTCTGAAAGGGTGGGGAAACAGCCCAATGAGCATCACCACAGAGGAGCCAATCAGCTGGCAGCTAGAAGTTTGCTGGGGCCACTGTGAGCCAATCATCAGCTGGCAGCTGGAAGTTTGCTGGGGCCCCTTTGGCTGTGGCTCTCAACATTGAATTGTAAGAAAATAAAATTCTGCTGTTTAAGCCAATCAACCAATGTATGATATTTTGTTATGGTGGCCCTAGCAGGCTAAAATGCACAGCCATGCCTGTTTATATAATGTCTATGGTTGCTTTTCTGCTATAGTAACAAAGGTAATTAGTGGTGATAGCATATTGACCATAAAACCTAAGATAACTACTATCTTATCTTTTCTAGAGAAAGTTTTCCAATACCTGTTCTAGATTTTTCTTAAATTTTCCAGGAAATATAATGGACACAAGATCAAGTAAAATGTTACAACAATAACATAATCAGCCAAATTCAAAATGTGATACATTCTACCTCAGTTCCTTCAACAAATCAAGGGCATTAAAAAGAATTGGTGAGGGTGGGGAGGTGGTATTATTCAGGAAACCTAACAAACACAATGCTTACAAGGGGTCAAGAAAAGGAATAAATAGTTAAATTTCCCAAATATAAATACGAAAGCAGAGGTTGGTCATAAATGACTTCAAAGGAAGATTTTTTTTTTAAATGTGAGCTCAACAAAACATATTGGCTGTCTGAATATGCTCAGACAGAACAATTTTGTGACCTTTCAAGACAAATTTTCCTTAATACAGTTTATTATAATCATTACTCACCTGTTTCTCAAGTTTCTTCAAATTAAATATACATTGTTATACTAGAAATTTATCTGTTACTAGTATGTCTAGTATTAGTACTAGCAGTAAGTCTGTTTATCACTCCCAAGCCTGTTGGAAGATCATACTCTTGGTCCTCCTTAGACTTACAATATGGATGTCTTCACCCAATAAACATTAGTAGGTATTTTCCCCAAATAAATTACATCATGATTGCTTACCCACATATTTCTAACATTGTTGACTCCATATTTGGTACCAGTTGCAAAATTTAATACATTATTTCTTTTCTCCTGTAACTAGCAAGAATATTAAAGGAAATCTTATAAATTGCATAGCTCAGTCTTTGGTTTGGTCTGTGATCTCAGGCAAACTGTTTAATCTCAAGGTACTTTCCTTTTCCCCACTGTTGCATTCGCTCCATTTATTTTTATCTGTTACCTTGAACCCAATTACTTATGAGGCTACCTCCTCCTTTTGTGATTTTTGGAGTCATAGAATGGTCAAGTTGATATATCTTCTTTTACAAAATATATTTTGTTTGTAATCACTAAGTAAATATCACATGAAGGAGTCACATGAGGGCTGGGAACGTGGCTCAGGAGGTAGCGCGCTCGCCTGGCATGCGTGCGGCCCGGGTTCGATCCTCAGCACCACATACCAACAAAGATGTTGTGTCCGCCGAGAACTAAAAAATAAAATATTAAAAATTCTCTCTCTCTCCTCTCTCACTCTCTCTTTAAAAAAAAAAAGGAGTCACATGAGGAGTTCTTTTTTTTATATTTTTTAGATGTATTTATTTATTTGTTCTAATTTGTTATACATGACAGCAGAATGCATTCCAGTTCATATTACACAAATGGAACACAGTTTTTCATTTCTTGGGTTGTACACAAAGTAGAGTCACACCATTCGTGTCTTCATACTTGTACCTAGGAATGATGTCCATCTCATTCCACTATCTTTCCTACCTGCATGCCCCCTCCCTTTCGCTCCCTCCCTTTACATGAGGAGTTCTTGAATGAAGTTGTTTCTTTGGTTCAGCAGTGTCATTAAGCCACATTGTGATTAAAATTGTGCTTGTAAAATGCAAAAAGTATAAATGCAATGAAATATGCAAAATGCTCTAAATTCCTCCTAAGGTAAAAAAGGAACATGGCATATAAAAATTAAATAAAATTGAAAATGCTCCACACAAGCAGCAAGTAAAATATGTGTAGAATTAGAGATCCCATATCTGTAAAAAGATTTCTCACAGTCCTTTGAAAATTGAGGGATGAACAACCAAACTAGAAAAATGAAAAAAAAAATCAATAGGCAATTCACCAAAAAATATAAACATGACCCATAGTATATGAAAAATATGTCCAAACTCACTTACAATTAAAGAAATCCAAAACAAAATGATGATTTAGAAAGGATGAGATACAAGTTCCCACCTATCTGATTGGTGATTTTAAAAATTATGACAACATATTCTGTTAGCTAGGCTGTAAAACAAGCACTCTTATGAATTGCTGGTGGGAATGTCAACTAGTACAACCATTTTGGGGAAATTTGGAAATCTCAAAATTATATAGGCATTTATTTACCTTTTTCCACTCCTAGGAATTGACCTTGATAATACATTTCCATCAGTATGAATACACACAAGTACTCCTTTCAGCATTATTTGTAACTGTAAGATATTCGAAACAAACTAAATGCCTTGTGTATATGTGTAATTTAGTATGGATGATAATATGTGAAAGATCTTTATTAACTAATATACAGTTTTAAGTGAAAAGAGCCAAGTGTAACAGAGTATCATAGTATATATAATACACCCTAAGAAAATGTATACATATCTTCTCATTTGTGCAAATAGAAACACAGGCAGAATAAATCAGTACTAATAAGATTTAACTAATAATTCCTAAAGGAGTTGGTAGAAACTGAGGGAAGAGTTTGGAAGATTGGGAACAGGGAAGAAAGGCTGAGAGGCAAGTGACATTTCTCTGAGTATACCTTTTTGGAATATGTGTCCTGACTTTCGGAATCATGATGTTAGTCATATTTAACACATAGTTAAAATGAATTGATAAGTAGGAGAAACCTAAAATGGAATGCACACAGTAACAAATTTGGAAATTAGTGTTTGACTATATTGTAAGGCTTAAGAATTCAAAAAATTATATACAAATATTGTTAATTACTGTATTTGCTTTTCACTGGGGTATAGGTTAGCAATTCAATAACTACTTTTTATGTGTTCTAGGATTGTTCAAATACATCGTGGATAATAAGACTCCAATTTCTCACTGTTGGAAAGAGACATGGAGCAGGCTAGAATGAACCTCATGGTAGTGGTTTGGAATTCAAGGTTGTCAATATGAAGTTATGCTTTTTAATGTATTTAGAAATAGATATTAATAAGGATGCTGGTGAGTGCATCTGGAGTGTATGAGGTGTGTACACGCGCATGTATTTCCTATCTGCTCTCTGTGAGAGCCTAGACACAATAACACCTTGGCAAGGAGTCAACTCTGCATTCAGATCTTGGTTTCATCTGCAAACCATTTTTTATAGTAAGATGAGCCAGGGCTTCTTGGCTGATTCCAGAGTTAAGGCAAGAAAAGTACTAAAAGAGCCTGAAACATCTTATGGTGCCAAAAAATAAGGAAATGGTTAGAAATTGATGGTACCTATAAAAAGGGAGCTCCCCAAGGTCACACTTGGAGAAAACAACAAAATAAATAAGACCATTAGATTGTAACCTATAAAACTAAATAAATATCTGAGTCCATATTAATACACACACACACACACACACACACACACACACCTGGGATTGTACCCAGGGGCGCTTAACCACTGAGTCACATCCCCAGCCCTTTTCATTTTTTATTTTGAAACAAGGTCTTGCTATGTTGCTTGGGACCTTGCTAAGTTGCTGAGGCTGGCTTTGAACTTGTGATCCTCCTGCCTTGGCCTCCGAGTCGCTGACATTACATGTGTGCACCACCATGCCTGGCAAATCAATAATATTCTTATGTGTACCTTTCTTTCCCACAATATCTTCATCTATAAAGACAGGGCTAGTAATATATAGCTTGCAATGTTGTTATGAGAATTAATTGAGGGAGGGACAGGGTTTGAAAGAACAGCTCAAAGCACAAGGAATTTTTCTATAACCTTTAAATTAATGATAAATGTTAATTTGTTTCCCTGACTCATTCTCTTTGTACCCAGAAAACCAGAATGTCACAATTTTGAAATCTAAAATCTAATCACTGGTAGACTTTTTTTTTTTTTTTTTTGTACTGAGGATTGAACCCAGGGGTGCTCATCCCTAACCTTTTTTTAAAATATTTTATTTAGAGACAGGGTCTTGCTGAGTTGCTTAGCGCCTCGCTTTTGCTGAGTACAGCTTTGAACTCATGATCCTCCTGCCTCAGCCTCCTGAGCAGCTGGGATTACAGGCTTGTGCCACAGCACCCGCACTGGTAGACTTTTCTTTCCCTTTTAGAATGACAGTATTAGGCAATTTTAGCTTTCTTATTTAAAGGGGAACTGTCTACCTATTGACTTGCCAGTGACATTTAACCTAGAGTGGTCATTAGGAATTTATCATCATTTCCCTATGCATTCTGTCTTCAGCTTGGTCGCTTCCAGGTACCTTGTGGAGTGACGCTGTTTTCTGCGCATGCCCTGGACAGCTGGCTGGTAGGGAGCGCTGCAGGCTCGAAAAAGGAAACTTGTCCCCCCACCCCCACATCCAGTCACTCTTCCAGGTTCATCAACTATCATCTGAATGAGGACGTTGAACTCCCATGGAAGTAGTTCCGGTTTGGCTACAGAAACACTTTCAGCACTTTTTCTGTTTCAGTATTTGGGTGTTCTATTTTTAGGGTTGTTAAAAAAGAGTTTCATGAACCTATTTTCTATGGATTCTGTCCTCTCCTTCAGTTAATATGATCCTTAAAGGCATGGAATGTTTCTACTTTTCTTTGCTAATCCCTCAGCATCCAATTTAATAATCTGCACACTGGACTTGATGCTATCAATCTAGTTTTGGGTGCAAACTAATCTTAGGAAACAGATATAAATCGAAGTCTCCCTCTGTTAGGAAGAGATATTACTACCTGCTTTTTACCTATTATACAGAAACGTATTCTTACATCATTTTTTAAGTTAGAAAAAAAATACACGGTGATCTATTGTAAAAGCATTTTAAACTTAGCATAAATATAGATAATTGAACAGTACACTATTATTTAACTTAATCAACAGATATTTAGCAGGCATTCAAAATAGCCCTGACACTGTGTTAAAAAGGGAGAATAAATAAAACATGGGGCAAATAAAAAATAATATCTTTCCTCTGTAGATTTTCAGTCACATAGAACACAACCAATGTGTAAAGGATACACCAAGGCACAAAGTTCAAGTGACTCTTCTGAAATTATTAAAAGGCTTCACGGAGAAATCATCAACTTGAGTTAAGTTGGAAAGACAACCCAGCAACATTATGGAGAACGAATAAAAAGGAGAACTGATTTTTAAGTAAGGAGACCAGTTAGGGGGAAATTGTAAAAGTCCAGGCTGGATAAATGACATCTGGATCAGTGAGAGTGCTAGCACCCAGCACTACTCAGGCCTCATAGGAGGAGCTGATAAATATTTATGAACTTAGTGAAAGAGTAAACTAATAGAGACATTAAATATTAGAGTAGATGTAATAAGGTTAATGATTTAGTCATTTAACAAATACATATTGTGCATCTACTAAATGTCAAACATTGTTCCAGTGGATGAGGATCTCAAGTTAATAAAACAGAAATGTCAAGAAATGTACATTCTAGCAGGGAAGAAAAATTGACAAATGTAAGTTGGACATGTATAAGTACCATGAAAAAGATGATAGGAGGTCAACACAACAGTAGGGGGGTGGGTTTGTACATGGGGTCGTCAGAAAAGACTTCTCTCATAGAAACCTCCTTCAGCAGAGAGAGGAGGGAAGGAAGATAGGGGATTATGTGAGTATCTTGAGGAAAAATGTCCAGGCAGCAGTGGAAACTGGTGTTTCTTCCACAGAGAAGTGGAGTGAAGCAGAAGATGAGGGCAGAGGAGTGTTGATCTTGGGTTGATTGTGACTGATGTCCTTGAGGAAGCAGGACTGTTCCGTAGGTCCTATGTGCAGATGATAAGTGGGCTCTGACAACCTTGGCTGGTAGCTCTGCAGATGATGAAGGCAATATCTCCAGAGTACTCAGGCTCCAACCCATCAAGGAAAGGGAGGACTCAAGAAAGGGAGACTCCAAGCTTCCCTGTTGGATTCCTAGAGCCATTCCACCAGTTATAGAGTTCAGGGAAAGCAGGCTGGGGTGTGGGGGTTGTGGATGATTTCATTTAGTATATGATGACTTTGAGGTATCGATCGCGTACCCCAGGGGAGAAGCTCAGAAGGTACTTACTGTAGGAACCTGTTGCTCTAGAGAGACTTCAGAATTGGAATTGAGAACCTCACACTTACTTGTGATGGTTGTGGGAGTTGATGTGGTCACCAAGGTGGAATGAGGGGAGAAAAGGACTGGTATCAACACCTGAGAAGTTACCAACATTTTAAGAAAGGGGGGAAATTCTTTTAAGAAATAAATGAGGCTGTGAACTAGGCTGAGAAGAAATGATTGGAGATGAGAGAAAAGTAGAAATGTGGTGTCATAGAAGTCACAAGAGAAGAGATTTCTCAAGTGTCGCGTCTACCCGCCAGCAGGAATGACGACAACAACAGGATTCTTCTTTAACACGCTTTATTGGGAGCATCCATTAGGTAAAGAGAGGAAAGACCCCGAGCCCGAGAAAACCACCCCTTATATACTTCAACTGCAGCCCTGCTCGTACACCATTGGACAAAGAGCGCATAGCAACACAGCAGCAGCCAATAGAATGATAGACCCAGCACTTGCACACAAGGCAAGAGACACCCAGTTCCAGCTTGTGCAAAACAACGAGCACTTCTTGAAGACAGTTTGTTCCAGGAGCTGGACAATTGATACATTCCATTCTAGGGAGTGGCTGAAAACAAAGAACTGGGTCTCAGCCCAAGAATTAGGCTCACGCCCACACAAGGCAGCACAGCAAAATAGCTCACCACAGTTCCCCCTTTTCAATTTTGTTCGAGCCATTTGAAATTCTCCCGATCCAGGAAGTGTCCTCATGATGACCCCTCCGATCAAGGGTGGCATTCAAAGGCCAAACAAGGAAGTCACCTTTCTGAGTGCAATGGGCAACATTTACCCTTCAGAGTGCAAAGGCTGTCTTCCTAAGACATGGAAGCCTTCCAAGGTGCAATGACAACAAGGTCACTTGGTGTGCAAAGGCCATCCACATCAAAACAGGGGTTTTAGGATTTTGCCAAGCTGGCTAGCCAAATTTGTGGGGAGGCCCCAGGTTCCAGTGCAGCGAGCGCCTGAACTACCTTGACTCTATCACTCTGCTGCGTGCGTCGCATACGACAAATCATCCAAAGGCATAAGACAAGGCCACAAAGAAGCATAGCACTAAATAACCCAACCCCTACCCACTCTTTAAAGTAGGAAAATATAGAAGAAGCCCAGGAGGCGAAGTCTGCAACAGAAAGAGGTTCCACGTGTGTTCCATTTAAGTTGGCAATCTGAGACAGCAGTTCTTGAGTGAGTCGCTCTCCTTCCTGGGTCCAGTTTCCCTGTAAAAATCTAGACAATCTATTACTCTGTTCCACGGAAGCAGTCATATTGTAATATAAAGGAGTAACACACACATACTTATAATGAGATACACATCCTAACTGAGTAATTTTATAAACTTCCTCTACTTGTTCTTGTATTATATCTACTCTTTGATTAAGCAAGTAAATACCAGCAGTAAGATGTCTATTGATTTCTTCCACCATAGTTAAGGCTTTAGCTGTTTGATCTACTACACTATTAATGACTTGAGCTGTTTGTACCTGAGAGGCCATAGCTATGGCTGCAGTGGTAGCTGCTGTGGCAGATGCCACAATAGCTGTAACTATAGCAGCTGTAATGCCGAAATCTCTCCTTTCCCTGACCAACTGTACCAGGGGAAAAGAACTAGGATCGGCCTCAACTGGCATGGGCACAAAGGTCGGAACCTTTACCACCAAAGCCAATGACAAGGAAGTATTCCAACACTGGGTTAAATAACACTCTTTTACAGTACAATTAACTATAGTAGAATTGTCAGTATGATTAACAAGTAAGAACATGAATGGTGGCTGAACACATATTTCAGCAGCAGGAAAAGAAATATTATAGAATTCTTCATTGATAGTGATATTTGATAAGTATTTTTTGATCCCAAATTGACATGCATTTCCAGAAACATTTTTAATCCAATGAACTCCCTCGTTTAAATAGGCTATAGCGGAGAAGTCTGTTCCTGCTCCCACCTCATTATATAATACCCAAGAGTACCAAGGCCATCCTGCCAGATTTGTCCTAGTAGAATTTCCACTAATATTAAAAGAAAACCCCCTGAGGGGAGAGGACAATTGGAACCCCGGGGCAACTTGTTTTTCTGGAACCAGAGGACTCTGACAAGGAGTAAACTCTGGCGGAAAGGAATAATCGGGTGAACATCGTGGCCCAGGTCTCATTTTGGTAGCATTTGGTGTCCCCCAAAATTTTTGAAGCTGCTTGAAGCATTCGGGCGACAAAATCTGAAAATGGCTCAGCTGGGCCCTGTACGACTTTTGTAAGATTCCCTGTTGTTTCACCTCTATTGGGGAGAGCCTTCCAGGCACGTAAGGCCAAAATATTAATTTGTTGATATATTACTAATGGATAAACATTTTGATTTTGGGCCCACTGACCTGTCCCGGTCAGCATCTCCACATCCCAGGCTTGTTGACCATCAGCCGCATTCGCATGAGCCTGTTGTATAGCGGCATCCAAGTATAATGCCTTAAAATCAAGATATTGTCCCATGGAGAGACAAGCCTTTGCTAAATGATACCAATCCATTGGTGCCATAGCATTAAGATATAAGCGTTCAAGCAATGCAATTGTAAAAGATGCTGTGACACCATTAGTCCTGACAGATTCAGCTATGTCTTTAACTAATTTATAAGGAATGGGCTCAAAATATCTCTGTCCCTGTGCATCCTCAAAGACAGGATATGCACCAACAGGATATGCCCCCTCCTCCTCCAGCTTCCTCCAAGTACTGCGTTTTATAAAGCCACAAGCTCCGCCTGGAGCAGTGGGTGGAGACCCTTTACGTGGCAACAGTTGTTTAGCTACAGAATACGCCGGAGGCTTCGGAGGAAGAAGGGCGGCGGCCATTGCCGCGTCATAGCGGCCATACTCATATTTAGCCACCATTTTCTCTAAGCTTTGTTCTTCTTCTGGGGTAAAGCCTTCTGACTCACCTTCCGACTCAGACTCATCTGAATCAACTATCTTTAATTTACGGAAGGCAGATAAATCTGGATAGAGTTTCGGGCGTGCTCCTAACGCTGGAGTCACGTCCTTTTGTTCCTTGAGTGCACTTTCACTTAACTTTGCATTAGATCCCCTTTTTTGTTTTGTTTCATGTCTTTCTTGCTTAGATTCCTCTGACTCTGACCCAGTATCCTGATGCTCCACCAAAATCTCCTGTCCCCTTTTAGTGGTTTCAGGAAAACAGACTGATATTGACCCATGATAGAGCACTATACTAAGCCAGAGCCACCAGATCAGGGGATTACTTACCGGCGCCACCGCTCCGCGTGTAAAGTTCTGAATCCTCCCGCAAAATATCGGGGGTCCCCTCGTAGCCGACAGATGACAATTCCCGGGTCTCGGCACCACTTGTCGCGTCTACCCGCCAGCAGGAATGACGACAACAACAGGATTCTTCTTTAACACGCTTTATTGGGAGCATTCATTAGGTAAAGAGAGGAAAGACCCCGAGCCCGAGAAAACCACCCCTTATATACTTCAACTGCAGCCCTGCTCGTACACCATTGGACAAAGAGCGCATAGCAACACAGCAGCAGCCAATAGAATGATAGACCCAGCACTTGCACACAAGGCAAGAGACACCCAGTTCCAGCTTGTGCAAAACAACGAGCACTTCTTGAAGACAGTTTGTTCCAGGAGCTGGACAATTGATACATTCCATTCTAGGGAGTGGCTGAAAACAAAGAACTGGGTCTCAGCCCAAGAATTAGGCTCACTCCCACACAAGGCAGCACAGCAAAATAGCTCACGACACTCAAGAACACAGAAATGATCAACATGATCCAGTGAGGAAATGCCAAAGGAGGAGGGGGGTAGAGGGGAGGTAGAGGGTAGAGGAAGTGGAGAATCTTGAGGCATTAGCATGGATTATCTTTTTGAAGAATTTTGGAGTAAAAGAAAGAACTGAAGGAGGTATTAGAAGAAAACAAGGCAATAGAGATGAAGCCACTCTTGATTTTGTTTTTACTTTAAGGGTGATGTTTGTAGGTTTGGAGAATGAATATATAGAGAGAAGGAAGCTGAAATAATAGGAAACAGAAGAAATAGCTAGTTGAGCAAACTCACAAGAAACAAAACAACCAGGGCATCCTGCTTGGAAGTCTGGTTTACTGGTTAGAAGACCTTCCTTTTAAAAAGAAAAAAAAAAAAAAGATCCTGTCTTTATTTCAGATTTTGATATTTTATAATGTATGGATTTTTGCATTAATTTTTATTTCTAAAATGTTATTTAACATCAAAATATTATTTATCTTTTGCATATTTTTGGCTTATTGATTATACCAGAACCCTTGTATACACACACATACACACACACACACACACACACACACTTCCCACCAATGAAAATGTTGTAGAATTAATCATTCAGGAAGAAGATTAATCTTGGGGAGTAGGGACATGAATACATTGGGACTCAGGACCTGACTGCAGACAAACAGAAATGCTTAGGGAATTCCTTGGTAAAGGAAGCTAAACAAAAAGGGTCTCACTCTCTGTATCTGGACTTGGCTTTGGTTAGATCTTCATGGGATCATTCTTCTATAACTATTCCCTGCAGCTTCAGAAGTTTTCTGTCAGGGACAAACCACTATCCAGCAAAAATATACCAGACCATTGCAGATGAGCTTACATTATTATCAAATTATGAACCCATGCAGTCCATTTCCTTATTTTAGTACATTTCTTTCCTTTCTTATAGCACCATTTATGTCCTTCCCCTTGTGAGAGCTTTTTCTCCGTCTCTGATACATTCATGCAATAGATTTATGAGTTTCATATCTTTAGTACTTTTCTAACAGCATAAAGTGCTGCCCACATAGTTGATTGGCATAGTTTTTATTTCTTGCTGAAACCTAATTTAATTCTTTATTGCTGCTGATTTACAATTTCACTGGTGATAAAGAGAGTGAGGAAATATACTTGTATCAAAGCTTAGAGCATTATAAAAATAGCTAGTTGTTGGCAAAATGTCCCACTAGTCAGTCATGTAAACATAAGTAGTTGTTTTGTCAGATATTGATAAAGGAATAGACATCTATTCAAACTTTCATTGCCAGTGATGTGACAGGAAGCATTTAACATCTAGTTCTCCTATATTTTTTGCATTTGCCAATTCCTTTGGTGTAAATGCTCATGATTGGTTTCAAGCTACTAAACTGACATTATTGAATATAGAATGGGGAAGACTGGAACAGTAACTCACTGTCATTCATTATCCACCATATGGATAAAATAAATGTAAATAATGAGTACACATAGCTGTGAAATGTAGTGAAATAACTAAGATGTGGTGAGTTTTTAAATGAGACTTAATAATAAATTCTCAGTTTATTCAATTTAATTTTTAATAATGGCTAGGAAAATTCTTTTAATAATGGCTGGCAAAATTCCTGAAAAGTGAACCTCAGCTCTTCAATACACCATTGCTCCTTACTAACTTAATGAAAGGGCCTGGTTATGAGTTAACAAACGAAGCACAAAACTCTCTATTGACAGGAATAGCAGCAGTTCTGAGGGATGGTGGCTGCCTACTTTGAAGGCACAACAGAGAAACCAGGAGATTCAGGAAAAGGAGATTCTCAAGGCAATGGTATAAGATTAAAATGTATAATCATCACTGTAATTATCCTCTGAACAATTCTTAATACTTTCACATATCTAGCTTTGTGCTATCCAAGGGAGGCCATGCCACTGAGTCTGCCCTACTCTGTTGTGTTACTTTGTTTAGGAGATCAAAATGTCAATTTTCCTATGCAGGTTTATAAAAACCAAGGACCCACTCTGGAATTGGAAAACGAAGGGTCATCATAAAGATAATTAGTCTTCTCAAATATAATAGAGGGGGGACTATTATTTGCAAAGTAATGCCCCTGGGGTCAAACCTCCTTTTAGCAAAATAAGATTTGGCGTGCTTGTGTTGGAAGAAAAGTTCCCTTTTCTCTGTTCTTACACTGAAGATATATTCAGAATATATCTTCATGTGATCTCCACTCTAGGTTTCTTTAGATGTGCTGTCTTCTGGGCTCACATCCCCAGGGTTTGGATTACTTCTTAGGTTTGAAAGTCCTGGACTTAGAACATCCACAGATTCTAATTATTGGAAGAATAACCATTCAGAGGTGATGGGGACAAGAAATCCAACTGCTGATGTGCTGCTCCAGGGCCCCAGCATATCTCACCTAGAGAAAGATGGGAAATACAAACCTGTAGCCATTTCTATTTCTAGAGACAAAACATAATACTGGAATGCAACTTCTTCATGAATAGAATTACTATATAGAATTGTTTTCTATTTACATATTACTTAATGAATTTCCATTCTTTGAGAAAATTACATTTTTAATATTTCTCTATTCTGGCTATGAAATCTGTCATTCAAAGCGTGTATTTTTGGTATAAGGTAGTGGTTTCCCAGTGATCTTCCCAGTAGGACATATTTCCTGAGCAGTTCAACTATGCCATTGAGTTCTGAGTAAGAGTTTATCAAAAAAAAAAAAAAAAATTCAAGTTTGAAAACCACTGGTAAAAAGGAACCGAGGCTGTACCTTTGCTATAGGACAAAAGAAAGAATTAATCTGAAAGCACTGGAAAGCCACTGTTGGAATTTAGACTGTGATACAGGCCAGATGGTTTAAAGCTAAAAGAGATGTGGAGGAAAAAGCCCTCAATATTAAATTGAAGATTGTTGTCCTGATATCATTCTTACTCAAGGACTATTGATTTTTTTAAAAAATCAAGCTGTTTAAAAATGTTGTGCTAAGGATGAAACCATATTCAATGACAAATGGACTACATAAACTGTCTTCACAGGACCCTTATCAAAGCCTTTCACATGGTGCTCGGATGGTTTGTTTTGATGGGCAGAATCTGAGTCATACACCCTTATCTAGCTTCATTATTATGGATATGAACATGGTTCCCTAGACTCTGGCTAGTTCCACAAAAGAGATATTTTAAAAATGCAGCCTGATAAATTCTCCATTCAGTGAGAGCTGGGAAATGTTTTATTCTACTGTATTGTAGTTTAAAGACATCTGACCCGAGTTTCTGCAGGAAGTTGTCTTTATAGGGAGAATATTTAGGTACAGTTCTTAAATATAACTCTCCTTTCTCTTCCACCTTTTCCAAATCAGGTTTAAGTGCTTTCCCGACCTCCACAATTAACAATATGGGAAAACCTAGAATGAAAGACAGAAATTAGGAAAGAAGGGATTTAGAGCTTTGCGAACTATCCAGAAAAGCATTTTGGAGGAACATCAAGCTTTCTTCATAGCCATGTTAATACAGATTAGCCCAACTTTTAGGGAACTAACTTTTAGTAATCTAAGATTACTCTTTTTTTAAAGAATAAAAGCTTGGAAAAAAGCTTCATTTTCAAAGCTGTATTTTCTCCTATAGATTCTCCCCAGTTTGTGCAACTGCTCTTTTTGATTTTTCATAATTTAAAAGTAGAAAATGATTTAATTAGTAGGTGGGGGGAAAAAAGAAGCCTGTTGTTAGAGTTTGCATCGTCATTCTCTCTAAATTTATGAGTAAGTGTGTTTACTGCAGTCTGGCATTACACCAAGATTACCTGAGTTTCTTATAACTCTGAGGAAGAAAACCTTATTATCCCCACTTTGTAGATTAGGAAATTGAGGCTCAGAGGGGTGACGTGAATTACCCAAGGTCACTCAGCTACAAAATAGTAGAGAAAATATACAAATCCCAGCAGACTGATCCCAGGTTCTGAGAACTTAATTGTGTTCTATACAACATTAGAGTAAAATGAAATGCAATGCAGCATCAAGAGATAACACAAGACAGAGAGGACTTGCTCTTTTCTTGGGGCTGATTCAAGCTTTGCTTCTTAGCATTTATCTATTCATTAGGCAACTTTTTGTTTCCATACATTATGCAAAACCTTCTATGTCTCTAAATTTTTACTATGTGCCTTATGTAATAATTTGTATAAGGTCAGACTTGCATAAGTCAAGTGTTGAGCAACCTGGTGAACATCTGTACATCTTTCTAACATAACCAATTGACAGGGAAAGGAAAACCAGGGGAGGGAAAAGTTTCTATTTGGAAGTTGAAAGAGTAAGCATTATAGGGAGCAAAGTAGTGAAGATGAAGAGAAAAGCAAAAATTTTGAGAAAGGAACAGTAATTGGAAAGAGAAGTTACCTCTTAATTGATTATATTGTCTTGGCTCCTGTATCTCTTGCCATCACTGATTCCTCTTACTCTCTTTTCTACCTCATATCTTTTTCTTGCTTTGGACTTTCAGTGCCTTGTGGCTTTGTGTTCCTTCTATGCATATCACAGCTTTTGCTAAACCATCCAAGAAAGTTCAGTTTATTCATTCTTTCATCCAAAAATTATGTAGCCTGAATTAGATGTCTCTACTATACGTTCCCTTGACACCTATTTCTTTCCCATATTTCACACCTTTTAGAAGGTCTTACCAGTTCACAGGAAATTCCTCTGTCTCCCACTTCAGCCCAACATAAATTTGTGCCCAAAAGTCATCTTTTATACTAACCCATTCCTTTATCAGTTATACCTGTCCCAAAATCAGTCACCCAGAATTTCGTTCTCGGGCAATATGAAATTTTTGTTTTGTTTTACCATTTTGTTTAAAAGGCAATGAAACAACTGCATTAAAGACATTTTTTTTAAATAACTCTTCAATATTATCCCTTGGAGCAATTATTTAAAGTGTTAGAATATAAATGTAACATTTAATGTTGCTGAACTCCAGCTAAGTGTTCTGTGTTGAATAGTATGAGCTTTGAATCTAGTGCTACTAAATGTCAAAATTAAAAGATGCTAAAAATAGAATAATGTGTCCACTACAGTATGTTGATTAATGATGCTGATTACAGTATGTTGACTCCTTCACAATGAGAGTAATGTATGAAATTTCACCAAGAGAATGGCTCAGTCTCTTTAGGTGGTTTGATCTTGTATAATGCGGTTGTCCCTGCCCCCTGTATGTTCATGTATGGTTTTATTTTTCTCTAAACCAGATAAAACTCATTAGTTTACATTAAAATATCTAGTCATGCCAACTGCCTTATAGATAGTCTCTACTATGAAGGGAATGGAGAGGAGAGAGTTCATTCGGTTCCTTCCCCACCTTTTCCTTCCTGATTCTGTCTCCTGGGCCACACTAGTTATCCTTCTTCTGTGCATAGCAGTTTAGAGCAATCGTCTTTTCAACTTGAGCATGCTCTACAGATTCAACTGTAAGCCTATCAGCTTATAAAAGTGTTACTTCCCAAACTAGATATTCCTCCTTAGGGGAATTCTGTTCAATATGATTGTTTTCTTCTCTGGACAAACCTGTATCTGCAGGCTGTGACCAGCTTTGCTCTCAGACTGAGGAGCAAAGTCATTCTTTGAAAAAAGATAAAGGGAATCAAAAGAGAAAATATGAAGAGAATATTTCCTAGGGGTACGATGGCTCTCCAATTCCTGGTCCCTCTCCTTCCTGAAGCCAGGTTGCGATTTTCTTCATGTGTTTTGTGAAACACCTCATTTTCTAATAATTCTTTTTTTTATAAAAACTGAGATTTGCTAGTCTATTGACTTGTCAAATTTATTTATTTGTATTTTTTGTAATTTAAAAAAATTCTTCCAATGCTGAGATCAAACCCAGGGCTTTGTGCATGCTGGGCAAGCACAGTATGACTGAGCTATGTCCCTACCCAGACTTGTCACCTTAAAACCGTAATTAACAAATTCCCCTATAAAATATTACTTTTTATTATTATTGCCACTTGATTGAAAACGTCTTTGGGCAAAGACTTTATTTGTCTTGCTCACTGTCTTATTCTCAGCACTTAGAATATTTCCCAAACACTTAATAATAAGTATATTTTGAAAGACTGTAGAGTTATTGACTGCCAATGTGCACTATTTTATGCACTGTGATTAGAAAGACGGAAGATAGATTCTTTGCCGCACATTGCTTAAAGTTTAGATTATTCCCAAATCAGTCTAAATCTGCTTGGACTTTAATTGTCCCTTGCCTTTACTAGGACTCTCCAAAGGGGAAATGTTGGCTCCAATGGCAAAATTTCATGAGGGACAGAGATAAAACTAGGTCTTGAGTACAGTTGGAACCTGGGACAAATGTATTCAGGACTTTTCTCTCTTTCTTATCTTTATCTATAGGTTGACTTCACTACATCAGACTCATTTTCTTCTCGGTATAAAACAGTAGCCACCAGCAGTTTTCACATTTATATTATTCCAATTGCATCACTCAGAAATTCACACTTCCCACAGTTCCAGTGTGAAAATTTCTTGGCAAGCCCTCCAATTGACTCTGTTTTTGTTAAGTGCTCTTCTCTGGGCCAATTTCTGTGGAGGGAGACATAGAAAATCCCTCCACAGGGAGGGATTATTTTAGTTTGGGTTTCCGTCCCTACACTAATCACCATCAGCAGGATGGGTAGGAAGATGGCACCTTCCAATCTTAGCCATCTGGATGAGGCAGGGCCAGAATGGGGGTGGGTGTCCTGGGCAGACAAAATTTAGTTTTCTCTTTACCTCCTCATCCTCACATTCATCAACTCCTTTATCTGACTTTTATGAATAATCATTAAATGCTCATTTAGTATAAAACATTGTGATGGGCTCTTAGACTAAATTCTTAGATTTTTGTATATCAAAATTGATTGTTATGCATCAAAGTTGTGGCTCAGTGATCGAATGCTTGTCTCACATGTGTGGGGCACTGGGTTTGATCCTCACCACCACATAAATAAATAAAATAAAGGTATTGTGTCCATCTACAACTAAAAAAAATGGGCTTTAAAAAATAGATTTTTATAAGATAAGCAAACATCTTTTATTAATCCTTATAATTACCACATGATCTTTTCTGCATTTATTTTCCAGAGTTATAACATAGTAACTTTAAGCATTGGTTTATTTGGACTACCTCAGCATATATGAATTGGGTGATTTTATCTTTTCTTCTTATCCTTGCCATCCCTAATCTGTCAGGCAGTCCCAAATCTATACCATCAGGCTTGTTTGTGCTACTTCTCTATCCTTTTATCATGGTTCCCTTAACTCACATCCAAGGATGTCAAGAGAATAAATAGCCCAATAAAACAAAAGAATATACTTCCCGATTTAAAAAGAAAGAAACATACAAGAAATACATAAATCATACTGTATGACAATAGCCCAGAAGATTGCATGGGAGGATCTTCGTATTTCCTACAGAAGAAAAGAAAAATGGAATTTCCATCCTTTGCATCAGCCCTTGACAGCAGGAGTTATTGTATATTGAGCACCAAAAAGAGAGATGGGCATCAGAAATAGTTTTGGCTGTAGTTAAGCATGATCCATGAAACATGATGGTACATTTCTCTGATGATGGTCTTACAATCTGAGACAATTAAAACATAAACCTAAGAAATATTTAATAAAACATTTGCTCATAGTGAAACATGACTCCTTACAACATGGGCTCGGCATGCCAACTCCTATCACTTAATGTCATACCTGTATAATGGAGACTCATGTCTCCATGAATGTTTCCCAGATAAACAGAAGGCACTGTTCAAGAGTAATAAACACCTGGCACACAGGTATCTAAGAGTCCAAATAAAGATAAATTTGTTAGGATGACCCAAATGTTCCTTGGATCTCAAATTAATCTAATGTTATCTGACATTTGGCACTTTCTCTATCTAAAGCAAAAAGACCACTCTTTGGACAGTGTCTCATCACTCTCTTTCAAGAAATAGTTGTTATTTTGCTTCCTGGGGCTCACCTGCTGCTTCAGTAGGGTACACTGTGATCTGCAAATGTAGTGCCCAAACTGGAGCAGAACATCATTCTTGGTCATTCTAAATCAAAACTCTGGTTCCTGGAATTAATGCTAACATAAGGTTAAGCCTAACATCAAAGGGGAACTTCATTCTTTTTAGGTTCTATAAACAACTTGATTTAGAAATAAATTATATGAGCATTTAAAAATGCACTTTAGATGTTTCTTAATTTAAGTTCCTAGTTTTACAGTTGAAGAAACTCTCAGACTCCAAGAAGTCATTTCCCCAAGGTCATAGAGATTTTAGTGACACTAAAATGCACTAGATCATAATTCTGTTTTACCTTGATTATGGAGAAAATGAAACTGTATAACTGTTCAAAATAGGTTCTATATATTTTAATATGCTTACAATGACAAAGAATTTTTTTTCTGTCAATAGAAAGTCAGATTGGCAAGCAGTCAGCAAGTTTACCTGCCATTTAGTATAAATTCATTAATTAAAAATCACCTTAACCTTCTTGGAAATAAAAATTCAGCACAACAGCTTCAAGAGAAAGAAGGCAACGCTTGTGGGCAGAGAAATCACTGGGGTCACCAGATGTACACGCAGAAAACACTTGCCCCAACCTCCCCCATTAGATAAGAACAGACTTACACTATTATTATTTCTATCACAAATATTTTGTAATCTAACCTAACCTCTATTGTTCTCCCAGAGCCAGCTCTGAAATGCATTCTAGCTCTTCAGAATCTATTCTCCTGTTCTGGTCAAAGCCTATCTGCTGTTGTCTAGAGGCCTGGGATTTCAAATAACAGTTTGCTGACAGCTAAGACTGTAATGAAAGCTTGTCCTCATCTGTCCCACTGGAACCTAAACTGATGTTCTTCTGCCTGAAACAGGCAGGATGGCCATACAGTCAAACGGAAGAGACCATTGAAATCATACTGCAACTAGCTCTCCCAATCACCTGTTCATTTTATTTATTCAGAAGTGACAGCTCTCTAGCGGACTACAACAGACCTGTTGCATTCAAGTGCTCTAAATGAATTTTTATATTTCAAAAATTCCTTATTAAGGTAGTTTGATTTCCTAAATGACTCTTTAAAACTTTCAACTAACACATAAAAACATAAAAAGGGTACATATTAATGGAGTACCATGTAATGTTTCAGTCAGGATAAACACAGCTATTTTCTCAAACATTTGTCATTTCTTAGTGGTGAAAACCTTCAAAGGATCTTTTATTCTTTCTTTTCTTTTCTTTTTCTTTTCATACTGGGGATTGAACTCACAGGCAATTCACCACTGAGCTGCATCCCCAGCACTTTGTATTTTTTATTTTAAGGCAGGGTCTCACTAAGTTTCTTGGTGTCTCACTAAATCGCCGAGGCTGGTCTTAAACTTGCAATCCTCCTTCCTCAACCTCTCGAGCCACTGGGATTGCAGGTGTGTGCCACTGTGCCCAGCAAAATCTATGTTTTTCCTTACTTTTGGAAATGTGCAGTTGGCTAGTGTTCTGTATAGTCAGCTTAATGGGCAATATCACACCAGCACTTTTTCCCTTCTAACCACAACTCAGAAACCACTCATCAAGTTTCTCATCTCTCCCTCTCTGTGACTCTCCCCAGTATTTGGTAAATAATGACCATTCTACTCCCAACTTATATAAGATCAAAGGTATTTTATTCAATCATGCATTTATTTTATGTCATAGTGAAATTTAAATAAAAGGAAATTCAATTAACTTTGCTATATTCTGCAGGAAGCAGAGTAAGGAAATCATAAATCCAGTGATAATGAGACAGAATCAAGTCTAGTTTCATATACATCACAGATGATTCTCCCAGACATAATGCTGAACAAGAGAACAGGGAACCAAAAGGAATGCATATGGATTAATTCCATATTTATCAAATTCAAAAGCAGCAAACTTAATCTATGGTGACATAGGTCAGATAGTGGTTGCATTTGTCAGGGGCATCAACTGCAAGTGGCTCAGGAGGCTTCTGGTAGTGCTATTTTGATCTAAATAGATGCAAAATGAATTTATACTTATCACCCAGTTATAGGCTTTGTGTATTCTACACAAATTTATAAATGTATGTCATAAAAATATGTTATACCTCCACTTAAAAAATGTTCCAAGAGATTCAGTTATTGTGCTCCAGTCTATGATTCCTATATTCCTCAGGGTCAACGTTCCTGTAATTACAAATTTCCTTTTCATGGTACACAAACTCTGTGGTCATACCTTTTTTGTTGAGGAAGGCCTGTGTCTCCGCATCAGCTTGATTTTCCACCAGGAAGTAATTCTAGGCAGGCTGCTCTGCAGAGAAGGTGGGCTCTCCTTGTTCATGAATCCATAAACAAAATGTGTTGTATCCAAACAGTGGAATGTTATTTGATCATATAAAGAAATCAAGTATGATTATTGCTACAACATGGATGAATCTAAGACATATTAGAGGAAGAATCCAAATGTAAAGGGCCACTTTCTGTATGATTTTATTTACAGGAAATGTGCAGAATAAGCATGAAGTCAGCAGTGTCTTCAAGTGTTGCAATGATTGCCTTGAGTATTCTCCTGGTCAGAATCATCTTCCAGACACTCAGGACACCAACACATATTTCTGGATATACCAGATATAACAAAGAGAACACCCAAAAGTCCTCCTTCAAGGGGCTGGGGTTGTGGCTCAGTGGCACAGCAATTGCCTGCACTCATGAGGCAATAGGCTTGATCCTCAGCATCACATAAAAATAAATAAATAAAATAAAGATGTTCTGTCCATCTACAACTAAAAAATTTAAAAATCATCCTTCAAATATTTAAAAAATATTTTAAATATAGCACCATCATAGTAGCAAGGAATGCTGTGGTAGATTAATAATCATCACAAAAATAATTCAAGGAACACAGGAGAGAGGTCTAACAAACAACGTGTTTTCCTTGTTTTCAGATCTGTGTATAAATATTAACAATTCATCAGACGATTTGTACAACACTTGGTGTTTTCAGTGTGTGTGTGTGTGTGTGTGTGTGTGTGTGTGTGTATGTGTTAAGAGTAACTTTAAGCATCTAGCTTTTTCCATAGTTTGGGCACTGAGCATGGTTTAAATTCCCAAGGGAGGGATTACCAGATGGTAAGACTTATGTGGCTCATGGAACATATAGTCAAATTTGCTTTTGAAAAAAATTTATACTAATTTCTAAGCAGCTAGCATAGTGTAATTACAGTGGTTCCACCAGAATTGATAATACCGAATAATAGCAATCATTTTTTTAAAAACAACTTTAGCCAGGCATGGTGGCTCGTACCTGTCACTCCAGTAACTCAGGAGAGAGGCAGGAATATCAAAAGTTTGAGGACAAACTTAATCAGATGCTATCTCAAAATAAAATTAAAAATGGGCTGGGCTAAAAATTAAAAAGGAATCTGTGGTAAATCTTGTCTGGTTCGAGTTCCCAGTACCAAAAAAAGGAAAATACATTTTTAAAAAGGCCCTATTTTTGAGATATTATTAACATACCACCATTATTATCCATTAGCAGTTTTCCCTCCTTCCAGACTTGGTAACCACTATTTACTTTCTGTGTCCATGGGCCTGCCTATTCTGCATATTTTACATAAGTAGAGCCATATAATATATAACCTCTTATTTCTGACTTCTTTCACTGAGTCTAATATTTTTTTATGTTTATTCATATTGAAGCACAAATCAGTACTTCATTCCTACTTATGTCCAAACAGAAATCCATTGTATATCCATTGTATAACTATAACACTTTTTTTTTCCTGTATGAGGGATTGAACCCAGGGACCACTGAGCCATATCCCCAGAACTTTTTATATATATATATTTTATTAGAGAAAGGGTCTCACTTGAGTTTGCTTAGTGCCTCACTGAGTTGCTTAGTGCCTCAATAAGTTGCTGAGGCTGGCTTTTGAACTCAAAATCCTCCTGTATCAGCCTCCCAAGCCACTGGGATTGTAAACTTGGGCCAACACACATTATATTTATTGATATATTAGTTGATGGACATTTGAAATGTTGCCGTTTTTCACTATTATGAATAATGCTTCTATAAAGATTTGTGTACAAGCTTATGCAAACATGTTCCAGATTCTCTTAGATATATAACTAGGTGTGAAATTGCTAGGTTATAGCAAATACATTTAACTTAATGAGGAATTGCCTTTTCACATTCCTACCACAATATCTGAATGTTCCAATATCTCCACATCCTTGTCAACACTTACTATTATCTGTTTCTTTTTTATTATATCTATCCTCAAACATGTGAAGTGGTATTTAATTTACATTTCCCTAATTTAGCATCTCTGTATGTATTTATTGTCCATTTGTATATCATCCTTAGGGAAATATTTATTTATTTTTTATTTATTTTATTTATTTTTTCATTGGTTGTTCAAAACATTACAAAGCTCTTGACAAATCATATTTCATACATTTGATTCAAGTGGGTTATGAACTCCCATTTTTACCCCGTATACAAATTGCAGAATCACATCGGTTACACATCCACATTTTTAAATATTGTCATGCTAGTGACTGTTGTATTCTGCTGCCTTTCCTATCCTCTACTATCCCCCCTCCCCTCCCCTCCCCTCCCATCTTCTCTCTCTACCCCATATACTGTAATTCATTTCTCTCCCTTGTTTTTTCCCCTTTCCCCTCACTTCCTCTTATATGTAATTTTGTATAACAATGAGGGTCTCCTTCCATTTCCATGCAATTTCCCTTCTCTTTCCCTTTCCCTCCCACCTCTCATCCCTGTTTAATGTTAATCTTTTTTTCATGCTCTTCCTCCATGCTCTGTTTTTATTTGCTCTCCTTATATCAAAGAAGACATTTGGCATTTGTTTTTTAGGGATTGGGAGCTTCACTTAGCATAATCTGCTCTAATGCCATCTATTTCCCTGCAAATTCCATGATTTTGTCATTTTTTAGTGCTGAGTAATACTCCATTTTGTATAAATGCCACATTTTTTAATCCATTCATCTATTGAAGGGCATCTAAGTTGGTTCCACAGTCTAGCTATTGTGAATTGTGCTGCTATGAACATCAATGTAGCAGTATCCCTATAGTATGCTCTTTTAAGGTCTTCAGGGAATAGTCCGAGAAGGGCAATAGCTGGGTCACATGGTGGTTCCATTCCCAGCTTTCCCAGGAATCTCCATACTGCTTTCCAAATTGGCTGCACCAATTTGCAGTCCCACCAGCAATGTACAAGTGTACCCTTTTCCCCACATCCTCGCCAGCACTTGTTGCTGTTTGACTTCATAGTGGCTGCCATTCTTACTGGAGTGAGATGGTATCTTAGGGTGGTTTTGATTTGCAATTCTCTGACTGCTAGAGATGGTGAGCATTTTTTCATGTACTTGTTGATTGATTGTATATCCTCCTCTGAGAAGTGCCTGTTCAGGTCTTTGGCCCATTTGTTGACTGGGTTATTTGCTTTCTTATTGTTTAATTTTTTGAGTTCTTTGTATACTCTGGATATTAGGGCTCTATCTGAAGTGTGAGGAGTAAAGATTTGTTACCATGATGTAGGCTCCCTATTTACCTCTCTTATTGTTTCTCTTGCTGAGAAAAAACTTTTTAGTTTGAGTAAGTCCCATTTGTTGATTCTTGTTTTTAACTCTTGTGCTATGGGTGCCCTATTAAGGAATTTGGAGCCCAAACCCACAATATGTAGATCGGAGCCAACTTTTTCTTCTATCAGACACAGAGTCTCTGATTTGATATCAAGCTCCTTGATCCATTTTGGGTTAACTTTTGTGCATGGTGAGAGAAAGGGATTCAGTTTCATTTTGTTGCATATGGATTTCCAGTTTTCCCAGCACTGTTTGTTGAAGATGCTATCCTTCCTCTATTGCATGCTTTTAGCCCCTTTATCAAATATAAGATAGTTGTAGTTTTGTGGATTGGTCTCTGTGTCCTCTATTCTGTACCATTGGTCCACCGGCCTGTTTTGGTACCAGTAGCATGCTGTTTTTGTTACTATTGCTCTGTAATATAGTTTGAAATCTGGTATCGCTATACCTCCTGATACACACTTCCTGCTTAGAATTGCTTTTGCTATTCTGGGTCTTTTATTTTTCCATATGAATTTCATGATTGCTTTATCTATTTCTACAAGAAATGCCGTTGGGATTTTGATTGCCATTGCATTGAACCTACAGAGAACTTTTGGTATTATTGCCATTTTGATGATGTTAGTTCTGCCTATCCATGAACAGGGTATATTTTTCCATCTTCTAAGATCTTCTTCTATTTCTCTCTTTAGGGTTCTATAGTTTTCATTGTATAAATCTTTCACCTCTTTTGTTAGGTTGATTCCCAAGTATTTTTTTTTGAGGATATTGTGAATGGGGTGGTTTTCCTCATTTCCATTTCAGAAGATTTGTCACTAATATACAGGAATGCCTTTGATTTATGCATGTTGATTTTATATCCTGCCACTTTGCTGAATTCATTTATTAGCTCTAGTAGTTTCTTTGTAGACACTTTTGTGTCTTCTAGGTATAGGATCATATCATCTGCAAATAGTGATAATTTAAGTTCTTTTTTTCCTATCTTAATGCCTTTAATTTCTTTTGTCTGTCTAATTGCTCTGGCCAGTATTTCGAGAACTATATTGAATAGAAGTGGTGATAGAGGGCATCCCTGTCTCGTTCCAGATTTTAGAGGGAATGCCTTCAGTTTTTCTCCATTTAGAATGATGCTGGCCTGTGGCTTAGCATATATAACTTTTACAATGTTGAGGTAAGTTCCTGTTATCCCTAGTTTTTCTAGTGTTTTGAACATAAAGGGATGCTGTACTTTGTCGAATGCTTTTTCTGCGTCTCTCAAGATGATCATATGGTTCTTATCTTTAAGTCTATTGATGTGGTGAATAACATTTATTGATTTCCGTATATTGAACCATCCTTGCATCCCCGGGATGAATCCTACTTGATCATGGTGCACGATCTTTTTGATATGTTTTTGTATCTGATTTGCCAGAATTTTGTTGAGGATTTTTGCATCTAAATTCATTAGGGATATTGGTCTGTAGTTTTCTTTCTTTGAGATGTCTTTATCTGGTTTGGGAATCAGGGTGATATTGGCCTCATAGAATGAATTTGGAAGTTCTCCCTCTTTTTCTATCTCCTGAAATAGATTGTAGAGTGTTGGTATTAGTTCTTCTTTAAAGCTCTTGTAAAACTCTGCTGTATATCCATCCGGTCCTGGGCTTTTCTTGGTTGGTAGTCTTTTGATGGCTTCTTCTGTTTCCTCACTTGATATTGGTCTGTTTAGGTTGTTTATATCTTCCTGACTCAATCTGGGTAGTTCATATGTCTTAAGGAATTTATCAATACCTTCACTATCTTCTATTTTATTAGAGTATAGTGTTTCAAAATAATTTCTAATTATCTTCTGTATTTCTGAATTGTCTGTTGTGATGTTGCCTTTTTAATCCCGTATGCTAGTAATTTGGGTTCTCTCTCTTCTTCTCTTTGTTAGCGTGGCTAGTGGTCTATCAATCTTATTTATTTTTTCAAAGAACCCACTTTTAGTTTTGTCAATTTTTTTGATTGTTTCTTTTGTTTCGATTTCATTGATTTCAGCTCTAATTTTAATTATTTCTTGCCTTCTACTGTATTTGCTGCTGATTTGTTCTTCTTTTTCTAAGGCTTCAAGGTGTAGTGTGAGGTCATTTATTTGTTGGCTTTTCCTTCTTTTAAGGAATGAACTCCATGAAATGAATTTTCCTCTTAGTACTGCTTTCATAGTGGCCCAAAGATTTCGATATGTTGTGTCTGAGTTTTCATTTACCTCTAAGAATTTTTTAATTTCCTCTCTGATGTCTTCTGTAACTCTTTGTTCATTCAGTAGCATATTGTTTAATCTCCATGTGATGTAGGATTTTTCCTTTCTCATTTTATTATTGATTTCCAATTCCATTCCATTATGATCAGATAAAATGCATGGTAGTATCTCTACTCCTTTGTAACTGCTAAGATTTGCCCTGTGACATAATATATGGTCTATTTTTTAGAAGGATCCATGTGCTGCTGAGAAGAATGTGTATCCACTTGATGTTGGGTGGTATATTCTGTATATATCAATTAAGTCTAAATTATTAATTGTATTATTGAGCTCTATGGTTTCTTTATTCAACTTTTGTTTGGAAGATCTGTCCAGTGGTGAGAGAGGTGTGTTAAAATCTCCCATGATTATTGTGTTGTGGTCTATTTGACTCTTGAACTTGAGAAGAGTTTGTTTTATGAACGTAGCTGCACCATTGTTTGGGCCATATATATTAATGATCATCAAGTCTTGTTGGTTATGGTTCCCTTGAGCAGTATGTAGTGTCCTTGTTTATCCCTTTTGATTAACTTTGGCTTGAAGTCTATTTTATTTGATACAAGCATGGACACCCCTGCTTGCTTCTGGGGTCCATATGAGCGATATGATTTTTCCCAACCTTTCACCTTCAGTCTGTGTATGTCTTTTCCTATCAGATGAGTCTCCTGTAGGCAGCATATTGTTGGATTTTTTTAATCCATTCTACTAGCCTATGTCTTTTGATTGGTGCATTTAAGCCATTAACATTTAGGGTTACTATTGAGATATGGTTTGTATTTCCAGCCATATTTGATTATGTATGTTACTTAACATGATTTGTTTTTCCTCTATGATTAGTTTTTCCTTTACTGTACTACCTCCTGCTGTTAGTTTTCATTGTTATTTTTCATTTCCTCTTCCTGTAATGTTTTGCCAAGGATGTTTTGAAGAGATGGTTTTCTAGCTGCAAATTCTTTTAACTTTTGTTTATCATGGAAGATTTTTATTTCATCTTCAATCCTGAAGCTTAATTTCACCTGATACATGATTCTTGGTTGGAACCCTTTTTCCTTCAGCGTTTGAAATATGTTGTTCCAGGATCTTCCAGCTTTCAGAGTCTGTGTTGAAAGATCAGCAGTTATCCTGATTGGTTTACCCCTAAATGTAATCTGCTTCCTCTCTCTTGTGGCTTTTAAGATTCTCTCCTTATTCTGTATGTTGGGCATCTTCATTATTATGTGTCTTGGTGTGGATCTCTTATGATTCTGTACCTTTGGTGTCCTATAGGCTTCTAGTATTTGGATTTCTTTTTCATTCTTTAAGTCTGGGAAGTTTTCTAGTATTACTTCATTGAATAGATTGCTCATTCCCTTGGTTTGGACCTCTATACCCTCTTGTATCCCAATAACTCCTAGGTTTGGTTTCTTTATGTTATCCCATAATTCTTGGATGTTCTGCTCATGATTTCTTAACATTCTTGCTGAGCTGTCTATGTTCTTTTCAAGTTGAAAAACTTTGTCTTCATTGTCTGAAGTTCTATCTTCTAAGTGTTCTACTCTGCTGGTAATACTCTCTTTGAGTTTTTAATTTGGTTTATTGTTTCCTGCATTTCCAGGATTTCTGTTTGTTTGTTTTTTATATCCTCTATCTCCCTATAGAGTTGATCTTTTGCTTCTTGGATTTGTTTATGTAATTCATTGTCAAAGTGATCTTTCATTGTCTGAATGTTTTAATATCTTCCTTGAGACTCCAGATCATCTGAAGCATGTATATCCTGAACTCTTTTTCAGACATTCCATCAGCTGCAGATATTACCTCATCTAACGTTGAATTGACCTGTATTGTTTGTGGTCCTTTCTTTCCTTGTCTTTTCATACTGCTCATGATTCTTTCTAGCTTTGTGAAACTGTTGTGTTAATGTTTTTCCCCTTATATATTTGTATTGTTCTTGTATAGCTCCAAAATCCCTCTTTTGTGGAGAAAGACAATGTTAACAGTTCCCACAATCAACAGTACATCATCTAGCACAAGTTTTCATTATTAATACATTTATAGTTAGATTCTAAGTCTATAGATATTGGTTTTAATTATTACTTAAGAATATAATCATTAGTTTCATAAAAGACATACCATATCTGGTGGCATATAGAAAACTTAATTTCAGATGAAAGATGTTATACTTAGAGGGAAAGGAGTGAGGGTATGACGTTAAACTAACTTAGCACCTTTGGAGAACTCTAACCAATAGACTGGAAATTTATGGAAGAATGTATAGACTCAACCTCCTATCTGTATTTAGATAGTTACCCTATGTATAGATAGCAAAAGTTAGGAGATTGAAAGTAGGATAGAGGGAAGACGAATGAAAAAAAGAAAAAAAACAAGGAAGAAAAGAGAAATGAGAGAGAAGGAAAAGGAAAGTAAGATAGAAATAAAGAAAAAAATGGGGGTAAGGTGGGGTATATGCAATTCCTCTATATTATATTACTTTAGTAATTCAGTTGTTCATGCTCAGTTCTTGGTTTCACATATGTTGAAGTTGTGGAAGAGAGAGAATAAAAGAGAGAAAGAAAGAGAAAAAAAAGTCTCTCAGAATATTGTTTTCCTTGCTTCCAGTAGGTGGCGTTGTCTATTCCTAGCTTGAGCCTCTGAATTCAGGGTGGTGGGTATCGCCAGTGTGAAAGGAAATGAGCTTCCACCTGTATCTTCTCTACTCTAGTCTCTGAGGTAGAAACCAGGTGCCTGTACAGTTGTTGTTTTGCGTTGATAGCTACAACCCCCAAAAGCTTGTGGGAAATATTTTGAGTTATTGCAGCTAAGGGTGGGAAGTTGGAAACCGGGTACCTGGATCAGCCGCAGAACCGTGCTGGTAGCCACACCCGCTTTGATGGGTTTTAAGGGTTGATGGGCTTCCTCCGTACTAGCACGCGGGGCGGGGCCAGACTTCCTCCTCCAGTCTGGCTTGGGAAATAGTTATTTAAATTCTTGCTCATATTTAAGTGGTTTTCTCGTCTCTATTGTTGTGTTGCAAGAGTTTATTCTGCAAAATATATGATTTGCTACTATTTTCTCCCATTTGCTAGTAGATTCTCCCATTTCTTGAGTTGTCTTTTCACTTACTAGATAATGTCCTTTGAAGCACAACTTGCTTAAAAATTTTTATTGATTCCATGTTTTTGGTTTTGTTTTTATTTTCTTTTTCATTTGTACTTTTGGTGTTATATATAAAGAACCATTCCCTAGTCATAGGTCACAAAGATGTATGCCTATATTCTCTTCTATCTCTTATAGAATTTTAACTGTTACATTGTTACATGTGGACCACTTGAAATTATTTTTGTAGGAAATCCACCTTTATGTATTTTCTTATGAAGTCCATACAAAGTCCAATTTCTGTATGGGTCTAACTCTATTGTTTTGTATGACCATCACCATTTATTGAAAAGGTTATTCTTTTCCCCCATTGAATTGTTTTGACACTCTTGTCAAAAATCAATTCACCATAAATGTAAGTATTTAGTTCAATTCAATTCCATTAATCTATAATTCTGTCTTACTATACCATATTGTCTTTATTACTTGGTCTTCATAGTAAATTTTAAAATCAGAAGTGTGTACCCATCGACTTTTTGAAGACTATTTTGACTATTCTCAGTTCCTTGAATTTCACAATAGGTTTGTCAATTCCTGCCCTGCCAAAAAAGACAGCTGTGATTTTGATAGGTTCTGTGTTGAATCTGAATATCATTTTAGAATACATGATCGATTAAGTCTTTCAATCCATGAACATTGGGTGTCTTTTCATTTATTTAGGTCTTTGTTAATATTTTAATAATGTTTGAAGTTTTCAGTATACAAATTGTGCATTCTTTTTGTTAAATTTATCCCTAAGCATTTCATTCTTCTTGATGTTATTGTCTGTGCAATTGTTTGTTAATTTCATTTACAAGTTGTTCATTGATAGTCTACAGAAATGCAACTGATGTTTATATGTTGATCTTATATCCTGCAACCTTGTTAAACTTCTTTATTTATTAGTCATTTTTTTTAGATTTTATATATTTTATTATGTCATATCCAAATACAGACAGTTTTATTTCTTCCTTTCAAGTCTGGGTAACTTTTACTATATTTTCTTGCTCACTGGTGCAAATACTCCTAGTAGAATATCAAGTAGAAGTTATGAGAATTGATATTCTTGCCTTATTTTTTATCTTAGAAGGCATCAAGTCTTTCACTATTAAATTTGATGTTACTTTATATATAATATATACATTTCCTTTCTTAGATTGAGGAAATTCCCTTCTACTTTTAGCTCAGTGAGTGTTATTTTTCATGAAAGAGTGGCATTTTGTCAATGCTTTTTCTTTGTTTGTCAAGAAGATTATATGGGTTTCCCCCCACAACCTGCCTTCATTCCATTAATGTAGTATAACACATTGATTGACTTTTTTACATGTTGAACAACCCATGCATTCTTGGGATAAAACCTATATGATCATGGTGCATAATCTTTTATTTTTTATATTGTTCAGTTTGTTTTGCTAGTAAGTTGTTGAGGATTTTTACATCTGTATTCATAAAAGATAATAGACTGCAGTTTTGTCTTCTTGTGATGTTTTTGTCTGGTTTTAGTATTTGGGCAGTACTAGGCTCATAAAATGAGTTGGGAAGTGTTCCCTCATGTTTTTTCTTCCCAGAATTTTGTAAAAGATTAATGTTAATTGTTCTTAAATGTTTGGTAGAATCACCAGAATATCATTTCTCTTACACATTTAAATGGTGTAAGATATTAACACAATTATTTTAGCTTGTTTTTCTTTGATAACTAGCAAGGTTAAACACTTTCCCATATGTTCCTTGCTAATTATCTTTGCTGGTATGTATTGTTGTTGGTGTCCTTTGCTAATTTTCATATTGGGGGTCTCAGTGTTTTCTTATCAATTTTAATGAGCTCTGCATATTAGTAACCCTCAAACCATTGAGTTTTAATCTAATGATCTTTCATTGCCTAGAATTATTCATCTATTTTGGGCATTGAGAGGATAAGTCAAGTTTTAAAGGGCCCTCTGTTTATAACAATTATCTTACAATTTTATCCTCTTAGCATATGAATTATTTCATATTTAGGAGTAAAACAGAAGGTCACAAATCAAATTAAAAATAAATTCATCTACCTTTATTTTTTTAAATGTATTTTCTTAAATATGGGTTTGTTTTATTTTTATGATTCTAAGGAAGATATAGGGGGGATTAATGCCAGATATGCAAGAGTGAGTCAACATGTAAAAAAGTCAATCAGTGTATACTATTAGAACAAAGAGTAGGAGAAATTCATACAATCATCTTGATGGACAGAGAAAAAGCATTGACAAAATATTATACTCTTTCATGAGAAAAATACATGGTATGCTAAAAGTAGAAGAAAATTTTCTCAAACCTAATCAGATCCATAGGTTTTATCCTTGTAGCTTCAGGTAGTAAGTTTGGCTCACCATTTATATGCCTACACATTTAGTTCAACATCTAATTCAACTTACCCTGACTTTTTCATCCCATAAATAAATCAAAATGGAAATAAAGTATTTTTAAAATATATACATTCAAAAATTAATTTTGGAGGCTGGAGTTGTAGCTCAGTGGTACAGTACTTGCCTTGCCTGTGTGAGGCACTGGGTTCAATCCTCAGCAGCATGTAAAAATAAATAAATAAAATAAATGTCTAAAAAATACATTCATTTCTTTAAAAAAATTAATTTTGTTCACCATGCTAATAAAGGGCCAGTGTCATAAGAAAATACTTGATGAGCACACCAGAGTCAAGCATTTGATTAAGACCAGTGCAAAGTTTTGACTAGACAATTTTAAGCTAAAATATCATTCCCTGTAAATCTATCACAGTACCTGGACCTCGTCCATTATAAATGTATTCTTTGTGACTACAGCTGGACAGTCCCATTCCAGTTACATTTTGTGTGGGTGGTGTATGTGTGCACAAGTGCATGTGTGAGTTTAAATGCAGGAAAAGTAAATAAAACACAGAGAGGCACAATAATGGACTAGAGATCAAATTACTCAAGGTCTATCTCAAGGAAGTAGTCTAAACTGCCTAGTGTGCAAGAGTTTGCTTGGCTCTTTGCAGTGTCACCAGAAACAAAACTTCCATTTGTGATGGAAGATTTTGATCTCCTGCTCTCATGTCACTTTGGAAGGGTACTGCACACAGTTAGACAACTTCTTCACGTTCCAGACCTACAGAAACAATGTCCATGCTGCCTATATGGGGAGTAGGGAAAAGGCTTGCTTTGCTTTCATCATTCTTGTTTTTTTTTTCCCTTCCTCTATTATATTTCATTTCTCCTGATTATAAATTGCCACCATTTCTGTGTTTTACAAAGTAGGCCCACCGAATACATATGTAAATGTTTAATCTAATTAAGTGCACTTAAGCTTTCTAGACAGTACATTAAGTATAATGCTCTTTTATCCCTCTAAGTTATCATTTTTATTCCATTTTTTTAAAACTAGATAAGGTTGCAGGCACTATCATTTATATGTATATGCTCCTTGTACAAGCTACCTAAGCTCTCTGGGTCTCAGTTTTCATATTCTTAGGAGGACGATCATTCTCTCCTTTCAAGGCTGTGAGGAGGATCTACCAAACTTATTCTCTCTTTCATCTGCAGTTGTAAGTCTCCTTTCTCATAGTCCAATAAATACAACACATCTGTTCTCTTCATTCATAGCTGGAACTATGTTGACAATAGCTGGAAGATTGGGAGGTGGGGAGTAGTTAAAAACCCTTTCTGCATCCTTTCTCATAGTTGTTTCCTCCATGGATATTCATCCATTATTGCTATGTAAGTGTGGGTGTCAGTACTTAGACCCTGCTTCCCTTTGAACCAAAAATATTCAGGAATCACTGCTTAAAAACTTTTCTCCAACCTTGTCACCATTTGTGTTTGGCCTAATGCTAATGGAAACATATTATCCACAGTTCAGGATAAATGTCGCCTTTACTTACCTTACTCATATAATCATTCACATCATGAAAGTATCTACAATCTTAACTAAGCATATCAGCATTACAAATAATTGCAACTCAGTCATCAGAACCTGAAATAGATAATAAGCATTACCATTAGCAGGAGCCAAAAGAGCAGAGGTCAAGAGTTGAGTTTTCATACAAACTAAAGGCTTCTAAAAGCCTTAGCATAGGAAACTGTTTATCAACTCTTCACAGACAGTAACACAGATAGTTTCTTCATCTGGGGAACACACATTGATGCTGTGAAGGGGAAGTTACCTCCCTACAGACAACCTCCTCCTCACCATCAGAAGGAGGCTTCTGATAAGAATCAACACTCTGCCTTCACATTGTCTCTTTCTACATCTGTGAGCCCTTCTCAGCACATCGCAATATCAGGAAAATGAAGAGCAAATGAAAACCTGAAAACAATCTGAAGGAAAAGAAAGTGCCTCATTTCTCATTATGAAGTTTAATTGAACTGAAAAGTTTTCCCTAAGTTTGGTACAAATTCATTTGGCAGCAAAATTGGAACTGACATAAGACTGTTTAAAGACTTTATTTATTCTACTTACTATGAATATTCATTCATTTCTTTGCAGAAATAACAATGTGCTTGATTATAGGGCATAGACCTATTAGGGATATTATATAATATACACTATTACATTACCTAAGGTATGTGTATTCGAGCACCTTCCTGAAATATAGTACTTTCTGAATGCTAAAATACTTCTAGCACCACAGTTTCCTGATAAGTAATTATGAATTGGTACTATTTTTTTTACTTAGATTATATTGAAGTATTCTAGACACATTGATTTTATATGGAGTTGTACTTAGCAAATATTCCTGATTCCTGCACGCAGAGCTACTATAACAAACACCTTAAATTTATTAAACCAAACTTATAATTGATATTTCCACTGAATGATATATTTCTCAAAGACAAAGGTTTAATTAAGAACCCTGAGAGCAGGTAAGAAGGTATAGCACTGAAAAGTTGTTTTGTTTTTAAAGAGGCTATCTTAAGATAGAGGACACACAGATCTCTCTTTAAATTGCTAAACATCTTAGAGGAGCTTAATATTCATATTAAAAATGATTTTTTTCAACATATTGCTTTATGAGCTTATATGTGGCTTCTGTATCTAGGCTGAGTGCTATAAGCATTTCTTCCAGATTATGTTCCATTATAGTTTTTCAAAGAGCTGCAATATATATTCTATATATTTGATTCTGCATAATGGGATAATAATAGTCATATTAAGAGTTTGGTTTGAGGGTTAAATAAAACATTAAATGTCAAGCCCAGTGCATTTCTCATGGTACCAAATACATTATTATCCTAGTTTTCAGATGAGCCCTCAAGAAATTGTATGTAGCGTGCCAAAGGTTACACAAGTAATAAACTGGGGAACTGACACTGGATTTAATTTTGATGGCAAGAATTGTTGTTCATTGTTCTTTCTATACAATCTCACTCTCTTAAATAAATATTTTTTCCAAAGCCTTTTTCAAAATGGAAATGACTTTGTTGTTTTTACTGATGATTTAAATAATAGATGTTCATTATACAAACAATTGAACAGACCTAAAATTGGATAGATATAAAGAAAAAAGTACAAAAATATCACTCATCATCTAATCATCCAGGGAAATCCATGCACAAATAGCAGTATACACTTAAAATATTTTTATGGGCATAAACACATGTAAATACAACATAGCAAATAAACTGGGATATATATCATGTTTTATAGTGTAGTTCTTTCATGTAATAATGTAGACACCTTTATATATCAATTGGTACATATTTTACTTGTGAATGTCAAAATATTTACCTTCATAAAATACTAGTTTATTTATTTTTATACTGGAGATTAAAACCAGCGGCACTTTACCACTGAGCCCCATCCCCATTCCTTTTCATTATTTATTTTGAGATATAGGGTTTCACTAAGTTGTTAAGAGTCACTATATTGCTAAGGAATACGCTCAGTTGCCCAAGCAGGCCTTGAATTTGTGATCTTCCTGCCTCAGCCTCCAGAGTTGCTGGAATTGCAGGTGTGGCCAGTGCACCCAGGATTACTGAATGTATTCTTAAAATCCACAAAAAGTAGAAAAGTCTATCCGACCAATTCAAGGTCTCGGTCACTCCATTTTTTTCCTTGTTTATGGTTTCACTTAGTCTCATTAGTTTAAGTTTTTATCTCTCTCCTTCCCTTTACTTGAGGTAATTTTTCAGTAAATGACAAGTGCTGGGAATCATCTGGAGAGTAGATGTCACTCCTTGACATCTGGTTGTCAGATTCCACATTCCTCATCCTCCTTATTTCAAACACAAGGCCCCTTCAGGTCCATCCCCCATTGTATCTGTGCCCCCCCTCCAACAAGTTGCTTCCCCAACTTCAAACTTGAGACTGCCTGCTGACACGTTTAACACAATCATTTCTGTTCTACTGTTAGGGATACTATGTTGTGGTAGGCTAAATAATGACCCCCCAAGTTGTTTAAGTTCTCATCCCCCAAAACCTGTGTATGTGCGCCATACATAGTAAGAAGGATTTTGCATATGTAATTAAGCTAAAGATCTTAAAATGGAGAGATTATCCTGATGGGCCCTAATATAGTCACAAGGGAACTTCTGAGAGAAGCAGCAATATCAGAAGCAAGAAAGGAGATACAGTAATGGAAGGAGAGAGAGGGGGAAAGAGGGAAAGAGAGAGAATATATGAGATTTTGGAAGCTTTGGAAATGGAGGAAGTAGTCAGGAGCCAGGGAATGCAGGCATCCTCTAGATGCTGGTAGAGTCAAGGACCAGGCTCTCTCCTTAACCCTTCAGAAGATATGCAGCTCTCCCAACCACCTTGAATTTATCCCACTTAAACTGAACATCTCACCTATAGAAATAAATCTGTGTTGTTTTCACCATTAAGTCTGTGGTAATATGTTACAGCAGCAATAGAGAACGAATACACGTACTAAACATAGAGTTCTTATGTAAAAGTAAAAGGCCTGCAGTGTCCCTGGTCTATACCAAGGAAACTAAACCACAGGTACCCTCCACATTGATGCTGTGCACACAAACTCAAATGGATTTCTACTGCCCATCATCTTCCCATCTTCAAATTTGGCCAAAGGAAAGCAAAAAACCATATTACTTCTCAGAGACCAATACTACCAGCAAACTCTATAACTCTACTTTCTGAAAAATAATTCTCTTTTTCTGTTCAGTAAGGGGAAAATATTAGTCAGACACCATTCTTCCAAATCCTTTTTTGTTGTTGTTGTTCTTAAAACTTCAGGGTTTTAGCTTTTAATATGCAAAGCCAAATTTTTTCAAACTAAGAATCTTTCTCTCAAAAAGTTCAGCTCTTGCAAACCTAAAGCTTTTTGATTTAAAGTTTAAAATTTTATTTATAAACATTTGTTCACAGTTATTTTTTGTCTTTTTCCTGGGTCAATGAATGCATTGATTTAATGATAGGTGGGGAGAAAACCTGGGTTAGCATCTTTGCAACTTAACCTTGTTCATATATATCTCCATCAACATTTTTAATGACTGAAGAATATTTTATTAAATGGCCTCTCCAGAATTTATTGACCTGATTTCCTTTTGATGAACATTTTGATTAATGCTTAATTTTATTAATATGCAGAAACGACAGGGCTGGGGATGGAACTCAGCGGTAGAGCACTTGCCTAGCACGTGCGAGGCGCTGGGTTCGATCCTCAGCACCACATAAAAATAAATAAAATAAAGATATTGTGTCCAACTACAACTAAAAATTTTTTTAGAAAAAATGCAGAAACAAATATTCTTTTTCTATTAAATTTTTTTGTAGTTGTAGATGGACAAAATGTCTTTATTTTACTTGTTTATTTTTATGTGGTGCTGAGGATCGAATCCAGTGCCTCATGCACACTAGGCAAGCGCTATGCCACCGAGCTACATACAGCTCCAGCCCAGAAACAAATACTCTTGTGCATACATTTTGATCAGTATTATTCAATTCGTTAAGGAAAGTCTCCTGTGACAATTATTGTAGGTTAAATGCACACATATTTTAGATATGGAAACTTATTGCTGGATTGATTTTCTTTTACGGATGAAAAGGGAAATCATCCCACCAATTGTAAAAACACTTGCATATTTATATACCCCAATTAGTTTATCTATACTGTCCAATTATAAACATTAATTCTTTTTTTCTTTACTCTCTTTATAAACCAAAATAACATCAAATGGATATTTTTTAAACATTTGATCAATCAGGTTAATCATCCTTTCTTATATCTATTGACCATTTCTATTTCTTCTTTATATTCTTCTATCACATTCTCAGCCCATTTTTCCATTGTTTTTTTTTATTAGCCTTTACGTGCCTCCACAAGTTTTGTTCCATACTTATCTTTTTTAATGTAGTTTTTCTTTTTATTTTGCTTTTATGGTTTCACTGACTTATGAAATTGTCAAATATGTCAATCATTCCTTTAAATTTTCTGATTTAGGTATTACTCCAGCTGCTAATATGGGGGCTGTATGTAATTTGCAAAATGTGATATCTGAAAGTTTGAATTACATAAAAAAGTTTTTTTAAAAAGACCTTTTCAGTGACACATGCCAACAGACTTTATTTCATAATAAATAAATAAATGTACTTTGATTTAACTGAAGATTCAGCATCTTTAAAAGCTGTCAGGCATAATTGAATGGATTTCTATAGTTACAGAGCAACATTTATAGCACTATGTGCCCACAAAAGCACACTCATTTAATGTTTGTGGTTCCACTAGTGAATTATATTTCACATCTGGCATCTTTTTCTTCTACAAACTAATAGACTCTCCAAAACCCATTCACCTGAGACTTCTCTTTTGCTATTCTTGTCCTTTGCAGAATTGTTTGAATTTTCAAGAGAATTCAGAACACTTAGTCTCCAGACAGTTTCTTTCAATGTAGTCTCTTGCTGTTAGACATATGTGACAGGAGTCAAATCACTATTGGGCACACCAGAATTACCTCTGTGTCCGTTGAAAGTTAGTGTGCTTTGTTAGGCAGGCACATACCTTGAGTCTCTGAGGGAAATGTATCCTCCAAGATAAACAGGGGGAATACTGGCACAGTATTTACACTCAACTCCCAGATCAAACATTTTGACTAAAATGAATAGTAAAGTCTGTGTAAGTAATTAAACTGGCTATTAAGTGAGCAATTGTTTGTATAAATTAATGAAATCAACCAGTGATTTGGTATTTTATAAATACAAACACTACTTTGAATTCATTAGAAATGAAATAATTGTCATGGTCTTCATATGTGATTTAATTTTTTCAATTTTAAATATTTACTTGACAGATATGTTTGCTTACCTTGAATATATTGTGCATATACATTTTGTATTATATTGTATTGTATATGTGCAATATATTCAAGGTATACAAGGTACAAAAGGTATTCAAGGTGTGCAACATGACTTGATAGAGCTCATATATTTGTATTCATTGTCACAGTTAATACATTCTTCACCTCCCATAGTTGACATTTGTGTATGTGTATGTTGGGAGGAGGCAGATGATAAAAGAAGAAATCCATGCCTTGTAATGGTTTTATAGGTAAAACTATTTTAATGTGGCATCTTTTTCAACATCAGTAACTTTCAAAAGTACTGATGAACTGACATTAATGAATGATTTTTGAAATACTACTACAGGGCTGGGGATATAGCTCAGTTGGTAGAGTACTTGCCTTTCATGCACAAGGCCCTGGGTTCAATACCTAGCACCACAAAAAAGAAAAGAAAAGAAAGAAAGAAAACTTGAAATACTACTATAAATTCTCTTAAAATAATTTAAATATCCCCACTTAAAATAGCTAGGTACTCTCTTTCCATCTGCATGGAAAATGGAAGATTGAGCAACTATGGCCAAGATTAAGGATCCTGACTTTCACAGCAAGAAGGAGCTGCAGAAGCACTTAGACCACCTGCCAATGGAGCTGGTCCAGCTGCATGTTACCAGAGTGACAGGTAGCACTGTGTCCAACTTGAGATTCAGTTGTGAGCAAATCCATTGCTTGTGTTATTATAGTGATTAACCAGATTCATAAAGAAAACTTCAGGAAATAATATAAAGGCAACAAGTACAAGCCCCTGGACCTCACACCCATGAAGATACCAGCCATATACTGACTGCAGGATCAGCAAGTATGAGGAGAACCTGAAGACCAAGAAGCAAGAGAGGAAAGAGCAGGTGTACCCTCTGCATAACTGGAGGCAAGGCCTAAGTGTCAAGGGTGCAATAAGACGTAAAACTGGCAAAACCACAACAAAACGAAAAATGGTCCAAGAAACTGTGGAGTATTACACAGCTATTAAAATGAATCAATCAAATTTTAAAATCATACTTGTTGACTTGTCCTCTGATCTACTTTTACCAAGTGAAACTTAACTTCATCAAACAGCACTTTCAAGAATTATTAATCTATGAATGTAAGTAAAATCAATTTATTTATTTAAAAAAATCTTTCAGCTCAAAAAATGTTGTACTGGGGCTGGGGCTGTAGCTCAGTGATAAAATGCTTGCATCACATGCAAGGCAAGTGGTGCTGGGTTCTATCCTCAATACCACATAAAATAAATAAAGATACTGTGTGTTTATGTACAACAATATATATACAAACAATGTATGTACAAACTATTTCAAAATGTCAGATAGCTGGAATGCTGGAAATCTTTCATTTGGTTTTGCTAAAATAGCTTGGTTAAAAGTTAAAACTGTAGGTACTATGTTTTTTTTTACCTGATAAAGTCAAGTAGTGTGTATCAAAAATATCTGATATATTCTCATCTTATAATCTTTACTACAGACAGTCAGAAAATTTTTTATTCCTCTTGACCACAGTTTATCTAAATCAAATTCATTTTTGTCCAACAAAAAGTTCAGGAAAACTGCACAGAAATGTCATTAATGTTGAAATACCAAACATTTTCTAGATAATTCTATAAAAAAGATAATTCTGAATGGGATTTTTTTTAATCTTGATAATGTGTTACTATTCATTTTTCTTGGAACCATTTTTATTCTGATACACAGTTTTTCTCCTGTGGTGATGAAACCACTATATTGCTAATAGTTAACAACGTGTCTCCCAGATGGTCATTCCCTCTATTTTTTTTCCCCTTGACCTTTTCCTTCAGCAGTGCAAAATTCTTTTCAACAAATGCTTTCTAAAGATGTTCACCAGTTTTAACAAGTAAATTTATAAGGAACCCAGTAAGCCCTCTGTCTAATTTCTTTTTATCTCCCATCAGGTTATTTGTGACTGCTGATTTATATGTGTCTAGAATACCTTGCTCCCTTATCATGCTTGTTATCAGTTGTTACTTTGGCAAGATCTTTATTATGTCTACATTGTACAATTTCATTTTTCTTGTAATTTTTTTTTTAAAAAATGACTTCAGTGTTACAGGCATTTAAAAGATGTAATTAATTTTGTACTTGTCCGCATTTATTAGCAAACTTGTTTTCTTTTTGTGTATCTCCTTCCCCTGATATATTTGTTAACACCCTACTGATTAGTGTTAATCCTTTATGTTATTAGAGTATCATGCTTACTTGCAAACACATATCTTTTCAACTAAAGTGTTGTCTCCTTATATGATGTGTTTGCTTTGCTTCCTTGTCACGGTCTCATTTCACACACAGATTTTATTTGTTAAAAAATCTTTCAGCAGTATATACTCAACTCTCTGTTCTAATGAGTTTTCATTCCTAAAGAAGTTAAAATATGTATTGGGTTTTAATTAAAATCTCTTAGAAATAATAACTTTTGTACATGTTGATTTCAACACATTTTTTTTCTTCTAGGCATTTGAATTATTTGGTATTTTTTCATGAGTTCTTATAAAACCGAGTCTCTATGATTATACTGGAGTGGATAATTTTCTGTGCCTATATCTACTTTGATATACATAGTATTTTATAAAACATTTATTTATATTTTACCCCAAAAAAGCATATTTTTAAAAATTCTTAAATAGTCTTAGTCATTGTCTTCTACCCCTTTTGTTCCATCTAAGTATCTAACATTTCAGATGAAGAACTAATTTAAGAATAAAATGATTCATTCTGAAGATCATTTGAATGCTGGAATTTTCTCTACCTTTTAGCAAATAACTTGAGGCAACTTGCTAAAATAGACAAAGCAAAAATTTTAAGAATTTGAGCTTTAGCACTACTATTTAGTAGTCGTGATCTTGGATGGTGCAGCTATTTGTTACTGTGACCAAAAGACCTGTCGAGAACAACGTAGAGGAGAAAAGGTTTATTTTGGCTCCCAGTTTCAGAGTATTCAGTCCATGGTTTCCCAGCTCCACAGCTGTATGCCTAAGGCAAGGAAGAACATCATGGCAGAAGGGCATGGCAGAGGAAAGATGTTCAGCTCATGGAGGCTGGGAAGCCGGGGGCTAGGGCAGGGGGAGAAAAGGGGCTAGGGAGAAGAAAACCCTTCCAGGGTACTTCCCCAGTAACCTACTACCTCCACCTAGGTCTGGCCTCCCACTAGTCCATTAGCTTTGGAATGGACTAACAGATTAATCCACTGATGGAGTTAGAGCCCTTATGATCCACTCATTGACCAAAAAGTACTACACACCTCTGTACCCAGGAGACTTTAAGAGACCTTCCAGATCAAAACAGTAACAGATAATGTAAGCAATCTGTGAGTTGTATATTCATCTATCAAATATTAATATAAGAAGTAATTTGAAAATAAAAGCATATAATTGAAAACTATGTAAATTATAACAAACTCCATAGGCATTACTTTTTACTTAAACTCCCTCTTTATGTAGGATCAGAAAATGTGGTATTATTTGATTTATAGGAAAAGGTTTGGTCCAGGGAAAGATATAAATTAAAATAAGATTAGGTGCAAGTATGGAGGTTGGAGAAAGGATGAGAAAGAGGTCTTGTTATTCTTCTCTTAGACGCTTTAGTTCTCTTTATCACTTATGAGTGGTTAAAGTTAATTAAGAAAGCCCCTATAAGCTCTTTCACCATCTCTCTTTGTCACCTTTGTACTTTCTCCATCATCTCAGGACCTCATCTTGAGTTGGAGAATTCAGCCAGGTCTCCGTGACTCTGTAAGACAACCTGTCCTTATTACCTCCCCATGGAGCAGTTATAGATACTTCATACCTAATCACATCTCCTCCATGAATATTTAATATTACAGATTTAGTGCATACATGTTTCTGTACTATGGCCCTTTAAAGAACCAAACACCACTCAATGACAAAGACTTTTTTCCCCCTTTGCTTTAACTACCAGTTTTCACCTTAACAGAGGTTCCTCCCCAACCATCCATTGAAAATTTGTGCTTAAGGGGAGAAATGGTAGAATTAATACTTCAAGCTCATCCTCTTACTCTTGTTCAAACTCATCATAAGGCTCCCCTTAACTGAACACAACTGAAAGCCAGGAAGCAAAGAAGTTCACAGCAATAGTCTATGCAGGCCAGACTCCTAGGACACAGCTGGATGGAGAAAGGTAAACAGTGGATCTGGAGCCATAAACAGAAGATCTTAACAGACAATGAGCCAACAGGCCTGAAATACATTTTCTGTGTGTGGTAGTTTTGTGAATAGGTAAAGTCAAAAGTCAGGTTTGGTGATGCTCTAGAGGAGACAGAAACAGAAAATTAGAGCAACAGAGAGCTGAATGCAACCCACAGATGGTAATGACAAGGTCAATTCAAGACCTAGATCTTCTTCCCAAATCTTAGATGCTGAAGTCCTCAAACCTGTGCCAGTATTGACACTCTTCTGTTGCTGTCTTGATAGGTTCCTGGTTAAAATTGTGCCAGGGGTGTGATATAGGGTTGAGCATAATCTGTCATTTATAGAATTCAAGAGACCCAGGAGAAGAAGTGATGTGGATGAATTAGAATTTATGTCTAAATCTCTAATATATCCAAGGGCTCTCCTGGTGCAGCAAGTTGTATCAGTACATTTCTCTTAATTGTCCAAATTTCCTAAATCTTTCCTAAAGTCATCTGTTTAGTTCTTACTTATTTGAAGAGAGCACCCTTTCCTTCCCTCAGAATTTTACAAGTAAAATTAGTAGTTATAAACTTTCATTGGAAAATCATATGTAATAAATTATTTTAAAGCATTCATATATTTGACTTTTCTACTTTAGAATAATTATATGAATGATCCCAAGTTCTTATCTCATACAGCAATTTTTAATTTTCCTGGGGATGCCAGATTTAGTTCTTTGTGTTATACAGTAGCTCACCCTTAGCTAGTGAGTGAGGCAGACCACCCATCCTCTATGCACATTCAAATCCATTCTGTGCTTAGAAACTTTTATGTCCTTACACAGAGCAACTCACAAACATAAAAACATTGTAGTTAATGACTTATATGGCTAATTCATGGGAAAAATTATGTACTAGGGTGGTATTTAGGAAAAGGGGGCTTTGCAAATGTATATTAAGGGTCCACTAGAGTTGAAAAACCAAAGCTCTGAAACATAAAAGGATGACATTTCTCACATGAGTTTAGTTTTGGCATCTTTTAGATGGCATGTGAAAGAAGTCTTCAAGAAGTGCACAATTAGAAAGAAAAAAGGACAGTCTTAGTCATTATTCTCCTCCTGATAAAGTCCTAGGACAAACTAAAATGTTCTCAGTTCATCCAACACCTTTTATAAGAGGTCCCAAATAAAACAAGTGGTATTTTTAAGAGCATAAATACTGACTCTGTTCTGCTTAAGATAAAAGTACATATTCTCTTATTAAAAAAAAAAAGATGTCAGAGTTAGCACAGAAGAATGAATTCATATTAAGAATTCACAATTAAAATATTAAAATTCTGACATTATAAAAATGCTCATAAACCTATAATCATAATTTGATGTCAAGATAATATTGTAGTCATTAAAAAATAATATTACCTAGAAATTTCATTCTGAACAAAGAATTTAGAAGAATTTTATTAAATAATATTAGCACCCCTTAAAGATGTTTGAAATCTACTTTGAGTAATTTTTGCAATTTGAACAGTAAATATGAACATTAAGCACATATTTAAGCCTAATGAGTCATACTTACTTTTTATTTTAATCATATAATATATCTACAATTCATAGGAAATGTTAGCAAAATTATATTCACAACAGCTTTCAATGCATGTTAAAGGTATATTTCTTAACAACATAATTCCTCAGTAAGCACTATATATGGATCATGTAGCACTGTGGATGAATTGTATTTACTTATGTGTTTATCAGTAAAATATAGAATATACTTATTTATTTTTGTCTACCTAGCAAAGCAACACTGACACATAGTCAACCTTTAAATAAAAGTTTAAACCTATTGCTTAGCTTCACTTTACCTGGTATTAGAAGCAAGTATCAACTAATGATAGTTTGTATAGAATTAGAAATGTGCAAGATAACTGCAAATTTCTTTACTAATACTAATGTATTTTATCACACAAATACCATTATAGCAACAATAAAGGAACATTTTTCAGATACACTATGCCATGAAAAGCACTTTTTTTTCCCAGTGCTGGGGATTGAACCCAGGGCCTCATTCATGCCAGTCAAGTGCTCTACCTCTAAACTACATCATCAGCCCACTTTTTTCTTTATGATAAAAAAATGATAGTCACTATTATATAGAACATAACATTTGGCTTTATCATACTGCAAATATGGAAATGAGGATTTTGTGAATGATTTTGTTTTTAGATTAAAAGGGATAATTAAATATTATAAAACTAATTATTTTCACATGCACCAGTAAATTGTTATTCATTATATATGTTGACTCTTTAAAAAATATATTTTTAGATCTCAGTTCATTATAGTTCTACTGTAAATATCTTCAATTTTAAAAAAATCTGTTTTGCAAATCATAGTAAGTTAATTTTTTCATACCTGTTTTTAGTTCCAGTACTATATATTTCTTTGAGTTAATTATTAATTTGCCTTAATTTGTAAATAACAGTTCAATTATAAGAATACTTTGGTTTCTCACAAGTGGAATGACCTAAAACAAGACATTTAGTCAACAGCTGTTTATTCCACCTCTATGATTAAGAATTAATGTTTCATACTTTCTTTTTTATCGCTATCTACCTCTCAGTTGCCTTTCTCAGTCAAGCACACTTTCTCGTCTTCCTAATGATCTTCTTGAAGTCGTAACAACCTTTATATACCTCTTCTAAATAAGTAGAATTGGACACTTGCATTTTCAAGTAAATGGCATTGGGTATTGCTACAGTTTGAATATGGTTTATCCTGTCCTAAAACTCAAGCTAAAATTGAATCCCTATTGTGAACTATTAAGAGCATAGAAACATAGTCCTCTATAAGCGTTTAAGGGCAGTGCCTTTGGGAAGTGGTTAGGATTAGACAGTGTTTTAGTCAGCTTTTTCATCACTGTGACCAATATACTTGACAAGAACCGCATCGAAAAGGGAAAGTTTACTTCGGCTCCTAGTTTCAGAGGTCTCAGTCCATGGTTGGCTGACCCCACAGCTCTGGGCCTAAGGTGAGGGAGAACATCATGACAGAAGGGGATGGAGGAGCAAAGCAGCTCAGAACATGGCAACATAAAGCAGACAGAGCTCTGCTAACCCAGGACAAAATATAAACTCCAAAGTCCTACCCACCCCAGTGACCTAGTTTCTCCAACCACCCTATAGTTACTGCCCAGTTAATCCATATCAGTGAATTAATCTACCAATCAGGTTACAACATGCCTAATATTATCATTTCACCTCTGAAAATTCTTGCATTTTCTCACACATGAGCTTTGGAGGGCGCTTCACATCTAAAGTGTAACAGACGAGGTCATCAGGGAGTAATTGAATCCTGGTGACTTTAACACAAGAGAGAGAGAGAACAGACAATAGACACAGGTGCACTGTGTCTCTGGCTGTGTGATGCCAGCACTGCCTCAGGACTCTGCCAGTCAAGAAGGTCATCAACAACCAGGTGTCGTGGTACATGCCTATAATCCCAGTGACTCAGGTGACTCAGGCAGGACAATCACAAGATAGAGACCAGCCTCTGCAACTTAGTGAGGCCCTGTCTCAAAATAAAAATTAAAAAGGACTATATTGTGTTATTAGCAACTGAAAATGGACTAATATAGATATTATTCACTGTGATAGGCTCCTCAAAGATTTCCACACTCTACTCTCTGGAACCTATGTGTCTGTTGTCTTTCATGAGAAAACAAAGTTAAGGGTGCAGATGGAATGAACTTTGCTAGTCAGTTGACTCTAAAATAGGGAGATTATTCTTGATTCTTAAAATGGCTCAATGTAATTACAGGGGCCTGTAAAAGCAGAAGAGGAATTGAAGTGTCCATCAGAGATCAATAAAAGATGAAGAGGCTGGCAAGATTTGAAGTTTGAGAGGGTCTTGACCTGATACTGTCGGATTTAAAGATGGAGAAAAGAGGTTCTAAGGCAAGACATCTGAGTGATCTGTAAAGGCTGGGACCAGTGTGATGGTCAGTAAAAAAATGGGAAACTCCAACTACAAAGCAAAGACATGAATTCTGACAATAACCTGGATGAATGCAGAAATGAGTTCTCCCCTACAACCTCTAGAAAGAAATGTGGCCCTACTGACACATTGATTTCAGACCAGTGAGACCCATTTCAAACTTATGACCTTCCTAACAGTATGGCAATCCATTTGTTGTTTTAAGTCTAGTTTGTGGTAATTTGTTATGACAGCGATAGAAAACTAGTATAACATATCCACTTTGATCCATTCATTTATTACTGAATTTTTTCCTCTTATAAGCATTCATTAACTACTTTGTAGACAGTAACATTGGTTCTATTCCACTGTGGCACCTTGAGCCAAAAAAATTTTCCTTTTCAACCAGGCATGGTTGTGCACACTTATAATCCCAGCAGCTCAAGAGGCTGAAGCAGGAGGTTCACAAGTTTGAGGAAAGTCTCAGCAACTAAGTGAGATCCTGTCTCAAGATTAAAAATCACAAGGGCTGGGCATGTGGTTCAGTGGTTAAGTGCCCCTGGGTTCAGTCTCAAAACACAAAACAACCCTTCCACTCTTCCCAGAATTTCATTCAAATATTACTAAAGAAATACACAGGAGAATATATTCATAGATAATTAAAAATAATAGAGGGAACATCAAAGATAAGATGTTTTTACTAGATGATAGAAAGTAGTTGGAAACATATTGATGAATGAGTAGAAGTGGACACATTTGGAGACCAAAACCTGCGCAGAAAGGCCAGAGTAGATGTGAGCATGGTTCTTTCCTGTCATGTCCTGGAGGACTTCAGATTTTCTATTGACAGGTTTAGAAATAGGGAGTGAGAAGTGAGACAGAAGTCATGGTGTTTATATGAAGCAATATCTATAGGCCAGCTGTGCAAGTTTATTTATCCCCATCCACAGGCTTTAAAAAATGGAATATTCAGCCAGAAAAGGTCTAAGGTTTCTAAAGTAGAGGCTGCCTGCTGGAATAAGCCCTCCTTAAATCAGAAGGTGATAGAGAAGACTTCCTATCTATTTCTGGATCTTGTACTTGAAAGAGTCTATGATTTAATCATGTCTATCAGGTAAATTATATAAGCCTTGACAATGTAAACATAATACTCTAATTGATAGAAATGACAGGTGGGAACTACCAACAGAGAGGTGCAAGGAAGTAATTTTCTCATGGTAGTTAAGAGATATTATCTGAAACATGATGAAATAGTGAAACAAGATTTAATTATGTACATTACTTAAAATTAATTGTGGTAGCAACCTCTCAGATCATCCCCAGTAATCACTGCCTCCTGGTAGTACTATCTTTGTGGAATCCTCTCACCTTGAGCATTTAAAAACAGAACCCAGATATGCTAGGATGACACTTAAGACTAGATTACAAAAAGACTGTGACTTCTACCTTGGGTGTTTCCTCTTGCTTTCTTGGATCACTTAGCTGCCAGATTGCAAGACAAATTCTGTGGAAAGGTCTGCAAGTGATCCTTCTCCCTAGGAGTGAGCCTTCAGGTGAGACTGAAGTCCTGGATAATCATTTGACTGCCACCTTCTGAGAAATCTTAAGCCAGAGGTACCTGGCTAAACCATAGATTCCTGACCCAAAGCCACTGAGATAATATATTTTCTTATTATATTTATTTTGGGCATAATATATTTATTAGGAGGGAATTTATTATACAATAAAAATGTTGAATACACATTTAATAGGTATTTACACACATTAAGTACATAATTTGTTACTGACTGTGTTAAGAAGTTAGCTATCAAATTTTTTGTCATAGAATTTTTATAACATTTTAATTTTTGTATAGTCAAATATCTCATCAATACTGTCAGAAATTTTAGTTTTCCTATCCATAGATTCTACATACAGTATCCTAGTTTTTTGTGTGAGAATGCTTTTTATTTTATATTTATAACTTTATATGAAACTTTTTTTGTTTAAAAAGGGGACAATTTACTTTTCTCATATGACCATTTTTTCCAGAAAAAAATTATTAAATAATCTATAATTTTCCCACTTACACATTTAAGGAATGATCATATACACTTGGATTCATTTCTGGGAATTATTGTGTTCTGCAGATTATGTACCAGTACCTTATTGATTTGATGGGTGCATGCTCTGTTATATAATAAAGCAAGTCCTGACTCCATCCAAATTACTTTTCTTTCACACACTTATTGGCTATTCAATGGATAATTATGAAGAGCTCAAGATGAATAAGGAAAAAGACAGCTCAATTTATAAAATGAGCAAAGAACACAGTTAATTTTAAAAATTGACATATAGATCATGGCAACTAAACTTGTTTGGTTCTGGATGGTTGTAACTGAAATTCATTTATCTGTGAACTGTTCAAAGTGACATTTTACTGTATATGTACATATATGCATGATTATGTAATCATATATTTTTATTTTTAGTTGTGTTTTAAAAACTTATATAAAATGTATCATCAACTTTTTTCCCCCTTCTGCTGTGCTGGGGATCAAACACAGGGTCTTTCTTACCCCGAACCTTTATTTATTTTTATTTTTTGAAATGAGATCTTGCTAAGTTGTCCAGGCTGGCCTCAAACTTGCAATCCTCCCACCTCAGACATCTGAGCTGCTGGGAGTACAGGCATACACCACTATGCCTTGCTTTCATCAACCATTTTTAAGTATCCAGTCCAGTAATGTTAAGTAGTCTATATTGTTGTGCAACAGATATAGAGAAAACTTTTTTTTTATCTTATAAAACTGTAATTTCATATCTGTTAAAGTACATTTATATGGTTATATATCATGAAGAAGGTAGAGGAATACTTAATAGATTGTAAATATATATTGGTGGTGAGAGATTATTTCTGAAGTGAAGGGAGGGAGAATTAGGCAAAAGAAAGGAAAGTGAAAGAAAGTGACCAAATTAAGATAAAACATTATTACATTTATGTATTTAGATAAACATAAACACATTAGTGTATATACATTCAAATAAAAATAAAGGCAGTAAACTGAACAAAAATAAAAAAAATAAATTGCAAAAATTGAGAGAAGGAAAGGAGATGGCAGGAGTAGGAGTAAGCTCATTTTCTCATCTTTCCTTAAGCACTAAGAAACTGAGAAAATGAGACATAAGCATAATATTCAGTATTATAAAGGTAATGACCAGAAGAACTTGAAATGGAAACAGTTAAACCTGGTTAACTCTGCTAAAAAAGAAGTAGGAGTAGAGAATGGCAATTTGTACATGATACTTTATAATTTTTTATAATATTTGATTTTTTTGACCACATTTATTTTATTTTTATAATTTTTCAAAATGGTAAACTTAGTACATATCCTTTAGGCCTTGCAATTGAGTTATACATTACAATTAAAGTATCATACAGGGCAGTATCATTCAACAATACAATTATCTGTTTCAAAATAAGTGTATAATATGGTCATTTGTCCTTAAGAAGTGAAGTTTAGTAGCAGCATTAATGAGGAGAAAGGAGGCATTACATTTTAACTTCTTTGCTCATTATGCAGACAGTAATATCTAACATCATAAAATACTAAGATGAATTAAAGTAAGTAGCAGGACAGCAGTAAGAACATTAACCTAAAATTTGAAACCAATTTAAATAGTCTATGGTCAGCTATACTATATAATGGAAAAGCATGTCAGTTCCCTTCTTAAGTGGGCCAAGGCACTTTAGCATTGCTAGTATTAGGTAGGTATAATAGAAAAATGGATCCTGATTTAAAAGGTTTTCTAGAATATGCTTGATGTTGCATAATTTAAGTAGAAATCATTCATTTCTTTCAAAACTAGCCATGTTTAACTCATTGCTCTAAATATAACTGTGGGCAAATTTCCAGACTTCTAGGGATTGTGTGAATGTACACCAGTATGGGAGAGGGAATGATCAAATTCGCCAGAACTTATGAGTAAAGACTAAATAACCTTTATGGTTTTTAGAAAATCTTAGAGAGCATGATGGTGCAGTAGCAGCTGTGTGTACTTGTTTTCCTGCTGCTGTTCTGCATTTTGGTATGGAGCTGAAAAATGATGTGGGTTTTTTATTTGTGCATAGGTAGGTTGTGGTTTGTATTAAGCACTCTTCTCCCCAAATTTTGATACTGAAAGATGATATATTAATGTGAGAGATTAGATTGTTTTTCATGAAGAGGAGAAAAAGATTTGATTATACTTTCTCAATACCAATTTTCAGAATAGCTCATGTAAATGGACAGAAAGAATGAAATAAATTAGTAAGCCACATGTAGAACATCTGCTGTCCAATCTTATACACAGTAATTAAGGAAAATAGGCTATTTGTCTGGTCCTAGCTATCACTGTAGGCATGGGGATTCCAGTTTGCATGTATGATGATTGTTTTCCCAAGACTATCATAAAGGCTTTACTACTCAGAGTGAGAGAAAGAAAAAAGAAACAAGGAAAGAAAGAAAGAAAGGTCATGTATTTAACAACTTAGCATGCTTTCTGCTCAGAAAAAAAGTCAATATTTAGTTATCACACATTAAAAAGCTTTAGAATACCCTTTGATTCTGTATATTTTACAAACATACACGTACACACACAAACACACACAAAACACCTTATCATGATTAAAAATTTTTACTACTTCATTTAGTTATGAAGTTATAGTTTATACTAATAAAAATAGAGCAGAGAAAAGAATCAAGGTAGTTAAATAGTCTTCAAAACATTTAGCCTTTAAGAAAGTTGGCTGTTTATATTGATGATTGATCAATTTCCCAAGTTACTCTGACCCTGTAACGAAAGCAAAATGTTGATTCCACTTGTATCTTTTCACCAATTCGCTTGCTTCCCTATCCAGTTTTTCTAGAAATTAAATTTCTTTCTTTTTCTCCAAGGTGTGAAAACCTTTTTTTAATCTTCAATAAACTTTCAATAATGCATTAAAGGTGTAACCAGCATGCCCATGTGTAAAGAAAAGAAGCTCTAGAATATAGTTCAGAAAGTTGAATGAGAAAAGCACAGAAATAAAACAGGCTGGATACCTGAACAGGTAATGGTCATCAGGGAACTTCCAGAAAAGAGCTTGCCCTAGGATTCTTAGGAAAGTTATATTTGGTAAATTTTTTAAATTCCCTAAGGCAATCTCTAGATCTTCAGAAGAGCTTTGGCTACCATTGGAGGTTATCTACCAAGCAGGGAAAGCTATTCTGGAAAAACTTAATAGCCTTCATATTGTAAGTGGAAATTTCTTGTCATCAGACCTGCCGTTTGTCCCTCAGGTTTCTCTCAACCATTCTATGTGCAGGTTTTGCAAGAAAGGGTTAGAGTCAGTCAGAATCACTATACAGCTCATCTGTACACATAAATTTACAAACTGTATCTTCATACCAAAGTAAGAATTAAATTATTTTATACTCTGAGGCCCATACCTACACTAGATAATGTGAAAGAAACTAATATGTATTGAGTGGTCATAATGTGATATTAACCATCAACAACTATGGATTAGAAAGGTTAAAAAATAGTTACATAATAACTAGTATGGTGACAAGTCAAACCCAGTGGATTTTATGCGGTGATTTCAGTTTTGCACATTCAGGATACTGGTATGCCTTATTTTTGCTGATAATAATATTGCTGTACTGTTTGTATATGATTTGAGCATATCCCCTAAATATTCATGCAGTAAAATTTGATCCCTATTCTGAGATAGTAAGAGGATGGAAAATAAATCTGACTAGAGGTAGGTCTCTGAGAGATGTTTAGGAGCCCCAATAATTAAATATTAGTAGCTTCTAAGAAGGAAATAAACCATAAGAGACAGCACTCATGCACTCTCTTTCTCCAGATTTAGTTCCTTCTATTATGTGAACTTCTCAATGTTGTGAGAAAAATCACTGGCTGTAGGATTCCCTATGATGGCTGGGGACTCTGTCAGCAAGAAGGCCATTACCAGGTGTGGCCTATCAACTCTGGACTTCAGAACAATGAGCTAAACTATATGTCATATTTTTATAACTCACCCACTCTGTGGTATTGTGTTATTGGTAAGAGCTAACAGACTAACAAGCATCACAATTTCCTTTGAGAAACATCACCCAGTTTGGATGTATGGGTCCCTCCCACGTGTGTGATTCAGCCAATCCCCTTCAGGTCCCCTCAACATACTTAGTCATTTCACTTAACCCTGACCAATCAGAGCCCTTTCTAAAACTATTTGCATGGGTTACCAGAGAAGACTAACTAAGCTCCTCTGCAGTAGGAGAGAAATAGGTAAACAGAAAGAAGTAAAGAAAAGCCCATGTGAGATGAGTCAGGGAGAACAAGAAGTAAGGTCCTGGATGACTTGAATCTCTAGCAGCACCAACTTTACTGACATACAGCCTTTATAGTCACACACAGTTTTGAATTTCTAAGGGCCCTCACTTGGTTTAATGCTGTGCCATCTGGAAAGTCTTCATAATTTTTAAACAAGTCACTTTGTTTTTTAATTTTGCAAAAAAAAATGTAGCTACTTTTCATCACCAACTCCACATTTAGTTCCTTCTATTATGTGAATTTCTCAAGATTGTGAGAAAATAAAATGCTCTTTGGTGCTTAAACAAAGTAGTTTGAGAATTTGTGACTTTCAGTAGAATAGTTCTGACAAATATATCTCCCAAACTACACTTTCTATCAGTCCTCATGTTGTGGTACTATCAACCCCTGATTATCTGTGAAGGATAAATTATTCACTTGTGAATGATTTATGACACAGTCTTAACACTAAATATTATTTTCCTGCCATCTGTCATGCTTTCAAACTGACTTTATAAGATCAATTAGATAGTCCATGGAATGAAAACTAATGTTAACAGCGTCCTAAAAAACATATACATGTTTCTTATATGTATAATTAAAAACATGATATAAAAATATTTTAAAATATGATATAAGTACACACACATATGAGATACCTATATAGCATGTAGTAAACACGTACCAGGAAAAATTTAGTTTATATTTTAGAGTGATTTTCACTTTATAAAATGTTTTTACATGTAAGAGGAGGAAGAGGAGTTGTTCATCTTGCTCCTCAATTTTGCACTAGTCATCCTCAGTCTATACCTAATTATATTGTCTGATTTAGAGCGTAATTACATTAGTGCTAGATCATGTTTCTCAAAATTAAACAAGTGAGTAATTCCAGAATTGATAGGCCTTATCACTGTTGCTGTATTGGTGCTTGTTTCATTGTACTGGTCCCTATTCCTTCTTAACTTAGATGTTGCTACTTGAAATAGGTATCAGTCATTATGGTGCCAAGTGGCAGCATGTGAGTGTTTGATCCAATAGAAGTACACAAGCAAGTTCAATTGAAGACACATGTTAAAGAAGCCATGATCAAGCTTGGTTTCCACTTGCTCTGTTTCTTCATGAATCTTTACAGTATGCTTTTAGCTTTGATAAATGACTGAAGTTGGAGAAGCTGTGGTTGGAGTCAACCTGCACTACCATGCACAGTCAGGAGTCACAGACAATTACATCATCCTTAAAAACGTGACCATAGCAGTATATATTTTCATCTTTGAACAAGAAACAATTTTTGTGTATAATTTCCATATAAAATATTTAACAAACAAAAAAGAAATTATCTCTTTTGGCAAGGAAAGAAAAGGGCCATTAATGCTTAAGCAATATATCTGGAAATTGGTATATTTTCACATTTGAATATTTTGAATCTGATTGAAAACAGTGTTCCACTGTCATAAAAAAGTATGGTTCATCTACATCTGAAATTCAGCTTGTGGGAGTAGTTATAGATTAGTAAGGATACAGAGAAGTAGAGAAAAATCATCTCTAGTCAACCAAAGCACCTAAAGGAATTAAGTGCTACTGTCTTAAAACAGAACACAGAGATGGGAATGCTTCTAACTAAAGAGTGAAGACTAAGAGAAGATGTTTCAAGATGCCTGAAGTTGTATGTACTCATTAGAAGAAAAAGAACATGTATTTCATATTATGAAATATTGAAATGAAGTCCTATGCTCTGAAACCTCAGTTTTGAAAGACAAGTCACACTAGCAGCACTGTTTAATTTAGGCCAATTTATTAAGACCGGAGAAATTGGTTACTAAAAGAAAGTATGCCTGAACAAATAAGGTATAACATAGATTTGAAGGAGGGCTAGTATGCTTCCACAGTTGTGTGACCTTATCTGTAAAACAAATAAACAAACAAAACATGGGGCATAGGGGCTAGAGTTCTGCTATAGACTGAACCCAAAATTCAGATATTAGAACCTAATCTCCAATGTGATGGTATTTAGAGGTACAGCCTTTGAAAGGTGATTAAGGCATGAAGACCTGCCCCTTCCACTAGGTGAGGATACTGTAAGGATTAAATGAATGTTAAATAAGTCATGCATTTATTTTGAGGTTTTGTCATTTTTGTAACTGTATTGCTTGCTTCGTTTAAGGAGATTGGCTCTCACCAGACACTTAATCTGCTGCTGCCTGGTGCCAACTTCCCAGGCTCTAGAACTGTGAGAAATAAATTTCTGTTATTTATAAGCTACACACTTCATGAAGTTTTTTAGACTAGCAGCCCCAAAGGACTAAGACAAGTCCATCTCCCCAGAGGACTTCAACATCACCATGGCATACCAAAACTGTCTTTTCAGCATCCTCAGTAGCTGTCCTCATTTCTTCCTGTGCCAGCATAGTTTGTCCTTGCTGAAGACCACTTTTTAGGAAATGCGAAAAGTGCAACTTTTCCTTGTCATCATATAAATGAAGAGAGGATGTTTTATATTGTTTACAATAGTTTACTCCCTCCTGTTAGTAGGAAATGGAAATTAGGTTCAGGGAATCATATAACCGAGAGAAATAGAGTTATAGAAATGGCAAGACCTCAAAATGAATTCAGGATTTAGTAACCATCTGAAGGACAACGACAGATGGTGGGTTTAGGAGGTGTGCAAATACAACGGGAAGAGGTCAGATGAATTTTGAGAGCAACTGCAGAAGAACTGCGTGATAGTTTTGAGGAATAAGGAAGAGAAGAGAAAACATATGGTGGGAGGATAATTAGCCTCCAGCATTTGTCTTTAAGAAAAGAAAAATCCTGGAAACTTATTTACAAAGACACAACCTAAGGTAAAGGAAAAGATTTTTTTTTTTTTTTTGGAAAAGAGAGATGTTGAGATAGTTTAATTTGCAGAATTTTGGAGAGATTTTACAGTAAAAATAAACCTAAGATAATGAAGATAGGAAATATATAGTAATTTAAATAACATGCGACTATGAATCAGGTTTCCTAATTAAAGGGGTGGTAGAGTAGTAGTGATAAATTGAATAGAGTTCCCCCACTATGGGGGAGGTGGCCAGTGCCTTGTTTGGGGGTTCTTCTTCCTTCCAAGGAGGGTGTAAGCCACCTGAGAAATTAAAGTCTAGAATAATTATTAAAGAACAAAAGACAAAGTCACAAAGGTAGTTTCAAAACGGGAGCTCCTGCTAGGTCCAGCCCCCATGCTAGGAGCCACAACCAAATAATATGATGCATGGCACTTTTGGTTGTAAGGTGATGCCAGCTAGCCATTGAGATGATATGATTATGTTAAGATTTACATTCATATGGAAATTGGACTCCTGCTGTTCACCTTGGCCTGCTATGGGACTCATGTTACGGGACTCCTGGAGAGTTCCCATTGGTTCGGGAAGGACAGTAGGAGGGAATTCCAGGGGAGGTGCTGGGCTCAGGTTCCAGTAGACGCGACCGCGTGGGTGGACAGGCTTGCTTGCCGGGCACGTACGGAGTATTGGCGGCATTGTCAAAAATAAAGTTTTCTTCCTGCTTGAGTGGCTCGTGATTCTGTGTCCAGCCAGACTGCGGCAATTGGTGGCCCGGACGGGGAACGCCTGAAGCTTAGAGGTGAGTAAAATTGCTCGCCCCTGAGGGAATGTGACAGAATGGGTGACCATTTCAAAAAACAATGTGTTCTTGTTTTGATTTATTTTGTTTTTATTTCAAGCTCCCTAGCCCTAGAATTTTCTCAGGCGAACTGGGAAAAATGGTTGGCTCAAGGTTTGAAGTTATTCGGCCCTGAGAAAGAGAAAATTGATACAACCATTCTCTGCTCTGTTTTTGTTTCATTCTGCTTCGGCTTTGTTTTATCCTATCTTATTGAGTTACGTTACCTTTATGGTAGATTAGAATCTAGTAAAAAACAAACCGAAAAACTGTTAAGTAAATTGTTAGAGGTCCAAACTATGGTAGAAAAAACGTTAGGTCAAGCAAAAGAGAAGGTCTCTCAAGCTAGTCAGACAGAGGAAAATTTAAAGAAAGAAAGCTTAGAGGAAAAACAGCCATCAGGTGGAGAATTACAACAGGAGGCTACTACTAACTCCGTTCTATCACCAGAGGGCGTAATTCAACCAACAGCTCCATCTACAGCTGAGCGGCCCTCAACTCCCGAAGTTGATGGACGGAATTCTGAGGCAGGACCCCAAAGATTAGCATGCCCTGTACTTGAGCAGGCAGGAGGGCAACGAATTCACCGTGCTTTAGATTTCAAAACAGTAAAGCAATTAAAGGAGGCTGTAACAACCTACGGTCCTCAAGCACCCTTTACCATAAGTATGGTCGAATCTGTTACCAACTTGGACATGACACCAGCAGATTGGGCTAACATGTGTCGATCTGTGCTAAATGGAGGACAATATTTGTTAAGGAAGGTTGCCAATGAGGAGTTTTGCATGGAGACAGCTAGGTGAAATGCAGAAGCTGGTTACCCTCAAAGAAATCTAGATATGTTATTAGGAAAGGGACCTTATGAGGGTCAAAGACAACAAATTGAATATGATCGTGGCGTATACGCACAAATTGCTGTAGATGCAGTTAGGGCATGGAAAACTTTACAGGGGCATGGAGATTTACAAGGTCATATCTAAGGTAATACAAGGAACTAATGAACCTTACGCTGAATTTGTAGATAGGCTTATTCAGACAGCTTCTAGAATATTTGGAAATACAGAACAGGCAATGCCATTTGTAAAACAACTGGCTTATGACCAAGCAAATTGTTGCTGCAGAGAGGTCATTAGACCATGGAGACATGAAGATTTAAACACATATATTAAATTATGTAGAGACATTAATGAACAAGGGCAAGTCTTAGCAGCAGTACAACAGGCTTTAGATGCCAGGCCAAAAACATGCTATAATTGTAATCAAACAGGACATTTTAAAAGGAGTTGCCCCATAGGAGGAGGGTTTAACAAAGCTAGGTATCAAAGGAATAGAATACCAGGTATTTGCCCACGATGCCATAGAGGGAGACCTTGGGCTAATGAATGCCATTCTCAAACCACCATAGAGGGTATTCCGTTATCAAAAAATGGACAAGGACCAAGTGTTTACCCATGCTATCATGGAGAAAGGTATCAGGCTCATTTGCCAAAAAACGGACTAGAGGGCCCAATGCCCCAGGGCCCCAAACCACAAATATACGGGGCAATGGAGGAACCCAGCAGCACCATCAAGGTAGTGCCCAGGACGCATTATCCATTAAATCCCTCATCAGACAAACTAGAGGGAGCGCAGGGTTGGACATCTGCGCCTCTGCCAGAGCAGTACTAACTCCAGAGATGGGAGTTCAAATCATTCCCACAAGAGTAAAAGGACCTCTTCCCCAGGGAACAGTAGGCTTATTATTGGGACGCAGTTCTTCTACACTAAAAGGACTTATGATAAGTCCTGGGGTAATTGATCCCAATTATGAGGGTGAAATAAAAATTATAGCTAGTTCTCCAAGAGGTATATCAGTAATTTCACCAGGAGATAGAATAGCACAGTTATTAATAATACCCAGCCTGCATGATAAATTTTCCAGTTGTAATGTAGAAAGAGGTTCCAAGGGATTAGGCTCCACGGGTGTAGATTGGGCTATGCTGTCTTTAAATTTAGATTCTCGCCCAATGCTAAAATTAAATATTCAAGGACACGACTTTAATGGGCTGCTGGACACAGGCGCTGACCTCAGCATCATATCTCGTCAAGAATGGCCAAAACATTGGCCATTACAACAAGCCACTCAAATGCTTCGAGGCCTAGGAGTGGCAACAAATCCCCATAGAAGTGCTATGGTATTAGATTGGAGGGATCCTGAAGGATGTGAAGGAACTATACAGCCCTATGTATTGGATCATCTTCCCATAAATTTATGGGGACAAGATGTCCTAGATCAATTAGGATTGACATTAACAAATAACATCAATCCTAACACGCCCACTACTAGGGCTAGACAAGGCTTTAGGAAAGAAAAAAGATTAAAAGAACAAGAACAAGGTATGACAGCACCAATTCAAATAGATCAAGAAATAAATAGACATGGATTGGGTTTTCAGAAAGGGCCACTGAGACAATCAAAATTACTTGGAAATCAGAAAGACCAGTGTGGGTTCCTCAGTGGCCCCTGACTAAAGAAAAGATACAAGTAGCCCATGACCTGGTCAGACAACAATTAGCGGAAGGACATATACAACCTTCTGTATCCCCCCATAATACTCCCATTTTTGTCATTAAAAAGAAATCTGGTAAATGGAGATTATTACAAGATTTAAGAGCCATTAATAATGAGATGGTTATTATGGGACCTGCTCAATCAGGGATTCCCCAATTGTCTGCTTTACCAAAAACCTGGCATGTTTTAGCTATAGATATTAAAGATTGTTTCTTTTCAATTCCAATTCATCCCGAGGATAGTCCACATTTTGCATTTACTATCCCTGCACTGAATCATGAAGGTCCTGATCAGAGATATGAATGGAAAGTACTCCCTCAAGGGATGGCTAACAGCCCAACTATGTGTCAAATTTATGTTAATAAAGCAATCCAGCCACTTAGAAATCAAAATCCTGAACTACAAATATTTCACTATATGGATGATGTGTTATTGGCACATAAAGATAAAAACACATTGCTAGAATGGTATGCCACACTTACAAACTTATTAAAAAATTATAATCTAGAGATAGAAATAGATAAAGTACAATTAAATCTTCCAATTAATTATTTAGGAGTTCTATTATCCTCAACCATGGTCTGTCCACCAAAAATTCAAATATGAGTAGATCAACTCAAATCACTTAATGACTTTCAAAAGTTATTGGGAGACATAAATTGGATAAGGCCTTATCTAGGTATACCAACAAGAGAGTTGGGACCTTTATTTGATATTCTAAAAGGTCCATCAGATCCAAATTCACCCCGCATGTTAATGCCTGAAGCAAGAAAAGCATTAAAAATCATTGAGACATATATTGAAAATATGCATTTGGATAGAATTGATATAAGTTTGCCTTTATTATTTATTGTACTACCAACAAAAAATATTCCTACAGGACTATTTTGGCAAGAAGGTCCATTATTGTGGATACATTTATCTTATTCTCCTAACACTATTCTTACTAGATATCCTGAGGCTGTGGACAATTAATACTCAAAGGAATAAAAGCAGCAAAGGGAGTGTTTGGGATTTCTCCCAATAAAATTATTACTCCATATACTATGGATCAAATTGATGAGTTAGCTAATGAGTTAAATACTTGGGCAATAATCATGTGTAAACCCAGTGTTTCATTTGATAATCACTTACCATCTAATCCTTTGTTGTCTTTTTGGTCTAAGCATCCTGTAGTTTTTCCAAAAATGACAAGAAAAACCCCTATCATAAATGCTCCAAATATATTCACTGATGGGTCAAACAATGGTACAGCAGCAGTAGTTACTCCTGATCAAACTTTTACATTTTTAGTACCCAAACAATCAGCTCAAAAGGTAGAGCTTAATGCAGTATTACAAGCTTTTATGATGTTTAAAGATTCTGTATTTAATTTATTTTCTGATAGTCAGTATGTAGTTAATGCTATAGTATCCCTTGAAGATGCTGGTAGGATTTCACCTTCTTCTACTGTTTTCTCTTTGTTTTCCGCTATACAAAGTCTAATCTGGGACAGAAAAGATCCATTCTTTATAGGACATATCAGGGCACATACAGGATTGCCTGGAGCCCTTAGTATGGGCAATGAACTTGCAGATAAATCTACACATGACATACATATTTTCTCCACAATAGAAGAAGCTATAAATTTTCATAAAAGGTTCCATGTCAATGCTAATACTTTACAAAAGCGTTTTAAAATAACTAAAGAACAAGCCAGACATATAATAAAACAATGTCAAAATTGTGTGACCTTTTTACCACAAGTTAATCTTGGAGTCAATCCTAGAGGACTGATACCTAACCATATTTGGCAGATGGACGTCACACACTTGCCAGAATTTGGAAAATTAAAATATTTGCATGTTACAGTTGATACTTCTTCCGGATTTTTGATGGGCTCCCTTCATGCCGGAGGAAAAAACTAAAGATGTTATAGCTCATTGCTTACAAAATGTTGCCACTGTGGGCGTTCCAAAACAGTTAAAAACGGACAATGGTCCTGGTTATACTTCTACCCCTTTTAAACAATTTTGCTCATCATTTGGCATTACTCACATAACAGGAATTGCATACAATCCACAAGGAAAAGGCATAGTTGAAAGAGCTCATCAAACTATTAAAATGTACTTATTAAAACAAAAGGAGGAAATTGGAAAGGGGTATATATCCCCCAAAGATAAACTTAAAATAAAACTTTTTACTCTAAACTTTTAAAATTTGGATTCATCAGGGCTTAGTGCTGTGGAAAGACATTTGTACCCAAAAAATGCACATAAGACTAAGGTACTTTGGAAGGATATTCTAACAGGACAATGGAAAGGTCCGGACCCAGTGATAGTCTGGAGTCGGGGCTCTGTCTGTGTTTTTCCACAGGAGGAACAGCAGCCAATTTGGATTCCAGAGAGATTAACCAAAACAATTTCTACAGAAAAAGAAGATGATTTGACTCAAATCCATAACAGCTGATATCCAGAACTCCAGCTTGGCTATTCTTACATCTTCGACAGTGATCAACCAGGATGCTTTTTTCAATATCTATTTTATTATTGCTTTTTCCCACATCATAAAGTTCCATTTTATTTTTGAGCTCATACAGACATAAATTAATGTTTTTCTGATCAGTTTTATTTTTTGACTATGGAGTTTTTAAACATTGCAATGGAGATTTCACCTAGGTAAATCTACAAGGCCTTTACTATTGTCTTATATGTTGTATGTTACGTGTGCACATTTCTGTTTTGTGTTGTATGTCTGTATGTGCGTATGTCCATATATCATATATGAGGAGCGCTCATAAAAATATGGATCCAAATTTTTTTTTTATTATTATTCACGTGATTTTAATGGTTTACTTTAATTTGGGTAAATAGCTGTTGAAGACTGTTTTAATATGTGTACAAATAAGCAGGTTAACAGATCTGTTTGTTTACTTTCACCTTTCCTTTTCATTATATTTAATAATTCTGTTCAGGATAATGTAAATTGTTCTAAAAATTGTTTTCTTAATACCTGTTGAAATGTTACATTTTTTTCTTTTCTTAACATCATTGTCAATCCCTATTTTCATCCCAGTGCCGGTGAAGACAAAGATGAAACCAAACTACAACTTCTTCAATAATTATCACAACAAACTGTATAAACTGATGCATCATTGAATAATAACTCAACAAGTAATGCTCAATCACTGAGTCGATTTATTTTGGGAGGAAATGGACATATTGATAGATTCCTCCACTTTGAACTGCTTACAAAACTTGCCTGGACTATGTATCACTTGTATGCATTGTGCTCTATTTGTTGATACAGCGAACTATGACAGTGCTGGCATATCTTTGCTGATGTGTCACCAGTGATGCAATTTTTCCTAAAGAGCCGTCTATTGACTTGATGTCGTGGCATTTCTGTATCCTCCTCCCTTCTACTAGTGATGGTCTAATTTTGGGGGCCAACTGAGGTGAGGCAAAGAACCTCACCCCCCCACCGGCACCAAGGCCAAATTTGGAGGCCAACAGAGGTGAGGCAAAGAACCTCACCCCCCCACTGGTGCATAGGCCTATCTACAGGTATGGCTATATACTGGACCGGTAGTCAGTGATGGGTATGATTCAGTTGCAGTGGTATCAACCTAAGACAGGAGGCTGACGCCTAGAGGTCAGTTTTCCGATGACGGGTAAGAACCATATGTTGAATTGGACATACCTAACAGGCACGGTCCCTAGCCACATTGCCTGTTGCTTAATTTAACAGAAGGGGGCAGATGCTAGGAGCCACAACCAAATAATATGATGCATGGCACTTTTGGTTGCAAGGTGACGCCAGCTAGCCATTGAGATGATATGATTATGTTAAGATTTACATTCATATGGAAATTGGACTCCTGCTGTTCACCTTGGCCTGCTATGGGACTCATGTTACGGGACTCCTGGAGAGTTCCCATTGGTTCGGGAAGGACAGTAGGAGGGAATTTCAGGGGAGGTGCTGGGCTCCGGTTCCTGTAGACGCGGCACGTGGGTGGACCGCTTTGCTTGCCTGGCGCGTAGGGAGTATTGGCGGCATTTTCAAAAATAAAGTTTTCTTCCTGCTTGAGTGGCTCGTGATTCTGTGCCCAGCCAGACTGCGGCACCCCCACAGAAGCTGGAGCTGAATAATTAGAAAATGGCTTCCATGGTTTATTTATGGGGGTACATCAAAGATGGGTAAAGTTTCAAGGGTGGAGTCTTGCTTCGTGTTGTCTTGCAGTCAGCAGATTGATTAGCAGGTCACACCCATCTCAGAGAGGCTGTACAGCTAAAGCCGGAGCCCCCATCTCTGGTGCTGTGTAGGACCAGGCAGCATGGAATAGAAATTCACATATCTCTGGGTAGTAAACCAGGGGAAATGTCCACTGGAACTTCCCAGACACCGGATTATCCTATTCACTATGCTACGATGCTAACACAGTCCACACACAGCCCACCGATGGCTTTCAACAACCCCCCAAAATTGTTTAAGAAACAGAACAAAAACATTTTGACCCTGAAAATAAACTGAGTGAATTCTTGACTAATTAAAATGCAGATCTTGCCTTCATATTCAGGAAGAAAATGTACATATTTTCATAAAATGAAGAGAAAAGATTCTGCCCAGCTTGCTAAACACAAGGATCACTCCTTTTCCTAAGCTAGGTTCATAATTGTTTCTTGTAAGATCAACAGAAGGTAGAGTTTCTGTGATATCGAGCAAGTCAAAGGTTTTGGCTGCCTATTTTCTAATTAAGGCAATACTGCAGATTGATTTGTGGCAGTTTCTTTTGGAGAGATTTCTCCTCTTCTTTTGATGTATGGGAGGGTTAGGAGGGCAGAGTAGCTGGATTTTAACATAGTAACATAGACAATTGGAAAGATCCCTGTGGCAGCAGCCTGCAGAATGGATGAGAGGCATCAGAGTACAGCCTGAGAAATCAGCAGGACACTGCTCCAGCCTTCAGGGAGCAATGGTAGAGCCTGGCTTGAGGAAGGGCAATGGTGCAGAGAGAAAACATTTGAGCATTATTAAGGATGGGGATTGGCAGGATTTAGAGCTTGGAAGTGAAATGGAGTAGGTTCTTCTAAGGTAACTGGAGAGGCTGTGCTGCTCCTCATTGAGGTGGGTGTCCTGGGTGAGGCAAGTATAGGGAAAAGATGCACAGTTTACTTTTGTATATGCTGGATTTTAGGTGTCAATGGGATCACCTCATTTTTATATCCTTTCCAATCATGACGATCAAATTTCTGACAAATATTTTCCTTTACATAAATTAATATTCTCTTTAAGTAAAAGTCACCAGTCTTTTAACCCAGGAAGAAAACAAAAATCAACTTTCTCATGTGTTAATTGCTTTAGTTCTCAGAATGACAACTTATTTTATTCCTCCTTTCCAGCTTACGGGGTGGTACTATGCTCACGCTGTACGTTCTGAATTGGATGCAGTTGGCAGAGAAAGGGAGACAAAGAAAACTTCAGGATCTGTCTGGAATACAAAAAAAAAATGGTGCTGATGCTGGCAGATATTAGTAAACAGGAGAGGAAGGCAAAAGCAGCAGGATTGAGAGGTTTAGGTTTTTAATGTTTGCATTCAGAATATCTAAATAGAATTGTGATTTCATACAATGTCAGACCAGAAGGGACTTTCAAGGTGAAGGGAAATTAACATTCGTTGAGCACATAGTATGTACCAAGCACTTTGCTAGAATGCTGTTATAAAAGTTGCCTCAAATAATCTTGATAATTTTCTAGCAAATTATTTCTCCTTTTTAAAAATAAATGAAAATAGAGATTCTCAGAAGATGTGTAAGCAGCTCAAAGCTACCCCATTACTTAGTGGGTTATTTAGAGCATGAGAGGGGATTAAAATAGTACCCTTGGCACCCAATGTTAATCAGTTTTTTGTTGTTATGACCAAAATATCTAACATAAACAACTTACAGGAGGAAGGATTTATTTTGACTCTGATCGCAGAGATTTCAGTCCATGCTTAGCTGGATCCATTGCTCTGGGTCTGAGGTGAGATAGAACGTCATGATGGAAAGGGACAAGGTATAGTCCCCAAGGACATATCCCCAGCCACCCACTTTCTCCAACCATGACCCACCCATCTATATTTTCTACCTCCTCCCAGTATCCCTCTGCTATTAATGGATTAATCCACTTATGAGGTTAGAACCCTTAAGATGCAATCATTTCTCAAAAGCCCCACTTCTGAACATGGCTGCATTGGGAACCAATTTCTCAATACGTGAATTCTTGAGTGACACTTCACATCTAAATCATAATAGTACTCTATACTGAAGTTTTGAAAATGGGTTCTCAGGAGGCTAAGATGTTGTCTCTTTTTATGTGTAAAGCTTTGATATACACACAGCACAGAAGACAGTGTATTAAGGTCTTAAAATTTATGGGGAGGAGTAACAGGGGGAAATACACAAAAGACTCTTTAAAGGGATGATAAAAGCCACAGGTTGAGAAACAGTGTTTTTTTTTAAATTAATTTCCATTGATGGAAATAATACCTTTATTTTTATTTATTTATTTTTATGTGGTGCTGAGGATCAAACCCAGTGCCTCCCATGTGCTAGGCGAGCTCTCTACAACTGAGTCACAACCCTAGCCCCAGAAACAATGATTTATATCCCATTTCATTAAACACATTTTTATCCTTTTGTTTTTTACAGAATCCTCATTTGTTTATTTCACAAGAAACCTATTTTAAATAATAATACATTAAATAAATAAAAGTGGTTGGTTTAAATATTGCTGGAGAGACTGCCCAGAGTCATATCACCTTGGATATCTTTTTCTTCACCTTCTTCAGTGGCCCATAAGACTGGTGTGAAAGTTTTAGAGTTACAAGCCTCTTAGTTTTAATGTCTGAGGAACCCAATTTAACCTCCTCATTTTGCAGATGGGCAAACTAAGGCAAGTTGGTAATGTGTAAATATAACTCCTCTAGTTATTTTATTATCAAGCTTTCTACTGTAGAGCATACTGTATAGCAAGGTATGGTGTGATACTAGAAGTTGGGAAAAGAAAAGAAAATCCCTAGCAGAGGTCAAGGAAGACTGTTAAGAGAGATGATGAGAGTGTAAATGAAAAGAGATTTTTTTTTGAATGATACTGTAATCAATACCAGCAAATGGAGAGAGATTAAGGACTGGCAACGAAGATCCAACAGTATAAAATTGCCTGGTGACTTGTGACCATAGTGTTAGGAATGTTCAGGCTTACCTTGATTTCACAGGAAACTGCAAATATTGGCGACACCTCAGCAAAAAAGTAAGGATGCAAACTTGAATACTCTTTCTTGACATGAATAGAAACACCAATATGTTAATCATAACAAAATGAGGAAGAAACTTTTAGTGCATTGTAATCAGATGGGTTCAGCTGAAGAATATAACACAAAGCCAATAATGAACACAAATGAATGCCTTAAGGAGACTTCGATAAAGGCAGGTTTTAATACATTTGATATCATAGAATGTCCAGAGTACAGAAATTCACCAGAGGATAAAAAAAGAAAAACATATGTGGTGTTATGGTTTGAATGTGATGTGTCCACCCCCAAAAGCTCATGTTAGTGCAGGTATGTTCAGAGATAAAAGTATAAGATTATGAGACTTGTAATCTAATCAGTGAATTGATCCATTTGATGGATTAATAATGTGAATGAATATAGGCAGGTGGCACATGGCTGCAGGAAGCAGGTCAGTGGAGGCATGCCTGTGAGGGTTATATACCTTGTCCCTGGATCCTTGTGTTCTTGTTGGCTATTGCTGAGCAGCTTTCCTTTACCATACCTCCAACATGATATTCTGCCTCACATAGGGCCCAGAGCCATGGAGTAGGCCAACCATGGAGTGCATCTCTAAAACCAGGAGGCAAAATAAACTTTTCCTCCTGTAAGTTGTTCTTGTTGGGTATTTTGGTCTCATTGACAAAAAAGCTGACTAACATGTATGGCAGTAAGATAGAGACATAGATGAAAGAAAAAGGCAATATGAGAACTTCTACTCGGCACCATAGTATTCTGTAGCTTAATTCACATTCATTTTAACTTTGAATGACATTGTCACTATTTGCTATTTGTGAGACAAATTATTTTCCAAGTGACTTAACAAATTACATTTAGGCTTTAGTAATTGTGTTTCTATATGAAGGAATTAGACCATAATCTTACAATAGTCTTCATAATTACTTAATTAATTTTTTGCATTTGAGAAATATCTTCATTTTAATACTTTGGAAAAGTGAAGATTTAAAAAAAGCATGCATTTGCATCTCTTTGCTAAAAGAACAGGAATACTGTTAAAACACTGAAGTAGAAATCCTATACTACTGGAAGATTAAACCCTGAAACTATAACTCAAAAGCAGTGAGAATAAAAATTTGGAAAATAAGAACATGATTTATTATCAGAACAGATATTTTAAGAAACAATACTATCCTTTTTAAAAAAAAATTTTTGTGGTTGTAGATAGACAGAATGCCTTTCTTTTACTTGTTTATTTTTATGTGGTGCTGAGGATCGAACCCAATGCCTCATGCATGCTAGGCAAGCACTCTACCACTGAGCTACAGCCCCAGCCCAGCAACAGTACTGTCCTTTTAAGAGGAGATCCACATTATCCCACCAATAGTTAACTTCTGACAGGCATGCCTGAGCACTTTAGTATACAAAGATGATGCTGGAGGACAGCAGGAATTATTCACATTCACCTTTATTTATTCACCAAAGAAGCAGGATTTATTTGAGAAGTTCTTAAGCCTCCTCCTCAAATTCTCCTTATACCTTGGTGTGGTATCCTGGTACTGTGGGTACCCAGACACCAGACTGTTCATGTTGCTTTCAGGATTGGTGGACTCCATCTGGTCCATGTCCTCACTTGTGAGACATGAGTCTTGAGCAGAACATGGCCATAAACTGCTCCAAGGTGTGTTTGAGCAGCTATTAGACGGCTGTGCTATTGCAGAGAAGGTGGTCTACCTCACGAAGTCACTTGACAGGATGTTGCACGTGGTGGTCTGTAGGTTATGGGTGATCCACTCCACGAAGTAGCTGGTGTTCTTGTTCTGCATGTTGAGTTTCTGCTTGTCCACCTCCTTCATAGTCATGTGGCCTTGGAAGATGGTGACCTCTGACAAGTAATGGCCCTGGTGGGGTCACAGGTGGCCACCACGTTCTTGGTGTGGAACATCTCCTGGGTGAGCTCGGGCACCATCAAGGCACATGATGCTCTGGCTGATCAGGGGTGAGAAGCCATGTGAGGGAAGGGCAGCATGAAAATGGCCAGCTTGTGCAGATATGCTTCAGCTGGTCTGGGAAGCTTATGTAGGTGGTGATACCATTCATGACACTAGGATGTTGAGGTTGCTGTGGGGGTGGTGAGCTTCATGGTATGGAAGCAGATGTCCTACAGAACCTCAATGTCAATGCAGAAGGTTTCATCTGTGTTTTCTACCACCTGGTGGACAGAGAGAGTGGTATTGTTGGGCTCCATTATTGCATATGGCCCCTTGGGAGAGGGCATGATGCTGAAAGTGTTCATGATGTGGTCTGAATACCTCTCTCAGATCTTGCTGATGAGCAGAGTGCCCATGCCTGACCTGGTGCTGCCCCCCAGAGAGTGAGTCAGTGGGAAACTCTGGAAATAGTCACGGCTTTCTGACTCTTTCCTCACAACATTCAGAATGGAATTCCACCAGCTCAGCTCCTCCTGTATAGCGGTCTTTGTTGAGTTATTCCCTGACCTACTCTGCCAAACTCGATGTTGTCTGGCCTGAAGAACTGGCTGAATGTTCCCAACCTCACCCAGTCCATTGTGCCTGACTTCAGGTCCACCAGGATGGCCAAGGTACATATTTGTTGCCAGTTGCTTTTTGTGTGCATTGTTTCTCTCCATCTGCAAGTCACTGTCTCCATGGTAACTGCCGATGGGGTCAATGTCACACTCATCACTGATGGCCTCCTAAAACTTGGCATGCCTGGTTGTGCATGATTTCATGCATGTATGGAATTTGGAGTGGATGTGCTTGGTATGGACCAGAGGACTCAGTTTAGCCGAGCTAATTTATTTTTTTTTTCGATTTATTTCAAATATTGGCGTGTGATCTGGTAGTGACATCTAATACTTTCAACTAAACCTTAGTTAAGTGTCTCACACAAATAGGAATATTTCTGTTCCCTTTTAAATGGTTCCATCATCTACAAACACAGGCAGATTAATTTTCTAATCAGAACATTCTGGGAAACTATTAAGCATGACATTAAACCATGTTATACTAATTACATTCCCCATGAAGAATTTCTATCTGAACTTACAGCTTAAGACCCTGGAGAAAACTTATCAGAGCACAAATTGCTTAACTGTATTTAAGAAGAATCACATATCCATATAATAATTTTGCTTTTTATACATACCTTAAATCAACTATGTTTTCCATGGTGATTCATTATAATGGCAAGATCTTCTTGACCTTGTTAAACAGAGTTTTTTTTAAGGTGTTAAAAATCCTGTGTGAGAATATAATATGGCAAAGCAAGTTCTTAGCACTATCATGAAAATTAATATTTGCTTCTTATTAGACTACTTACACTGAAGAAAGAAAAAGATATAACTAAACAAAAGTAACTGTGATATATCAAAAGGGAAAAAATATTTTAGAGTTTACAGGCCATAAAATCTCTTTTGCAAATACTTAACTCTGCTGTTGTAGAACAAAAGTACCTATAGACAGTATGTAAAAGAATAGGTGTAACTATGTTCCAGTAGCATGCTCTCCTCCCCACCCCTCCCTCTCCCTCCCTCTCTCTCTCTTTCTCTCTCTCTTTTGCGCACGCGCACACACACACACAAAATAGTGACAGATCAAAACCACTTCACACCCATTAGGGTGGCTAGATTAAAAAGGTCACATAATAATTGTTGATGAGTGGTGGGACTGCAAATTGGTGTAACCAATCTGTAAAGCAGTATGGAGATTCCTTAGAAAATTTGTAATGGAACCACCATTTGAATCAGAGATTCCACTCCTCGGTCTATACCCAAAAGAGTACACTATAATAACGCAGCCACATCAATGTTTATAGCAGCTCGATTCACAATAGCTAAACTGTGGAACCAATCTAGATGCCCTTCAATAATAGGTGAATGGATAAAGAAACTGTGGTATATATACACAATGAAATATTACTCAGCATTAAGAGAACAAAATTATGGCATTTGCCAGTAAATGAATGGAGTTGGAGGATATCATGCTAAGTGAAGTAAGCCAATTCCAAATACCAAAGGCTGAATGTTCTCTCTGATAAGTGGATACTGATCCATAATGGGCCGGGGGGTGGGGCATGGGAAAAATGGAGGAACTGTGATTGGGCAAAGGGGAGAGTGAGGAAGGGGAGCAAGAAAGATGGTGTAATGAGATGGACATCATTACCTTAGGTACATATGTGACTGCACATATGGTGCAACACTATATCATGTACAACCAGAGAAATGAAAAGTTGTGCTGCAATTGTGTACAATAAATCAAAATGTGTTCTGCTGTCATATATACCTAATTAGAATGAATACATAAATTTTAAAAAATAAAAAAATTGTTGATGAGGATGTGGCAAAATTGGGACCCTCATGCACTGCTGGTGGCAATATAAAATAGGGCAGTCACTTTGGAAACATCTGGTAGCTCTTCAAACATAGGGTTCCCTATGGTCTATGCCAGGAGTTCTCCGGTGCATTAACAAAGATTTTCTCTTTAGATCAAACCTGAGTAGGCCTTCTTTCGGTCCTTTTTGACTAAGCCAGACTTTGGGCTTACCTCTTTATAGAATCCAGTTTGAGCAATAATTCTGCTCATCCTGCTAAATCAGTTCACCCCCTACCTGGGTTATCTGACTTGATACCCTGTTACTCTGGCCTGCCTTCAGCAAGAATTCTGTTTGATTGGTTCAGCAAGAATTCCCCTTGCTCCTTTCTTTAATACTGAGCTACACCCCCTGCTTTTTAAATTTTTTATTTTGGGACAGTATCTTGCCAAGTTGCTGAGACTAGCCTCCAACTTTTGATCCCCCGACTTCAGCTGTAAACTGCTGGGACTACAGGCATGCACCATTGTGCCTGGCTATACACAAACATTTGTTAAGTAACATTATTTGTAATAGTCAGAAGATGGAAACACTCAAATATCTATCAATGGATGAATAAGTAATCAAAATGGATGTGATATATCCATCCATAAAGTGATATATTATTTGGCAAAATCTGGAGAAAGTTTTGGTTGTGACATCTGTAGGTGTTACTGAACTCCAGTGGATAAGGCTTGGAATGCTACCAAGTATTCCATAATGCACAGGACAATCTCCCATGCCAAAGCCCCAAATGTCAATGATGCTGAAATGCTGATGTAGGCACATACTATGACTATGTCAGTGATCATTTTTGTGTATAAAACTAATTTCTTTCTCATACAATCTTATACTGTAAAGCAAAGGCAATTTTAGTCAATACAGACCAGCCTGGGGAAGAGTATAGAAGGTGTCATGCCCCAAATGTGATAGTATAATCAATGCTGTTATATCCTGCCATTGAGGATCTGAAGTGAAGGTGCAAAATCAATGCTATTGGCTAAATAATTGATCCAATATAAAATGGCATAGTATTTGTGTGTAGTGAGGTATATTTCCACTGTGGCAAAATAATGATAAATGTGGTGAAGTTAAATCAATTAAGCTATAAACTAGATTTGTAATTAAATGGGTTTTGTTTAATTCACTTTTTGGAAAGTATGCATGGCAAAGAACTGAATTTCCAGTTAAAGTGAAAGTAGAAGAGGGATGAAGTGACTTTTATTGTTGGTGCTCTTTCTTCATACTATTGTAAGAGAAAAGAAAGAGCTGTGAGAATAGGATTAAACAAAGTGGAAAGGAAAGAAAGAGGAAAGAGTTGATTTTGTTACTTGAATTTAAAACAAAATAAAACTTAAGGTTATCCTAAAAGGACATAATTTCATATCTCCACATATGGACTATGAGTCCATGCTAATAAACCAAAAATTTGTTAAGGGAGCTGTCTCTGACATTGCTATTTTACTGCTAGTCTGTATATTTCATTGGAAATTTAATATAAAATGTTTAATATAAAATGTTTCCAACAAAGAGAATACTACAGAATATAATAAAATACGCACCAATTTACTCACCTCTGGGATTAAATATGCTTTAACATTTTACTAGACTTTTACTTCATATTTTTTCTTTCAATAAATAAAACATGACATGTATTTTAGCTATAAAATTTCAGCTTTAATTTTTTCCCCTTTTTCCTTTCCACAGTGCAAGTAGGTGAAGATGTTATGTATATTTCCCTTGTCTTTTTGCAATGTTATTACATGTATACATACAAGCATATGCATTACATATATGTATATACATATGAATATACATAGTATACATATGTAATGTTTGATCATGCTGTTTATATTTCGTAACTTGATTTTTCTTTTTATTTTTTGAGATTTATTTATGAATTATTTGATTATTTATTGATTGATTGTACTCGGAATTGAACCCAGGGGTGCTTAACCACTGAGCCACATCCACTTTTTTCTATTTTATTAGAGACAGGATCTCTCTGAGTTGCTGAAGCTGGCTTTGAACTCACAGTCCTCCTGCCTTAGCCTCCAGGCTGTGTGCCATAAGGTCCAGCTTACATTTATCCATATCATGTTGTTTTCCTGATGGACAACATCTTGCAGAAATTATGCGTTATTTATACACTAGTTATTTTAAATATATTGTTGGATTCCATTGTATTATTAACCTCTATATATTTTATTCTTGCTTTGACTACAGGGCAGTTTGATATATATATCAATTTATTGTGGGTATTAAACCAAAGAGTGAGTTACCATTGCTTTACATCCCCAACCCTCTGTCTACTTGCAATCCTCCTGCCTCAGCATCCCAAGTAACTGGGTTTCCAGACATGTGCCAACTGTGCCAGGCATAAAGAAATTCTTTTGAGTGTATCTTTGGTCTTCTCCAGGGAAACATCTAGAATTGCTGGGTCATAGGTATAGGTTTCTTTACTTTTATTAGTATTACCAAGTTGTTTGTTGTCTAAAGTGAGTGAATCAGTTTTGCATTTCTACTATCTATGTAGGAATTCATGTATCCTTACAGTTTGACCAAAACTTGATGACATGGGACTTTGTAATATTTGTCAATTGAGTGTAGGTAAAATGGTAGATTATATTTTCTACAATTGATTAGGGATGCTGCATTCCTTTTCTCAATTTTTCAGGACTTTCTCCTATGGTCATTTAGAGTGAATGGATGTTGAGACTGGACAGACATGATAAAGAAGAGTATTCCTGGATACCAAGCTTTTCCAGGTCTGCCTTTCATTTCCTTCAATTTTGTCTCAGTGCAACTCTGTCTATACAAGTATAGCTTCCAAAATTGCTAATTCCATGGAGTGAATCGTGTCCTTGTTGTTTGGTAATCAGAATGAAAGGTAGTGCATACTGTTGTGAGCTTTAAATAACACGTGAAATATGCTTTCAAAATATAAAACATACAGAAATATTATTTTCACTGGTTCACTGAAGTTGCAGGGATCTTCTATGACAAAAACAGAGTGCTCTATGTAAACATGAATATCAATTATTAGCTCTGTTTATTTATATTTAGTGCCTTTTATGTGCCAAAGATACCACAAATGGAAAGCATCGTCTTTGACATTAGGGAACTAGTTTGACACTTACAGCTTGTCTCAGTGTTTTTAAAGGCAGGCTTGAAACTCAGACCTAGGTCATGTTGTTTTCCTGATGGACAACATCTTGCAGAACACCAATGTCAGACAAGTCATCATGATGAAATGAGACAAAACAAGAACACTTCCCCTATTTTTTCTAAGCAGAGACAAAGAATGTTCTGTGTGCATATAACAAAGTATTAATATTTAATAAAGACATAGAAGCCATTATGATTAAGCTTAGTTTTTTTATTTCTTAAACTTTTATTTGGAGATAATTGTTGATGCACATGCAGTAGTAAGAAATAATCAAAGAAATTTTCTGTATACTTTACCAGGTTCACCAATGGCAACATCTTAAAAAATTATAGTACAAAACAACATATTAATAAGTTTTTTTAATATAGAAAAGAAGAAAATTTATCCTGTACTTAGGATTTGTGTTGTAAAATGAGCTCTTAACCCTTCCATTTATTCCTTTAAGAATTAGGTAATTTCCCAGTGTGTTGGCACATGCCAGTAATCCCAGTGTTTTGGGAGGCTGATGCAAAACGATAGTGAGTTCAAAGCCAGCCTCAGCAACTTAGCAAGGCCTGAGTAACTCAGAGAGACTGTCTCTAAATAAAATATTTTTAAAAGGGCTGGGGATGTGGGTCAGTGGTTAAGCACTCATGGGTTCAATCTCTGGTACCAAAAAAAAAATTAGATAATTTTTTCAGTCTAAATAATTCATAAGAGACAGGCACAGTTGTGCACACATGTAGTCCCAGCTGCTTGGAAGGCAGAATCAGGAGGAATCCCTTGAGCCTAGAAGTTCAAGGTCAGCTTAGGTAACACAGGAAGACTCGTGTTTATAATTAATAAGTTAAAAATAATACTGTTATAGTATCCATAATATTTTATAGGCAATTTTCTATTAAATACAGTATCACAGTTTTAATACTATAGTGTTAATTGACAGAAATAACATATAAAACCAGAGTATAGTATCTCTTCATATTTTTACAAGTATCTCTTTTAGGCATCTCAAACCTAGCATGTTTAAAATTAGATTTTTAGCAAGTGTCTCTTTTGGGCATTTCAAACTTAGCATATTTAAACTTGGATATTTTGCCTTCTGTCCTAAGTCAGTTTTGATCACATTTAAATATAAAAATAACACCTGCATTTTATTTCTTAGAGCAGTTTTAAGTCCACAGTAACACTGAACAGGAATTAGAGACAGTCCCCAGATCCACCTGTATCCACCCCCAACATGCATACATACCCTCCCCAATTAATATCCTGCATCAGAGGGATGCATTTATTACAAATGAATAACCTACATTGACACGTCAATATCATCCAAAGTCCTGTTTAAATTAAGGTTCATTTTTGGTGTTGTCCTTCCTTCCTTCCCTCCTTCCCTCCTTCCCTCCCTCCTTCCTTCCTTCCTTCCTTCCTTCCTTCCTTCCTTTTTTCCTCCCTTCCTCTCTTCCTTCCTTTCTCCCTTTTACCCTTTCTCCATTTTTTCCCTTTCTTCCTGCATTTTGGGTTAAAACTTAAGCTTAGTTTTGAAGTAAGCTCCTATAGTTGACTCCAGCAGAACAGACCAAACTGGGGTACTCATATTCAAACCAAATTCTGAAATGGGCTAGTTCTTGAATAAAAATTAAGAGATTCATAGCAACTAATGAGAAGGAACCAGTTTACCTGAGATGGCATGCTAAGAAAGTTTCCTCCATTTTTACCCTATAAAGAATATGGAAATGATCAGTTAGCCTTTTGTTCTTCATTTTCACTTTCTTCCAAAACAGACAAAAGTCTTTGATCAGTTTATGGGAACACTCATTTTAATGGATACAATGAGGTGTTGTCTTATTCTAGAATTGTAAAAATAGGTCAATAAGATCTTTAAACTAATATTGTTATTTTGTCTTTTGACTCCAAATAGCTCCTCTCCTTGATAGGAATAATTGCTTTGGTTGTGAGTTATAGGGTTAGCCTTGCTCTTTAGCCTGACATGGTGCTTTGAGTGTCCAGTATTAAATTCCAGTAAAGTACCCACCTTTTTTTGTTTTTGGTTTACCCACTTTGTTGGGAAGCCCGCTGTCTGCTTTCTTGCTTTAACACCATGGAGCAGTCAGGAAAGCGACCTTCTCTATCCCACCATCTTGAAACCCCACTGACATGGTGCTAGATAAGATTTAAGATACCCACTCATTGAACTGTTCCCTCTTCCTGATGGCATTAATGCAGAGCAATCCTCCCTACTTTATTCTTTGGAGTCTTCCCCAAATCACCTAATCAAAGCACAAATCCTATTAGTGCTTTCTAGCACCCTCTAACTGAGAAAAATCATAATTTTTCATAGTGCATGTTCTTGCTCTCTGTAATAAGCCCAAACTTTTCCAACTTCAGTTATTTCTCCTGCTAGTCTTTGGCTGGAGGATACTAAAGCTCTAAGAACTTTATATATGCTATCTCATTTAAATCTGAGAGCACCACTATTTGGGAAGTATGACCATTATTATCTCCCTTATGTAGATGGAGAATGAAAGAAAGTCAAACATTATTTCCAACATCATATAGGTAGTAAATGTCTAGAATAAAACTTGCTTCTTGGTCTGTCATCAAAACGAAAAGAACTACTTCTAGTTCAAACCATCTTGCTGTTCTCTTGAAAGTTTCCCTAAAGATTAAGTGAACTTTGAGAACAGAGTTGGCTACAGAGAGTTTGACAGAGTAAAAACAAACATTAAAAAAAATGCCCCAAATTAACTAAACAAAAAATCTGTGAAGATTTATTTGGAACCAAGGCCTGTTTTTCTGAACCTCTATGCTAATCTCTCTTGAGTACCTGGAATTGTTTCTTGTGCTAAAATTAGTAATACATGTTTACTGGTCCATCCCACTTTCATATAGTTAGAAGATAGATATTATAAGGAAATAGTTCAAAGGAAAAGATGGCTTTTAAAGGAAGGAAAAAGTACACTAATATATGAGAAAACTGTGCTAACTTCCTATCTTGACTGTCATAATACACAAAATCTTCTGCATAGTTTCAGCTCAAGAGCCTTTATTATATGCTGACAAATTTGCTTCAACTTCATGCTTTTGACCACTCTTGGCCTTCCACCTCCCTGAAATGCCTTTTAACTGAATGCCCCACCACTGTTTTCTGCCTGGTGAAAACCTATGCATCCCTCCCAGATCTGGAGTAGATCTTCAGGTTTAACCTATTAAAGTCCTAAGTATTCAGTTTTGCGAATATTTCAATGAAATTGATACAGGTGCATTAAAATAGGTTGGAACTCATCATCCAGAGCTCATATATTATCATTATTATTATTAACCAATATTATATTTATTTTAACATACTTACAGTGTTACAATTATTACACATTATATTACATTTTATATAAGTATATATTACATACTATATACTCTATTTAGGTTTTTATAGTGTCCCACGTCTGGGACGGTGGGACAAAATTTCTCTCTCCTCTGTGTTCTCAATAAATTAGAGGACTGCTATAACCGTTATTTGTGTAAAGGTTTGTGTCCAATCAGGCTAATTTTTGGTGGAGCCCTCTCCTAACCCAGAGCCAACAGGCATCATTTAGGCACTGTGCGGGTGCTAAGTGTGTCCAGCATACATTCTTTCCCAGAGTGTCCAGCTCTTTTCTGTGGCTGTCCCACCGAAGCCTCCGGAGACATGTAAGAGGCTAGTAAATACTTTTGCATTCCATCAGTGTTCCAAAGGCACACAGTCAGTCTCGATCGCCTTCCAGTTTGGCGAGAAGCAGTTTCTCCAAATTCCCAAAAGAGGAAAGTGACTTTCTCATTGGTTCTGCCCGGGGTCTACAAATCCGAACTCATTCTGTGCCTTTAAGTTGCGTAGCGAGGACCGCTGGAGGAGTAGAGTAGCGGAATAGACAGGCAGAACAGCCAATCACCTTATGACATTCCCGGAAGGGGCGGGGTTATGACGTGTAATTGAACCAGCGGCGCGGGATTGGCGAATCTAAGGCGGACCCTAGGTGGCGGGAGATTTCGGATGTGTTGGCCCGGGCCTGTGCTGTAGCAGTTGGGCTGGGCTGGGTCAACGGCGTGGGCGGCGGAACCAGGAAGGCGACCCCCACCCTGATCCCTGAGCCCCGACTGTGGCTTGGTGAAGGATTGTCTTCTTTTGGTCCGGGTGCTGTGGGGAAAGATGGAGCGCCACCGGCCGCGGCTGCACCACCCAGCCTATGGCTCCGCCGCCGGGGCCCCCTATCCCTCCTCTGCCTTGCTCCGCAGCTGCCGGGAGAGCAAGATTCAGCGCAAGAAGGGCCCCCAACACCCTCCGTTGCCTCGCGGGCCAGAGGAACCTGGGGAGAAACGCCCCAAATTTGTAAGTATCGCCTACTGCTGGGATGCGGCTGCTCTCGCCTCACCCAGGTGCTGTGAACCGGTCCTCGCATCCTTCAAGCCCATTAAATTTAGACGTGGCTGACAGCCAGGTTGGGCACACCGGGACTGGGGACTAAATTTTGTTCTAAATATCTAGAGCTGCTAATCTTCATAGATCGACCACGATAGGTCCAATTCTATTAGGATAATTGTACAAATGCACTGATTGTTGTGCTGGCCCACATTTCTTAAGGCCGACCTGTAAAGCAGTTCAAATATGTGTGTGTTGACGTCATCTACGTGAACATTGCATTTTTTAAAAAAAATCGAACTTCTCTCTTTTCCTTAGAGTAAGAGGGTATAAGACAGAAAGTGAACTTTTAGGTGACAGTATTTATTTTGCTGCTTGATTTTTAATTCAATAAGAGCTTTTTAAGGTAGATGCATTTTTCCAAGTTGAAGCAGCCCATTTTAAAATTTGGCGGGCCATGTAGTCACTGCTAAAGAATGTTTAGTTTGGAAAGAAGTCTAAGTATTTGAAACTTGCTCTTCTGATTTGCTTTACTTACTCACTTCAACACTCAAGGGAGTCATGATTAGCACCTTGAAAGTTTTGTCTTAGCTAGTGAAAATCTAGTGATTCATTTGGTTGTGTGTGTGTGTAAGTAACTCCTGGAAGCTTGATAGATGTGGGTTGGACCCAACCGAATTGAAATGTAATATTAATCTCTTCATTGACTTAAGAGTAAGGAAAAATATTTTTTAATATAGTGATAGCACAGCATTTGCGATTTGTAGACAAGTAAAACTTGAGTAATTTGCCTCATGATTCACAAATTAAGGGAATAGTAGCTTGTGAACCAGTTGCTAAATATGACATTTAGTTAAATATAGAAAAAAATCATTAAAAATAATAGTTGAGGGGCTAGAGTCTGGCATAGCAGTAGAGCGTGGGGCACTGGGTTAGATTCTCAGCACCACATATAAATAAGTAAATAAAGGTCTATCGACAACTAAAAAGTATTTAAAAAAATAAATAAAAATATGAGTTGAGCCTTCCCTTAGACACAGCCCTGTAATCCTAGCTCCAATGGAGGCTGAAGAAGGAGCATCACCAGTTGTAGGCCAGCCTGGGCAATTTAGCAGGACTATGTCTCAAAATAAAAAGGGTTGGGGATGTAGTTCAGTGGAAGAATGCTTGCCCATCATGTGCATGGCCCTGGGTTCAATCTTCATTCCTACAAACCAAAATCAACTAAGCATGGCTATGAGATAAGTCAGCATACTGAAAATGAGGAACAATAGGAATTAATTATACTAAATTAAGTATCAAAATGACCAAGCCTGTACTTGATCATTGTTTTCTTGACAGATTTGAAGAATAGGAGAGAGTTAATTTGGCGATGAAAGATTCTGCCCAATATGAGAAAAATCCACTGGAATAATGACTTCCTTTTATAATCTACTCCTGGGTTAATAATTTCATTCTAGCCTGGCATGGTGGCACATGCCTATCTCAGTGCTTGGGAGACTGAGGCAGGAGTTTCCCAAGTTCAAAGTGAACCTCAACAATTTGGCAAGGTCCCAAGCAATTTAGGGAGATCCTGTCTCAGAAAGATAAAAAGGGATGGGGATGTCACTTAGTGGTTAAGGGCCCCTGGATTCAATCCCTGATTTAAAAAAAAAAAAAATGTTCTGTTTTGTCTTGACTCCAGTGGCTCATATGGAACATGGGAGTTATTATTTTCCCTAATTCCCAGCAAGGAGGTTGTGAAAACAGAACCCAAATCAATATTTATGTTTAGTGTCATCAAAGTGTGTATCCTGTGATTTGGGTTCTAGTTTCTGTGTTTTTCATTGCTTAGGTGTGCCATATTTCCTTTTGCATCACACCATTTGTTAAAAGCGTGATGGAATGACATCTAAAATCTAATATGAAAGGAAGTGACCACAACACTCGGAGCGACCAGGAGATCTTTATTGCAGCAGTGCAACAGAGGAGAAAAGAGAGAAAGAGAAAGAGCGCGCGCGAAAGAGAGACAGAGCAAGAGAGACAGAGCAAGAGCAAGAGAGACAGAGCAAGAGCAAGAGAGAGAGAGGTCGGAGGAAGGGAGTTTTTATAGCTCAAATCTAATGGGGTCTCTGGGTCTGCAAGCTGCCTTGTTGGCACACAAGGGGGTTAAGTGTTCAGCCTTGAGCAGGGGGGCGAAGCATTCAGCCTTGAGTGGGGGCTTAGGCCTTTGGGCTTGAAGCAAACAGGTGATAAAGAACCAGACCTAGGGTTTGAGTGGCCAGGTAACCCTGCAGCTAACTTTGTTTGGCATGCCCTGCAGACAACTTATTCAGCCTGTCCTGCACCTTAACTTTTTTTGCTCTAAAATGAATAAACATATCAAAAATACTGTGTGGATGGGATTTGATTTGAATTGTGATTTCATATTTAGAAGTAATTTGTACTCATGTGATCTTTGAAATTCCATCATCAGTTGTGATCACCACATTAGATCTGCTTCCTTTTCAATTCTGCCTGAGTGGTCCCCCTTTTTTTAGACCCCCCTCCCTTAAAACGTTTTACTTGTCTGTTACTAGTCTTTATATAATTGTTCTGGTATGTTCAGTCTTTGGCTTGGCCTCATGGTGGCTAGCTCCTGTTGATCTTTGTAAGTTCATTTCATTGCTTTATCTTAACCTGTAGGATTCCAGGAGGCTTAAACAAGACAATTTTCTTTCTTAATGGCTTGCTTTTTGGGGAACCAAATCTAGGACCTTATACTTATAGTGAGTGCTGTACCACTGAACTTAGGCCCCAGGGATTGCTTTTCTATGGAGATATTTAGAATGTTTCTACCAGGAACCTGATCAGACTGACAATTTTGGATCATTTTTTTGAACTGGGATCCTTTTTTTTTTAATATTTATTTTTTGGTTAGACACAATACCTTTATTTTGTTTGTTTATTTATTTTTATGTGGGTGTTGAGGATCGAACCCAGGGCCTTGTGCATGCCAGGCAAGTGCTCTATCGCTGAGCCACAACCCCAGCCCCAGCCCCAGCCCCAGCCCCAGCCCCAGCCCCAGCACTGGGATTCTTAAGAAGGGGTGGAGGTCTATGCTCAGCTTTACCTGAATTTCTGGCCTAAGGCTAATATACCAATTTTAAGGATGCCTCCTAAGTATCTGTTTCGGTTTGCCTGCCTCTTTATTTGAGCAAAGCAAAATAAGAATGATTTGCAAATTGGACAGTTCCTAGAACTAGAGGCAGTTCCGAGAACTCCAATGTTGTGATTAGACAGAATTTATAGGAAAATAGTGAGGTCATAGAAAACAATTTAATTGATGACAGCTTAGTCAATCAAAGTGGGTATTTGGTTAAAGCTTAACAGTTGGTTATAGCCTAATTAGTTAACTGGCTGGCTGGCCTTCTTCAGCTTGCCAAACTCAAGTTACTGTGACTAAATGATATTGGTTTGGTCTGTCAGCCTCAGTGCAGGTGCTCAGTCCAAGTCCATGACTTACAAATTTTATATTATCTGTGTTTATCATATGAAGAGACTGCCTAAGGTCACATAGCTTTGATCCTTAATCACTGTCCTGTATTACTCTTTATAGCTGCTGGGAATTTTAATCTTCACTGATTGTCTCATTTAAGAGAACCATTAACAATAATTAGTGATGCCTTGTTTTTTTTTTTTTGTTTTTTTTTTGGTAGTACCTGGGATTGAACTCACAGGTGCTCTACCACTGAGCAACATCCCAGATTTTTTTTTCTTTTATTTTAATTTCGAGACGAAATTTTTCTAATGTTGCCAAGGCTGGCCTCCAACTTACAATCCTCCAGCTGCAGCGTCCTGAGTTGCTGGAATTACAGGTGTGCGCCATCACACCTGTCATAATGCCTTTAATGAATAGTTAGTGATTTCCTGGTTATATGCAGGTTGTAAGGTGGAAAGAGGTATAAGGTTGGAGACCTTTTGTTTACTGAAGTGGGAATTTAAAGTTGAAAACAAAGGAGGCTTGATGAGATTAGTACATCCTTGCTAATTGCTTTGAGTTTATTTTGAGGCAGGTGTAGTAAATTGAGTAATGACTTTCCAAAAGATATCCACTCCTGGATCCTGGGAACCTGTAAATGTTACATGATATGGCAAAATGGACTCTGCATACATGATTAAGGATTTTAAAAATGTGCAGATTAGTCTGGGTGTCAGCTTGGGTCCTAAGTGCACATACATGTATCATTGTGTGGCTACAGAGGTAGAAAACTGATTTGGGACTTCTGGCCTCCAGAACTGAGAGAATGAATTTTCAGTATTTTGAACCTTCAGATTTGTGGTAATTTGTTACAGCTGCCATAGGAAACTAAGCAGGTAGTATAGTTTCCAGGATGACCACATTATAAGGTTATATGAGAACCATCAGATTTGTTTAACTCTCTCCCTTGTATTACTTGAATTTTTTTGGAATGTTTGTAATTTGGGCAGATGTAAGATAACCAAATACAATAAAAAATGAAAAATGACTGGGATAAGAGTCTAAACCTTTATTTGGCTTTTGCGTGGTGTATCATTTTTATAGTTAAGGCTGAGAAAAGATGAAGCTGAAGATGCTCTATTTAAAAAAGAATTATTCCTTTACTTTAATTCTCAGCTTAACTGACATTTTCAGTTGTCCTAGAGTTACTTGTCAAGAATTGAGAGTGTTTTTAGTTGAAGGCAACAGGCCCCTGATTTTATGCATGCCAAAGTTCTACCAAACATCTCAGACATAGTAACCTTTTGATGAAGGTAATGTAAGGGTCCAGCGAAGCGTCGGAGAAAGAGACCACACGAGACTAGCTCCATGCAATGGCAAGGGGGATTTATTAGGGATCCGTTCCAGCGCGCTGGGGCTCCGTGCTCACTCAAGAAGGGAGAGCAGCCCAGAGCCCAGAGCAGAGGTCAAGCAGAGCTTAAGTACACTTTTTGGAGAGGGCGGGGGGCTTTGCATGCATCAGAACAAATCATCATGAGGCACGGGAAAATTGAACAACAATTCTGATACATGATTAGTCCATTCATTGGCGGGAACAGTTTGGGCAGGGGTGATTGGTCACTTCTAAACGGGGTACACATTTAAACTGATTGGTTCTGGGGCCTATATGCTTACGTGCCATGCTACCTGGAGCCCTTAGGTATTAAACAACCAGGGAATCAATGGAGATATTTACTGGGCAGTTCCCGCATTGTCCTAACAACTTTACACTTTAACTCAGACTTTTGCAGCTTAGAATCAGCTTAGAAATTTTACCTTTACAGTAAAATCATTTATTTAGGCCACTCTTTCAAGAAATTGCTCTGAAATTTCCCAGACTTTCTTTTCTATTTATTATTCCTAATAAAACAATTTTTTTGGTCTTAACATATGATTTATCATAAGAATATGTCAAGTGACTTCTGGGGGGAGTACATTTAGATGCTAAAAACAGATGATATATGGTATTGAATACTTCTGGACTACTCTGGATCTTTGAGGGTAAAAAGGAGTAGGGGTAGGGCTGATTGTCTCAGATTTAGAGCAGGGCTTAATTGGTTTTTTTAAAGACTCATGTCTTTAATTATGAAGCAAGCAAACTGACATACATTTATTATATTGTGAAACCTTGCATCTCTTCTAGTCTATCTTGTAGCAATTGCTTCTGAACAGATGTTACCTGAAACACCTTTATGCAGTTGGTGGAATGCTAAAATTTGTCATGCTTTTATTATTGTTGTCTGAAATTAACTCTACTTTATGGCATAACTTTATTGCTGTGTCCTAGAATCTTTATATATTTATTGCCTTATAAATTGGAGTTAAAATTGGCTTTTTATATAGAATGTAAATTAACATGTATATAACTTGTTTATGCTTGCAGAATAATACAAGAAAAAAACTGCTACGTATTACATTAATGTAATTCTCTTTAACTCAGCACATAGTATCCTCTAAACCAGGAAGGAAATGAATGCTAAAGAATGTGCTTACCATCACACTCTTTCTTGTTTATCTCAGACACTAATTTGACTTTTAGATCTATAAAATATAGATTAAGCATAACCTTTTACTTCATGGGATATTAAGGATCAAAGCATGGGCTTTCTTTGAACAGGATCTACAAAGGTAACAGTTTTCTCAGTAGCAGCAGGATGTCATTGAAATACCTTATCATTGGGACTAATTTCTTCTCAAATAGCAAATCAAATGGTTATTATTAGGGGAGAATTTAAGAGTTTAAGTAAGCTAAATTTTGATTCTGAAACATTAAAATTAATGCTAGTTAGTGAAAACTATTTGGAAATGCTTGCCATAGATTTTATTTTTCACAGACCAATTGCCATTCTTTCTTAGAGTTTCTTGTAGAAGAGGTCATTATGAATAACATTTAACGGCTTTGACTTGTATTATTCCCAGGTCTTGTATCCAGCTATGTCACAATAGCTTTGTGAACTTGCCCAATTGCTTAACTTCTCACTGTGCCTCTTTCCTGTGTGTAAAATGGGGCTATTATGTAGATTAAAAGTTAACATGTCAGTGTGTCAGTGGCTAGAATAGCACTTGGCTCACTGTAACCTATATGTTAATATTTGCCATTTATAGGATTACTATTTTGTTGTCATAGTAGTAAAATATCAGTACAATTTTTGTCTATATTGTAAGGGCACTGGGAACATATATTTGATATGTGAATAACTTTCTGATACTGGGAAATCTTAATTGAGCCAGAATTTTATCTCATAGTATAGTGGAGGTAGAACTGGGGTATTTTCACACGTATCAAGTGACATTTGTGTTGATGTAGAATTCTGATTTGAGGGCTGAATAGACAGAGAAAGTATCTAAAATTTTCTGAGGGGTATCTTCTTAATTTGTAAAATGGGGTTCATTGAACTATGAAACTTGCAAATAAATGAAACTTAGGAAAAAAGAAACCTACATAGGAAAAAAAAATCAGTCTTAGAAAAAAAATCTTGTGGTACTCCAGTTTATACTTGGATGATAATAAAAATGTTACTAATATATTTATAGATATAAAACTAAGTGTGACTTTATGTTTATGGCTCTTTTATAACCAAAAAACTAAAATAGATTTACATATAAAATCCAAAACAAAACTATAAAACCAGTAAAATTCAAATTAACACCACCATTAATTTAATGTGATTGATGATGATGTTTTGCTGAAATTAAATCACCATTATTGGATTTAATAGTGGAAAAATATGCTATGTTAGCTATTTTCTCTTTTTTTCAACTTGATTCTGGAATGGAAATGAAATCCCAAAGCTTAGGGATATGAATCCACAGTCTCACAGATTGGTAGAGGTCTGCTTTAAAATGTGACTTAACTTAAGACTATGGGTGTAGGAGTGAACTATTATGAAGAAGACAGCTATATGTAAACGTTTTTTAGTAAATTGTATGAAAATGTTGAGAAAGCCTTTATACACACTCTTCTCTTGAAATTTAAATTTCTGTTGCTGTGGGTACATTGTTTCCTGAACAGTGTTGTCATTTTGGAATTTTTATTTATCATAGAAAGGGGAAACGCTGTATTCTCACCAATAAGCCTAAGAAATGAAAATTCATAAATTCTATTGAAATTCCTTTTTTAAAAAATCACTGTATCTCCTTGTAATCTTTGTCATTCATTTCTTTGAAGTCTTACAGGATTTTTTTAATTTTAATTTTTTAAAAGGGATATGTATTTTATCATCTATCTATAAACCCTAGAAGTAAATCAGTAAATGGAATTAATACCCAATAGCTTTCTAGTCTCTTCATCTTTGAGTATCATGCATGTCATAACTCCTGGAAAGGAAGGAGGCACCAGGATGATTTGATACGTCATATAAGAGCTCTCCGTGTGTTGAGGGACTTGGGGTATACCCAAGCAGTTGTGATTGAAGTCATGCCGTCATGGTTTAATGATGACTAAATAACCTGAGAACCACAGCTCACCAAAAGTTGTAGTGTAGAATTTCTTGAAATCCTTAGTACATGGATTATTTGTGAGAGTCATGATTCTGCAGTTATTTAGCCAGTTTTATTGGAAAGTATCCTATCAGGATATTCGGAGTTTATCTCTTAATTGCTACATTTTTCCAAGGTGAGCTGTTTATTTGGATGTCCTAAAATAAAAACTTTGTAATATTCATTTTTAAATAAAAGATTTGAACATTGGTGACATTAATTATGGACTTCAGAATTAAACTGTTTTTGTTTATTGAAAACCTGGATGGAATTCTATTCATAATGACAATACAATTCACTTTTAATGAAAAAATTGACAACTTGAGAAACAAACATGAAAAATGGAGTATATATAATCTACATTCAGAAATTCAAAGTGACACTTTCATTTCTTTATAAAAGGCGATTGTCTTCAATTAAAACTGGGCTCTGATGTCCCTTAGTCTCTCTTCTGAGGATTTTTCTTATTGATATGTTGTTCCGATCCTGCTTTTAGTTATTTTATGCTTATGTTTATAAAAGCTTTTGGAAGTCACTTTCTGTGGTGGCTAGTTTAGACTTGTGCTTATAATAGGAATCTGAATGCTTGGCTAAGTGCCACATTCCTCTTGTAACCTTATCCTGCTTGGTTCATTAATTCATTCAAAAGTGATTTAAATGTTATACATATACCCTAAATGTCCATTTCTGTTTTTATTAAAGATCCCAGTGCTGGTTGGCAAGGATGTGTGAAGACTACCAGAAACACATCTGGATCATTGAAGGACTAGGCCTGGCAGTGTGGCTTTAGAACCCCACCATTAATACAGTGATGAAAGGGGCTCAGACTGGATTCATTATGGATATATATATATATCTCCTTGGCCGCCAAATTAATCAATCTCTGAACCTCAGTAGTCCAATCTGTTAAGTGGAAATAATCAATATTTATGCTTATAGATTTTTGTGGGGTTAGTTGAATTAATATGTATGACAATAGGTTAGGCATAGTGCCCAACTGTTAATATGTGACAGCTTTTACTAGTTTAATGTTTGTGATTCTTTGATGGACTCTCAAGTAGGGTAGATCCCATCACTGCTGTTTAAAATTCTCTAAGGTGGTCATCTTAAAGGGGATGTGACAGGATCTCAGTTATTAATGGCATTTTGACCTTTTTCCTGCTGCTGGACACAGGGATTGTGTTCTGGGACCCTTCTGTTCATTGGCATGAGACAGACATCAAGAGATTTGGTCCCTGGACATATCCCCATGCTTTCTGTTTCATCCCAGCCTCCAGCTTCTTGACCTTGCCTCTCTGTCTTTCACTGTTAGTCTTCTATTACCAACCATTGCTACACACTAAACCCACACTCCACAAAGGTAACCCTGGGGCTTCCTTTTAACCAGGATGCCTTGAAACTCCTCACCTCCTCAAACCTCACCTAAGGTATAATATAAATAAATAAGATGACCTTTGGCTGCCTTATCACGTTGCCTCAGATCTCCAAGCTTGGAGCAATGTGGCGGCTTCTCTGGCTGAACTGGGCTGCTGTGTCCTTGTGGAAACTGTCCCAGCTGTGTGAACTGATGCCCTTGGACTGTGGGTCCTGAATGCTGTTAGATAATCATCATCACAATAGCCACATACTTTGAGCTTTCACAGTGGGCAGGCGCTGTTTTAATCACTGCATTGTGGGGCTTTAAAGTGGTACTCTCACTTCCCCTGTCTTGCAAATGATGGAACTGAGAGAGGTTAGGGAACTTCAGTATCTGCCACAGCAGGGGTGAGGGCTGATGGAGGTGAACTCTGGAGCCCTGACTTTTAACTAGCATTTATGCTAAACTTTTATCACTCTCTTTACCCTATCTATGGACTTGATTCCCTTTTGTTGTAAATAACTGTTTTTTTTTTTAAATGAAAAAGTAATGTCTGCACATCTTAAGAAGTCCAACAGCATAAGAGCAGGAAATTCACTGAGCCTTCCTTCTATTCCAGACCACAGATAAGGTGCCACCCCCACAGAGGCAATGCTGACACTTATTTTCTTTTGTATCTTATTAATGATATCCTTTGTGTATGTATTAAGCATCCACTTTTTCCCAAACAAGATATACACAGCCTTTACTTAAAAGATCTTAGATATGGTTACCCCAGACTCAGTAATCACCTTCATATCTTGTTCAGAGACAAAATAAAGGCCCCTGTTGCTTGAACTTGCTGTAGGCATAAATATCTGCATCTTTTCTCTTCATCTTTTCTTCATCCAGTTTCTTCATCTTTTCTCTTCCAGTATCCACAAAGAAATGCCTGCTTTCTTATTTAAGGTTAGTCTCTTCACCACTGCTCTTGACCTAGCCCCATTCCACCAGGAATACCTCACTCTCTTTAGGCTCCATGCTCTTAGAGTCCTTGAATGTTTTCCATTATAAAAGAAAAAGCAGTAGTCCTCTGGTAGCCTATTTGTTCAATTACTATATCTTGGTGAATGGTTCTAAAAGAAATATAAATATAACCCATTTTATGGATAATACTGGAAGTAAATGTAAGAGTTGGTATAATGTTCTTTTTCTCACTTTTTCAGATGTTAACTTTGTAAATATGCAATATTTTTCACTCATTTTAAGTAATAAAATAATTTAGAGGTTAGTAATAGAAGTTACTAATAAAATTATGCAAGAAAACTTAGTGATAATTTAGTCCTTAAAAGTTCAAACTTTATCAATACATTAACAGTTAAATTTTATTAGTTATTGACTTATAATTAATTTCTGACTTTTTAGAAACATGTTAGAACATGGTTATTTTTGTGGCTTATGGTAATAAGGTTTATGGTACTTTAAAAAAGTATAAATGAGAAATTACAAAATAAGAACTATTAACTAACTATATTTTTATCACGAGGAAGCAACCTTTTTTTTTATTGGTTGTTCACAACATTACAAAGCTCTTGACATATCATATTTCATACATTAGATTCAAGTGGGTTATGAACTCCCATTTTTACCCCAAATACAGATTGCAGAATCACATCGGTTACACATCCACATTTTTACATAATGCCATATTAGTAACTGTTGTATTCTGCTACCTTTCCTATCCTCTACTATCCCCCTCCCCTCCCCTCCCATCTTCTCTCTCTACTCCATCTACTGTAATTCATTTCCCTCCTTGTTTATTATCCCATTCCCCTCACAACCTCTTATATGTAATATTGTATAACAATGAGGGTCTCCCTCCATTTCCATGCAATTTCCCTTTTCTCTCCCTTTCCCTCCCACCTCATGTCTCTGTTTAATGTTAATCTTTTCTTCCTGCTCTTCCTCCCTGCTCTGTTCTTGGTTGCTCTCATTATATCAAAGAAGACATTTGGTATTTGTTTTTTAGGGATTGGCTACCTTCACTAAGCATAATCTGCTCTAGTGCCATCCATTTCCCTGCAAATTCCATGATTTTGTCATTTTTTAGTGCTGCGTAATACTCCATGGTGTATAAATGCCACATTTTTTTTTATCCATTTATCTATTGAAGGGCATCTGGGTTGGTTCCACAGTCTAGCAATTGTGAATTGTGCTGCTATGAACATCGATGTGGCAGTATCCCTGTAGTACGCACGAGGAAGCAACCTTATTTGAGGAAGCAACCTTATTTGAGGAAGCAACTTTCAAAAACAAAGGGGGGAACTAATGTTAATGTAGCCTGCCCTCATGTGGGACTAGAACCAGGAACTGAAAGCTGGTAGCCAGTATTGTGTATTCTCTTTCTCCCTCCCACCTCCCTGTTTCCATTCTCTTTTTGCTCCCTCTAGGCATTTGATTCATTGTTGTATCTCTGCATAATATGGTTTCCAGTGCTGATAACTTCATCCTGCCAAGTTTGAAGCCTTGAAATTTCAGATATACATATATACCCTTGGTCTGTGCTAGAGTAGATTCTGATTTTTGTCTCTGAAAATCAATTCCAGGTTTCTAGGAGAGTAAGGATTTGACTGGCTCTGTTTGGGTTTATATTCTACCGCGTGTTCAACAGTGGCCAGGGCTGGCACACAAAGAGCAGTCCGGACTGTTGGGCCCATACTTACAACATAGGCACTCAAGGGATGGCATGCACAAGGCAGAAAAATCAATAGGTGTCTACCATAGCTATATGTGTCATCTTTGGATATTCCTTGATGATAGTCTTAGAAGATTCTGCTTACAAGTTTCCCTGATTTAGTAGTCCCTAACCCTGGTGGTTCTGTTCCTTAGAGTCACAGGTAGAGCTTTAGGATTATCCAGGGCAAGCCTGGATATGGGTATTCTGATGCAGTTGGTCTGGTGAGTTAGTCAGGCATCTGTATATCAGGAAAGAAACACTCCTAGGTGATTCTCATGTGAAGTCAGATTGCAAATCACCACTGGACTACAATGTTCCCTGTTCTATGGTAGGTGCAGGGATTAAAAAAAAAAAGAAAAAAATGAGACAAACATAAAACTGCATGATCACTGCAACCAGGTGATGCTTGTGGGAAGGAAGGGAAAAGTCTGACCAGAGCCTCCTCAGCCCTGGAGTAGTGTACTTTGCATGGCCTTCTCTGTTAAGTCTTTCCTACCAAGCCTCCCCACTTTATCTCTCTCTCTCTCTTTCTGGCCATCAGAGCCAAATTCCAATTCAGTTGAGATTGATCCTAGAACTCTACTGGCTGTTTCTGATCAATAACTGCTTTTGCCACACCTTACAAGGCTCCTAGGAGAGGCACACTGGATGTGGGAAGTTAGAGAACCTTCCTGAAGGTGGCAGTGTTTGAAGGGTAAGTGGGAGGACTTGTAGGGCAACAGAAGCAGTCTGGCTCTTCAGATAGGGATGGGAGTGGGGCACTGTCTCAGTCTGGCCCAGAGAAGAAATTTGAACCGTAGTAGGTTGATTTAATGTGGGGGTCACTTTCAGAAATGTTGAAAGGGGCAGGGCAATTTGGAGATACTGAGGTAATCCAGGGATTAGCAACTGCAGGAAGGAGAGGGGTCCTCCATCATAGGAGCCTGGAGGAGGGGCATCCAAGGCTGGTGCCTGACTTTCTGCAAGGGTCCCTGAGGCCCAGCTTAGATATGACTTGAAGAACTATGCTGTATGCAGTCCTCTGAATGGGGACTTCTCACGGATGATGCTCAAAGTTCTGAGGGTCCTCAGATTATGTTTAAATGGTTGTAAATCAGTTGTTTCTAATCCTCCTTTCTCTAAACAAATTTGGGTATTCCCTCCACTCCTCAGACTAATTCTATGTTAAAAACTAGTTAACAGAAATAACTGTTTGTCCCAAAATTGAATACTGGCTCTCAGTGTTTGGGGAATATTTCTAATACATACCTTCTAGTAATGACTGCGGGCAGCACAATCAAACAAGCCACTTAAAGGGCTTTGAAGTAAATGATTGTTTGAGTACAGATCTTTCTCTCTTCCATCATGTAATTGTTTAATAAGCTGGTTTGACATTACATACTGTTTAAGTTGGTAATTGATAAAATATTTTTTGTACTTACAAAATATGTGACTATTCAGTTAGAAGAATAAAATCCCATATTCTTAAATTGGTCTGGAAAGAGTCTGTCTCCTTCTCCTGACTTTATTTTGTACTTCGGGAGCTACAGTGGTATCGTTTTTTCCTTAAACCAGGCAGCTCCTTCCTAATAGCTTTCTTCTGGCTGTTCTTTCTATCTACCTACCCACCTCCATCCCCTGTCTCCCCACCCCGAAAATCCACAGAGCTAACTCTTTAGCTTACTAGCAACTCTTTGCTCAATGCCACTTTCTCAGTAAAACCTAGGCCTACCCCAATTCCCACCTGAAAACCCTTTCACCCTAAATTCCAGGCTTCCCTTAGTCTATACCAGTTTTCATTTTTATCAAGAGTATTCATCACCTTCCAGTATCCTCTGTATATTTATTTGTGTTACTTGTGTTTATTACCTGTTTTTCAATAGAAAGTTCCTCTAGGACAGATATGTGTTTTATTTATGGATGTTTGCCTTGTCAAGAATATAGTAATGTTTAATGTTTGCACAAATGGATATTTTAGGAATCTCTTAATCTGTAAGAAGAATGGATTCTGTTTTACAAGTTTTATCTGAATCATGGCTCAAAAATTGACTTTGGTCTTAGATCATTACTGTAATGTTTGCATGTTAATTAGCATGTATTTAAGCATAGGTAATTAGCAGGTAGAGTCTTTCAATCACAATAAAATGCCTTGTTATGGTGCTTATTCCATTGTCTTGCATTTTGGTTAAGCTCCCAGGGTTAGAGACTAGATATTCTTGGTATTTAATATAATGTCTTTCACATGTTGGCAGCCTAATTATATTATGTAGTAGGAAAAAATTAGGATTATGAGATAGGTCTTGCTTGAAAAATCCTGTCTTTTTTTCCCCTTATATTTTGGCATTATGTGCTTATTTACATTAGGGGATTATCAAGTGGTAATGAACGTGGTGAGTGATATTTACCTTAACTTTCTCAAGATGGCATGATATCATTTACTTTTACAATAAAGAAAGATGATAAATTTCTTTTATCTCCACCATTAGTAAGTGTCATAAAATAGAAAAATAAAGCTAAGTCAATATATTATTGTTGCCACAGAAATTGAATTCGTGTCAAAAGGATTTGTGCTTGTGATGTAGTGATTCGTATATTTTTCTTGGAATTAAGTCTCTAGCAGGTGACAACATCAATAATTCACAGAACCAAGGAGCTTTTTGAGATTGGTTAATTTATATATGTGAATTAGAAAACAAATGAATAATGTGCTTAATATATTCTGAAATACTTGAAAATGTGCACTAAAAACTCAGCCTATTTAAGTCTGTACTCAACAGTATTCTTTTTCACTTTTTACAATATATTTTTGTTTGAAAAGGAACTAATTTATATTTTCTGTTCAGTACGAAAAGTATTATCCACAGTAACTTTAAAAAAGCATTTCTTATTGTAAAAATAAATGCAAGTATTGTGTAAGACTGGGAAAATGTATGGAATTATTATAAAAGTCCCAAATTCCACAACCTAGTTATATAAAATTAGCAATTGTTCCTGTCTTATTTTTTCTATAAATGTGTATATTAATATATAGTTGGAATTATAGTGCATATGCTATTTTAAGTGCAACATTTTTTTTCATGTAATATTGTAAGCATTTTGCTATGTCATTATATATAGTCCATTATGGCAGGACTATTGAAATCAAGCTTTGAGACCAGATCTCCAGCCCTACTTCCTACATAACCTTACCTGACCCTTGTCTTTCACAATAATCAGGTGAAGTATGTTTTCCTTCATTACCATGAGTCTGGTGGACATCAAGAGGGCCTCTGGAAGCTTTTCCCTCTAACCTGCCGGTGGTGTAATAATGTCAGGAACTGCACTTGGACAAACTAATCAGTTATAAGAATAGTGCGAGGAAGTAGTCATCATTGTTCTTGAACAGTAGAACTCAAACATCTTGTGACTAGGCAATTAAGATCAGATTTGTGTCATTGAGCCATAAACCTATACCTGTGATAAGGTGCCTGCCTTTCTGGGGTCATCCATCTCCTATTAGCTTCCTGTCAATTTAGCCCTAGGGGTGAGAATCCCTGCCACCTTCTGATTTTCTAGTTCATTCTAATAAACTTCTTTCCCACTGCCTTACCTCATGATGTTTGTTGTGTTGTGGGCAGAGCAAGCCTTTTGTGCAGTCACACTAGGATTTATTTAATTTATCCCATCTTTTGGGAAATTTAAGGTTCATTACAATTCTAACTCCTTATAGTAATGCTGTAGGGATACATATTTATATATGAACCTTGAATTGTGTTTCTTATTTCTTAAGTGTGGATTCTAGAAGTAGAATTACTCAAAGAGTATGAGAAATTTGTTCTCACAAAATTTTTTTTTTTTTTTTTTTTGATTCTGGGAGCTCTGCAACCAGCATAATTCTCTTTATGGTAAATACTTGCTTTTTAGCATTCTCTGGATGAAGTGGATTCTCTTATCCTAAAACTGGACCCACTTTTAAAGTGATTCAGATATTTTAATTGCATTTTTCTGGATATATTGTAGAATAATTTTTGATCTGATAGTAAGGTAACTTGTTAGATGCCCAGCCACTGTGATGCATAAGTTAGGGGAGAGTTCCAAGAAAAATTTGTTAATTAGCATTTCTAGAGAGGTGGTTCTTTCCTAGAAGGTGTGATGCAACCTTCTGATCCCTTGAAAACTTTGTTGTTGTATTCTTATTAGAATACATGTTTCTCTCCTGTGGACACTTGAATGATGCCTTCTTTTGAAAGCTTGTCTTTTTCTTTTTTAAAATGGTACTGGGGATTGAACTATGGGCACTCTACCACTATGCTACAATCCCCAGCCTTTTATGTATTATTATTTATTTTTATACAGGGTCTCCCTAAGTTGCCTTGAACTTGCAATCCTCCTGCCTCAGCCTCTTGAGTAGCTTGAATTACTGGTATGTGCCCCTGTGCCTGAATGCTGTCTTTCCTGACAAGTTTCCTTTCACATAATCATGATTATGGAGGAGGGAGATGTGGATTCCTCCGTGTGTCACAGTAAAGAAGCCTGGATAAGGGCATGGTGATTGCCTTTCTGAGGGAGGCAGAATAATAGTTTTGAATGAATGATTAAAAGAGTCTGAAGAGCTTTTCTGAATTCTCACCTGTTCCTAACATTTCACTTTTTTTCCTCCACACAGACTAAAAAAGCACCCCTAACCACATAAAGAGCCAGTCAACTTGAAAGTTTTTCTTTGTTCTCAAAGAGCCAGCTCCACTCTTGTCCTAAGGGGTAGGAAAGCTTCAGTGTTATTTTTGGATCTTTCTGAGATGTTAAATCCAGGGCCCTTGAAGAGCATTTTCACATCAATGTGTTTTGTAGTTGCCTGGGAGATGACCCTTAGATTTTAGAGGTATGTTTAGTGTTATGATTAGAAGTGGAGTAGATTACATTTTTATGATCTTTATAATTGGTGTTGACATTAAGCTAAACACAGGTGTTTGGACCAGAAGTTACCAGGTTCAAGTATGTATTCATAAGTTATTGGTGAAAACAAATGGTTTGGACTTAAAAAATGCAAATAGCACTTTGCCATATCATCAATCCCAGATCATGATTAGGAAAAGACAGATCCTTTCTTCTCCTTCAAGTTTAACTTTGTTGTATCAATTACCTGTCATTTGCTTTGTTAATCAAATAGTGTTATATCATGCTTTGATATGACTAATCTTCAATAGTTAGGTACTAAATATATATTTATGAGATTATTAGAAATAGATCACTTGAATAAATGACGCACCTGATAATTCTTCCTACATACCAGAAGCTTGTTGAATTCTCTTGAACTAACTGCTGCTTGTCTTTTCTTGGCAGTAAAGCGTAGCCTAAATATACCAACTTGCCGTAGTCTGGCTGGGCACAATTCAGGAGCCACTTGTCAAAAGAAACTAACTTTATTTTTAGAACTACAAACGCCAAACAAAACAGCTCCTCAGGAAAAAACCCTCAGAGCCCAACTCCCACCACCAGCTTCCCACAAGCCTCTCACCCCCACACAACCCACACCACCTCCCACAATCCTCCTGTTCTTGAGGCTGATTGGCTGGGTCGTGTGGGCGGAGCCAAAGAAGTCCCCCAATGAGCAGCTCCGTGGAGGAGCCAATCAGCTAGATGTTGCTGGGGCCGCTGTGAGTCAATCATCAGCTGGCAGTCTGAAGGGCAGGGAAAACAGCCCAATGAACATCACCGCAGAGGAGCCAATCAGCTAGATGTTGCTGGGGCTGCTGTGAACCAATCATCAGCCGGCAGCTGGAAGTTTGCTGGCAGCTGGAAGTTTGCTGGGGCCCCTTTGGCTGTGGCTCTCAACATCTCCCCCTCTCTGTTTAAACAACAAGCATGTGGCTTGGGGACCGTGCCTGCCTTAGGTTGTCCAATACTACATATGGTCCTTACCCGTCTTCGGATGAGCTGACCTCAGGGCGTCAGCCTCCTGTCTTAGGTTGGTACCATTGTAATTGGATCTTACCCGTCATTGACTACCGGTCCAGTATACAGCCACACCTGTGGAGAGGTCTTTGTCATGACAAGCAGAAGGGAGGAAGATACACCAAGCCAACTGATGGCTCTTGTTGGAAAAATTGTACCACCAATGACATCATCAGCAAAAATACCCCAACATTACCACAAGTCGCTGCACCAACAGATAGTTCACAATGCATAGTCTAGGCAAGTCTAGGCAAGTTCTGCAAGTTCTGCACATAGTCTAGGCAAGTTCTGCAAGCAGTTCAGTGATGGCTATTGCAGAAGCTGTAGATTAGTTTTATCTTTGTCTTCACCGGCACTGGGATGAAGATAGGAATTCTGGCAATAATGGCTAAAGAAAAAATTATGTAACATTCCAGAAGGCACTAAAAGAAAACAATTTTCTTAACAATTTACATTGTCTTCACCTGCACTGGGATGAAGATAGGAATTCTGGCAATAATGGCTAAAGAAAAAATTATGTAACATTCCAGAAGGCACTAAAAGAAAACAATTTTCTTAACAATTTACATTGTCTTCACCGGCACTGGGATGAAGATAGGAATTCTGGCAATAATGGCTAAAGAAAAAATTGTGTAACATTCCAGAAGACACTAAAAGAAAACAATTTTCTTAACAATTTACATTATCTTGAAGAGAATTATTAAATATAATGAAAAGGTAAGGTGAGAATTATTAAATATAATGAAAAGGAAAGGTGAAAGTAAACAAACAGATCTGTTAACCTCCTTTTTTGTTTACATATTAAAACAATTCTTAATAGTTATTTACCAAATTTAAATTAAACCATTTAAATCACGTGAATAAAAAAAATATTTGGATCCATTTTTTCATGAGCGCTCATCATATATGATATATGGACATATGTACATTCAAACATATAACACAAAACACAAGTGTGCACACATAATATAATACATATAACATATAACATAATAGTAAAGGCCTTATAACTTTTTATAGGTGAAATCTCCATTGCAATGTTTAAAAACTCTATAGTCAAAAAAAAAAAAATAGAACTGATCAGCAAAACATTAACCTAGGTCTGTATGAGCTCAAAAAACAAAATAGAACTTCATGATATGGGAAAGGGCAATAATAAAATAGATATTGAAAAAAGCATCCTGGTTCTGTCGCAGATGTAAGGATAGCCAAATTGGAGTTTTGGATATCAGCTGTTATGGATTTGAGCCAAATCATCTTCTTTTTGGTCTGTAGAAATCGCTTTAGTTAATCTCTCTGGAATCCAAATCGGCTGCTGTTCTCCCTGTGGAAATACACAAACAGGCCCCCGACTCCAGACAATCACTGGGTCAGGATTTTAGTTAATCTTTCCGGAATCCAAATCGGCTGCTGTTCTTCCTGTGGAAACACACAAACAGACCCCCGACTCCAGACAATTACTGGGTCAGGACCTTTCCATTGTCCTGTTAGAATATCTTTCCAAAGTACCTTGGGCTTATGTACATTTTTTGGACACATATACCTTTCTGCAGCACTAAGTCCTGATGAATCCAAATTTAAAAAGTTTAGAGTAAAAAGGGTTATTTTAAGTTTATCTTTGGGGAATATATACCCCTTCCCAATTCCGTCTTTTTGCTTTAATAAGTACATTTTAATAGTTTGATGAGCTCTTTCAACTATGCCTTTTCCCTGTGGATTGTATGGGATTCCTGTTATATGAGTAATGCCAAATGATGAGCAAAATTGTTTAAAAGAGCTAGAAGTATAACCAGGGGCATTATCTGTTTTTAACTGTTTTGGAATGCCCACAGTGGCAAAATTTTGTAAGCAATGAGCTATAACATCTTTAGTTTTTTCTCCGGCATGAAGGGAGCCCATCAAAAATCCAGAAGAAGTATCAACTGTAACATGCAAATATTTTAATTTTCCAAATTCTGGCAAGTGTGTGACATCCATCTGCCAAATATGGTTAGGTATCAATCCTCTAGGATTGACTCCAAGATTAACTTGTGGAAAAAAGGTCACACAATTTTGACATTGTTTTATTATTTGTCTAGCTTGTTCCTTAGTTATTTTAAAACTTGAGCAGGTCCCATAATGACCATTTCATTATTAATGGCTCTTAAGTCTTGCAATAATCTCCATTTACCAGATTTCTTTTTGATGACAAAAATGGGAGTATTATGGGGAGATACAGAAGGTTGTATATGTCCTTCTGCTAATTGTTGTTTGACCAGATCATGGGCTACTTGTATCTTTTCTTTAGTCAAGGGCCACTGAGGAACCCATACTGGTCTTTTTGATTTTCATGTAATTTTTATTGTCTCAGTGGCCCTTTGTGAAAATCCAACCCATGTCTGTCTGTTCCTTGATCTATTTGTATTGGTGCTGCTATACCTTGTTCTTGTTTTTCTAATCTTTTTGCTTTCCTAAAACCTTGTCTAGCCATAATAGTGGGTGCATTTTGATTGGTGTTATTTGTTAATGTCAAACCTAATTGATCTAAGACATCTCGTCCCCATAAATTTACGGGAAGATGATCCAATACATATGGCTGTATAGTTCCTTCACATCCTTCAGGATCCTTCCAATCTAATACCATTGCGCTTCTATCGGGATTAGTCGCCACTCCTAGGCCTTGAAGCGTTTGAGTGGCTTGTTGTAGTGGCCAATGTTTTGGCCATTCTTGACGAGAGATGATGCTAAGGTCTGCACCTGTATCCAGTAGCCCATTAAATTCATGTCCTTGAATATTTAGTTTTAGCATGGGGCGAGAATCTAAATTTAAAGAAAGCATAGCCCAATCTACACCTGTGGAGCCTAATCCCTTGGAACCTCTTTCTCCAGCATGACTGGAAAATTTATCATGTAGGCTTGGTATTATTAGTAACTGTGCTATTCTATCTCCTGGTGAAATTACTGATATACCCTTTGGAGAACTGGCTATAATTTTTATTTCACCTTCATAATCGGGATCAATTACCCCCGGACTTATCAAAAGTCCTTTTAGAGTAGAAGAGCTGCGTCCCAATAATAAGCCTACTGTTCCTTTGGGAAGAGGTCCTTTTACCCCTGTGGGAATGATTTGAACTCCCATCTCTGGAGTTAGTACTGATCTGGCGGAGGCACAGATGTCCAACCCTGCGCTCCCTCTGGTTTGTCTGATGTGGGATCTGATGGACAATGTGTCCTGGTCACTACCCTGATGGGGCTGCTGGGTTCCTCCAGTGCTCCGGATATTTGTGGTTTGGGGCCCCGGAGCATTGGGGCCCCCTGTCCATTTTTTGGCAACGGAGCCCGATGCCTTTGTCCACGATATTGTGGATAAACACCTTGTCCTTGTTTGTTTTTTGATAATGGAGTACCCTCTATGGTGGTTTGAGAACGGCATTCATTAGCCCAAGGTAATGGAGTTCCCTCTATGGTGGTTTGAGAACGGCATTCATTAGCCCAATGTTTCCCTCTACGGCATCGTAGGCAAATACCCGGTATTCTACTCCTTTGATACCTAGTTTTGTTAAACCCTCCTCCTATGGGGCAATTCCTTTTAAAATGTCCTGTTTGTTGACAATTGTAGCATGTTCTTGGCCTGGTATATAAAGCCTGTTTTACTGCAGCTGCCACAATTTGCCCTTGTTCATTAATGTCTCTGGCACCTAAAGCCTGTTTTACTGCAGCTGCCATGACTTGCTCTTGTTCATTAATGTCTCTACATAATTTAATATATGTGTTTAAATCTTCCTGTTTCCATGGTCTAATGATATCTCTGCACCAACGATTCGCTTGGTCATAAGCCAGTTGTTTTATTAATGGCATTGCTTGTTCTGTATTTCCAAAAACTCTGGTAGATGTTTGAATAAGCCTATCTACAAATTCAGCGTAAGGTTCATTAGCTCCTTGTATTATCTTAGATAATTGACCTTGTAAACCTCCATGTCCTTGTAAAGTCTTCCATGCCTTAACTGCATCTACAGCAATTTGTGAGTATACGCCAGGATCATATGCAATTTGTTGCTGCGGATCCTCATAAGGTCCCTTTCCTAACAACATATCTAGATTTCTCTGAGAATAACCAGCTGCTGCATTTCGCCTAGCCGTCTCCTTGCAAAATTCCTCATTGGCAACCTTCCATAACAGGTATTGTCCTCCATTTAGCACAGCTTTACAAATTTTAGCCCAATCTGCTGGCGTCATGTTTAAGTTGGTAATGGATTCGACCAAGCTTACAGTGAAGGGTGCTTGAGGACCATAGGTTGTTACAGCCTCTTTTAGCTCCTTCACTGTTTTGAAATTTAAACCCTGGTAAATTCGCTGCCCTCCTACCTCAAATACAGGGCATACTTGAGATCCTGTCTCAGGATCCCATCTATCAACTGCGGGGGTTGGGAGTCTCCTAGCATATGGAGGTGGTGCTGTTGATTGGACACTTATGCCCTCTGGTGATAGAATGCTGTTAGTAGCAGTCTCCTGTAGAGGTGGTGCTGATGGTTGGACACTTACACTCTCTGATAGAAAGGTGTTATTAGTAGTCTCCTGTTGTAACTTTTCCCCTGATGGCTTTTTCTGCTCTAAACTTCCTTCCTCTGTCTCACTAGCTTGAAAGACCTTCTCTTTTACTTGAATCTTTTCCTCTTTCTGACTAATTTGAGAGACCTTCTCTTTTACTTGAATCAATATGTCTTCTCCTTCCTCTACCTTTGTCTGAATTGAAGGCTTTGGACTAAGCAAACCAGATACCAATGCCCACAATGTCAATGTGCCAACTGGCAGAGTCCCTGGGTTGTTCTTTTCTATTCTTTTTAAATCTTCACCATGATGGTTCCATTGTGATATATCTAACAACTCCTCCTTAAAAAGCCATGGGCTACATTGTTGTATTGTATCAATGTATGCCCTGACTGTTCTTGATTTTACTGAGATGCCTCCTTCCTCTAACAATTTACTTAACAGTCTTTCGGTTTGTTTTTTACTAATTTCTGATCCCGTATTTCTATTATAATACAACCCAACAAGATGACGCCAAACAAAACCGAGACAGAATGCAATAAAAGTGGAACCACACAAAATCATTATATCAGCCTTTCTATCCTCCTGACATGTGCATCCGTCCTTTCTCCCTATGTGTTCCTCAGACGCAAATAGTTTTTCCTCAGATGCAAATAGTTTTTCCTCAGATGTGAGCGGTTTTTCTTCCGTCTCACTCATCTCCAGGGACAGGCAAGTTAAAACAAAAATGAAGCAAAACAAAAGAGGAAACTTAGAATGGCTATCCATCCTCTCGCCCTGCCCTCAGGGGCGAGCAGTTTACTTACCCTCAGTCGCTCCCCGTGCGAGCCACCAAATGCCGCAGTCTGGCTGGGCACAATTCAGGAGCCACTTGTCAAAAGAAACTAACTTTATTTTTAGAACTACAAACGCCAAACAAAACAGCTCCTCAGGAAAAAACCCTCAGAGCCCAATTGCCACCACCAGCTTCCCACAAGCCTCTCACCCCCACACAACCCTCACCACCTCCCACAATCCTCCTGTTCTTGAGGCTGATTGGCTGGGTCGTGTGGGCGGAGCCAAAGAAGTCCCCCAATGAGCAGCTCCGTGGAGGAGCCAATCAGCTAGATGTTGCTGGGGCCGCTGTGAGCCAATCATCAGCTGGCAGTCTGAAGGGCAGGGAAACAGCCCAATGAACATCACCGCAGAGGAGCCAATCAGCTAGATGTTGCTGGGGCCGCTGTGAGCCAATCAGCTGGCAGTCTGAAGGGCAGGGAAACAGCCCAATGAACATCACCGCAGAGGAGCCAATCAGCTAGATGTTGCTGGGGCTGCTGTGAGCCAATCATCAGCCGGCAGCTGGAAGTTTGCTGGCAGCTGGAAGTTTGCTGGGGCCCCTTTGGCTGTGGCTCTCAACACCAACTCCTTGTCTTTGAGATCCTGTTGTACTTCTTATCTATACCCTTCACATGACTTGTCTCAGGGACATCTGTCTTTTAAAGTAAGCCATATGATGAGGAATTTATATATGAGCAGTCTGAGGAATGTTTAATGGCTGACAGAGGTGGAGTGTGGAACAAATTTTTCATGTGGTCCTAGGTGTGGTTCACTAGGAGTACCAGAGTGAGTTCCTGAGTCCCACCTAGGCCTGCTAAATGAGAATTTGGGGAGCTCAAGGTCTTTCAAAGTAAGTGTGATTTTTGTTCACCCTGAAAAACAAAACTAATTGTTCTAGAGGGTATTGGTTTATGAAAATTGTACCTGAATCAGGTGTGTTTTGAGGCCTCTTCCTTTTGCAGATTTCCCTCCTATTGGGAATCCCTCCTAACAACCCAGTTAAATGATGCAAACAATTGAATTAAATTGTATCTGGCAAATTATTTTAAAATATCATCATGTGATGACAATGACAAATTAATCTAAGCCCATGAGGTTGACACTTGGTGGCTGTTGTGTTCCTAATAACATCAGTGGACAGATCTTTTGCTTCACTGCCCTGGTAGTTCACATGTGCTAACTAATGAAAGAAAACATTAAAACGTGCAGAAAATCTGGGGCAATAGCTTTTTCATTGCATGTATTGGCCTCAGGGGTTTGTATGCTTCTTTGTATATTACGTAATTTATCTGTCTTTGTTATTTACTTGCAAACTAAGTTGATGGGGGAGTAACTTTGTCTTCATACCTCTGGATATTCACAGTATCATTTAGCACAGTGCTCTGAAGGCTCTAAATCTATTTTTTGACAGTGTACACTGTCTTCAATAAAAAGTTTTGATGCATTGCTTAAATGGGAATATAGAGACCTATGTTCCTGTTTCTACCCGCGGTCCCCCCCTCCCCATCCTATCTTTTGAAGAAAAATCTATAAAGGCTCTTTTTTTCTCTTTGAATTCTACAGTGACCCTTTTGACCATTCGTCCTAGGAATTGTCATTAGCAGAAAACATTGTTACCCATCTATATGTGGTGCTTCTTACTTTAGGGAGAAAATAGAATTAGCAAGTTGAGCGTAGGACACAGGTAGAAGGGTGAGTTTCTGACTTAGGAAAAGGGCCCCAATGTCCTTTAGTTAGTACCACACCTTAACCACATCCCAGTGGTTCCATGGACAGAATTGTCTGTATTTTAATGTCACCATTTTATTGTATCCCAGTGCCATAAAGCATTAATAGCACCTATGGAGTCATAGGCCAGGTAACATAACTAAATGTCACAAAGTCACATTAATATGTCTAAAGCTATATGTTCTTAGCTTTTTCGTCTTTGTGGACAAAATAACCCTAAAAAGTTGCTATAAGATTATTATTTTTAAAGGTGTTCCTGGTAGCTTCCATTAATAATTATGACATTTTCCTTATTGGAATAGCTGTCAGCAAATGTAACTCATGAACTGGATTGATGTGTGCAGTTCCTATTTTTTCCAATTGGAGATAGTAAAGACCAGTGCTGATGGCTATAAAATAGATGTAGTTCATTTCAAGTGTCTTGGTTAACCAGATATTTAAACAGTACCTCAAGTACCAGTATAAAAGCAATAGTTTTTTTTTTCTTTCTTAAATTAAGGATGTTAGCCTCACAGTTTTAAATCACAAAAAGCCAAAACCACACAGAATTGTCTGAAGATTTTATGTTGGTCATTCTCTTGTTCCTCCTCATCATTTCATTTTATTTGTATATAAGCCAAACAAGCAGGGCCTTGAGATAATACTAAATTCAAGTTCATCAATATAGAATTTACATTAACATTAAAACATTCTACAGAAGGCTGCCACTTGATATATCCTTTATGCTTCTTCACTAAGTAATTGCTTGTAAGTGCTTGTTTCTTTCTCCTTCATGTTTGAAGTAGACTTATTGGACATTATAGACTTTAGGGGAAATTACTACTGCTTAGATCTATTCAGACTAGCATATTTTTTAGTGGTCCCCCAAACTATTATTTATATTACTTGCTTAAGTTGTAAAAGAGAACTAAGCAGTTCTACCCTTTTTTAGAAAAAGTGTCCAATCAACATGTTATGTGGTGAAAACTAGGAATGGTGACATCTTTGGGTCAAGACAAGGAAGAATGGGCTTTGATGCAATTTATCAGCTCCAAAAAGAATATGGCACATTGGCCAGCAGAAGCCATGCTAACACTGAACCTTTAGCACTAGGCACAGGTACTGGATCTCTTCTCTGAGGCTAGCATATCAAGTGAAATAACTTTTTTTTTTTAATGTTTGAAAATGAACCCCAAATAAGTTTAAAAATCATGCTCTTAACATATTCTCCATTCAAAATTTACATAAAACATGCATTTTTGCTCTAGTAGCCCAGATAATTTTTTTTCTCACCTAATCTACCATGTAGCTGCAGAGAGATTCTTCTGCCTCAAGATGTAAACATAGGAGAAAAAATTAATAGTCGCATGATACCAAAGTTTTTGCAGCTCACATCTTGAACCATGTGGTGGCCAGTGAGCATGACCCTATCTTGAACTTCATTGTACTGCAAGTTAACTACCTTGTTAACAAAACAAAACAAAATAAAACAAAAAAACTACTCTACCAGTGGCACCTTCATGAACAGAGTGGAGATGAATTCTGAGCTGTTGATTAGGATTGTATCACAGGTTGCACAAGAAAATAAATGGGTATCATCAATATGATCAAGGAAAATTCTGCCTATTTTGATAGCTGAAGTTCTAAGAACTCCGACCGGTAGTGAGATAGGTGTTGCCAGCCACTCTTCTCTCTCCAGCAGAGATGAAGCTTCTAGGCCAGTTGAGTCTCCTCTGAGTTTAGGAAGGTCTTGGCTGGTTTCTCCCTGGTTGAGCCTCAGCATCAATCACCAGAGTGACTCTGTCCCCTACAACCTTTGGTCCAGAATCCTCTTCATTTCTAGGCTTCCTCTCTCTCCCTACTATCCTCCTTTTTCTGCTGGGCCCCACCCCTTCCCTGATCACCTTAGCTGATTCCCACTCCTCTTCTACTTGGGGGCCCAAAACTACCAGAAGCCGAAGACCCAGGGCTCGGTTTCTTTAAGATTGCTTGTGTGTAAGCAACTATGTGGGTTTTATTCTTCAGACAGCTAAATCTTGAAAAGTATTCTGTTTTGACATAGAAAAAAATTTCTCAGATTAACTTTCTAGCTGCTGTTAATCAATACCTTCAGTTCTGTCTTGGATCCTTGAATTTGCTGCCATTTCCTGGCTTACTGACTTCTCCTGTTGTCAGTGAGAATCGATAGGTAAGGATTTTCCAGAAGAGAAGGAATAATGAACTTGACCTTAGCTTCTTGTTTTCTTTTCCTTAGACTGTTATACTTCTCACACCTACATCCCTTTGAGTTTTCTTTTTCTTTGTTAACTACCCCTAGATTATATTCTGCTGCGATTCATCACATTTTTTTGTGTGTGTGTGTGTGAAATATCATGTGCAATACTCTTAAGTTGTAACTGGAGTTCCATGTGCCAATATAGTCTTGAGAAACTGATTAAGCCTTTAGCAAATTAATTGAATCCCCTTAGAGGTTTGACCCACAGTGAGAGAGTTTAAGAATTAAAACAAATAAACCTGAACTGTGACAAAAATGGAGCCTTATGTTGCTTTGTTTTTACACAGGAGTGACTGCTTGGTTGAGAAAATTGTGAGTACAATTCTAATTTAAAAGATGATCCAATTTGAGGTTTTTTTTTCCCCTTAAAGTTGGAGAAATTATGAAGCCTTAAGAAGCACTGAGTATAATTCAACTGTAATCCAGGTTTAGATACAATTTAATAATAGTTCATTTCCAAAATAAAGTTATTATAGGTGAAACCATGAAATTGCCTAACACTTGATTTTAATACATTGCACTAATTTTTTAAAACAACTCCGAGGAACCAGTATTTACAATAGATGGAATATTTCTGAAAAATCTGCCATCAGGTATATTTTTGTGTGTATATATTTGTTTAGATAGAACCCAAAAGATCATATGAACTATGTCATAACAGCAGAACTAGAGTACAGAGTGTGAAACTTTTTAAAGCATGGAGTTTGGAAAAGGAGCAAATATCTTGTTTCAAAACCTACTAAAGTTTTCTCAGGACTGAAGTCAAAATCTGAACTGCTGTAGACAAAAGGAAGCTTTTCCAGCTTTATTTTTTTATCTGCGCCAGAAAGTCCAGTATCCCTGACGTAGGAACCACTGTAATAAGAAGGGAATGATAGGTTCACCCAAAGGAAAACTGTTGCTTCATTAGGACAATTTGCCTTGGTCATCGGGTGTAACCTTTTGTGTTTCCCAACCTAATGCTTCACAGCAACAAGATGTTTCAGTAATGGTTCATCATAAACCCAGCATTCTCCATCTTCATAGAATAACCTTGTCTCCCACTAAATTTTCTTCTTCCTTCCTTCCTTGGGTTTCTGTTCTTTGCCTTTCTTCAAGTTTGTACTTTGCTTCAATTGCTACATCAGTGTCTCTGATTTTTAAATTGAAAGTGACATCCTTCTTTTTTTAATATTTATTTTTTAGTTATAGGTGGACACAATATCTTCATTTGATTTTATGTGGTGCTGAGGACTGAACCCAGTGCCTCACGCATGGTAGGTGAGCGCTCAACTGCTGAGCCCCAGCCCCAGCCTATGAAAGTAACATCCTTCTAAAGGCAGCAGGACTCATATTCATTCTGATCTTTCAACTTACTCACTTTCTTCTTGGTTATAGGCAACCTCTGTATTTTCCCATGTTGCATATTTTATACACATTATACTATTCCATTCCCCTTTGATCAAGCAAAAATACTTCCTGTCATTTGGAGAAAAAAATCTCAGCAGTAAATCTGTGTTTCTTGCCTCCATAGAAATAGAAAGGTTTAGTGTGGAAGACAATATTTGTACTATAAACTGTTTTGGTACAATTAATATTGCATTCTCCTCCTAGTTCCATTGAGGGACTGTGAGGATAGACCTTCCATAACTGTTGGGGAATGTGAGAATGTAATGTTCATTGTAGTCTAAACATGAGACACATCTTTGCCTTCTGTTGTGCACCCCAGTTAACCCCCCAAGGAATTTTGATTTAGTCCAGATATGAGCATTGAATTGGATTTTCTTATTAAAACATTCAGCATAATAGACTGAAATGGTGGATGATGGGAAAACTGAATGTTACACTATTATTGGAAACCTAAAGAAATGGCCTTTCTGAAACTAGCCTTGTGTTCTCTTTCATGTCATTTGGTAATGTCCAGTGACACTGAAAGATCTCACCCAAAATGGGATTGTATGGCTTTTGGTTACTGATACTTTCCTTTATGCATGAAAGGCTGAGAGGTATCATTTCACAGTCTGAATGATTCGATCCCTATGATCTTTATGATCCGGATGTGCAAAAATGTCTGCATACATTTCTAAAAGAGATCTTTTTTCAAGAATGAATATTGGGGGCTGGGATTGTTAGCTCTGTGGAAGAGCACTTGCCTAGCATGTGTGAGGCACTGGGTTCGATTCTCAGCACCACATACAAATAAATAAAGGTTCATCAACAACTAAAAAATATTAAAAAAAGAATAAATGTTGGAAGAACTACCTTAGTAAAATCCATTCTGAGCCTAACCTGTGACAAGAGGTGCATGATAACACTCTTGTACTCCTCCACTGACCCTGCCTCCTCCTCCTCATCTCTGTCATCACGTGAACCAAAAAGGTCAGCATCACTTGTCGCATTGGACATGGAAGAATTCCGTGATTCTGTGGTATCTGGACGCTTTAGACTATTTCCTGAACTGCTGTGTGTCAAGATTAAGGCAGATCCAGAAGAATCTATTAAGTGCTTCGGGGATGAGCCACTGTGAAGGAATTCATCAGCATCACAGAATTCATCTACATTGCTAGAGTAAGAGAACTCTGGGACTGTATTTGGAGACAAGTTGACATGACTTGGAGAAGTCAGACTGCTAGTGGTGAATGCCCACTGCCTGTACTATTTGGTGCTGGAGTCTGATGATGTCCCAAGGTAGCTAATACAGGTCCAACAGGTAGAGAAGATGGCCACTGCTCTGACATACAAAACTGAGCTGGTTCTTGAGGTAAGACAGTCTGGGAAGGCATTGTGCTGATCACAGGTTCCAAGGGACTAGGTAGATATTGCATCTACAGGATTAATAGTACTTTTAGTAATCTGCAGCAACACAGTGCAGTGTTTAATTGATTCTACCATGTTATTTGTTGTGTGAGAGTTTCAGTTTTCTTTCTCTCTTCATCATCTTTACAGTTTTGAAGCTTGTCATCCAAAAGCTTTAGTTGCTCTATCAAGATTTGTAGGTAAGCATCTGCCTTTGTCAGTTTTTTTGTCAAAATCTTGGACTTTAGGAACAAATCCTGAATCTAAACCTCCAGAGGGCTGTTGTAAGGAGGCAGGGGGAGCACGACATTGGTGCCTCCATCCTTGCCTGAGCAGGCAGCAGGGACCCCGGGGACTTAGGGGTGGGGACCAGGCTCTTGGGGTCTATTCACTGCAAGCGGTGAGCAAGAAAGCCATTTGCAAAGGCCATCATCTTTGGTGCCTCCTGGAGTGGGAGTGGGGGCCTGCTCCTGAGCACCCCTTTTCTACCCCATCCAACAGATCCCCAGGTGGCATTGTAGGCAGCTCAGCCAGAGGTTCATCCCCAATTTGAGGTCTTTGAAGATGTATAAAAATGTCTCTCTTGGATGTTTATATCTGGATTTTATGTAGTTTTCATATTTGTGACTTGTATGCAGTTTTTGCATCATAAAACTTGCATGGGACCTATTATTATTTCTCTTGAAATTTTTTTCATTGTCTCCTCCCCCCCTTTTTTTTAAACATCATTTTTTTGTAGAATTGTAGAATTTCAAATGGCATTTTCCTGGAGCAACTTATTTGTATTGGTCTTTGGGAATATTTCATTAGTGTAAATATTTTCACTTTACAGTGGCATACTCTTCTAAATAGAACTTCAGCTTTATACTTGAGTTCCTTGACTTTACCTTTTAAGCATTAGGACCATTGGCATACTATTGTTAGAACTTAAGTACTTTCCTTTTGTCACAGGAGCTTGAAATGACCCCTTTTAGGACTGACAAGTTGTGATTGGGGTGATAACCTCCCATTGTAGAAAAACAAGAGAGATGTAGTTAACCAAATGCAATGGGCTGGAAACCTTTATCAGCACATACAGTAAGTATGTAAGCAGAGGCAGGGAGGGGAGCCCTGAGCAGGCATTTCCTCTGTGTTGGTGTTTTTTACTTCCAATTTGAGAGTTCTGTGGGTTTGGGTTTAATTGTGATAATGGTCTCTGGGGTAACATGGGCTGTAAGTGCCTTAAGAACTCCAGTCTTGTTAAGAATCAAGCCCACTCTGAAAGATCACTGTGCATATTTGTTCATTTCAAAGGTTGAAAATAGTATTGATAAAAAAGAAATTTTGTAGCCCAGCATTAGACACATAAAATCAGTCCCATGTTATTACTTTTTTATTCCCATATCAGAGTGGGTGTGGCTAATGTTATTAATTTGGTACATTCTCTTTGGTGTATATAAAGTTCATTTTAGGTTCTTTCCCTTACTTTTCTCCTTTTGTATTTGAAGAAGGAACATATTGATGAAAGAGAATTTGTAGTAATTTACATTGTACAGATTTTTAATCTGGCTCATTACTGAGGTAGAGTCATGAACATAGAAATACTTCAGTGTACAAACATGAATGACAAATTTCATTCCATTTCATAAATGTTGAATTTGAATAACTATGTGCCACTTACTGTGTTAGATGATGATTGTTAACTCCTGTTCTTTTAGAATTATAAAGGAATAGATCTGATTTTCCCATTTAGAAAATATTGGACCCTTTTTCTGCTCTTTGAAAGATCTGATGCTCCAATGAATAAGAGGAAGGACAATTGAGTTCAGCTACTCAAATATAAAATTTTTCCCTACTCCCAGATTTAGAAAACAGATTTTTTTCCTAAATATATATAATTTTTATTTTGAATTGTGCTTTGTGGGAAACTAATTTATTCACTATCTAAAGTGGTCTTATGTTTGTCTAGCAAGAAAATCCGCAAAAGGGTTCTCAAAAAAAAAGCTAGCAATGAAATTGAAAAGTTTCTATTCTCACCCATGGTGATAAATCAAAACTGATGCTAAAGATGCAAATAGTCATTCCAGCACATTCTTTTTTGTTACTAGAATTGTTTAAGTTAATTAAGCCAGCAAAGTACTTCATTATCTGTTATGCTGCATACTAATGGTAAATTAAAAGTTTTACTGTTCTATAATATGAAATTTTCTGAAAATCATATTTAAATCTTTATTTCCACCATGTCTGAAGTCTGTATATTTAAAGGTAATTAATATAATTAATTAGGAAAATATATTTATTGTACCACAGGTTGCTAATTTGCGATGTTCACAAATCCAAGAATTTTTAACAAATGTTTGAAACTACTATGTGCATAGTAACTTTTGTTCATCTTTTTTGAGAGAGAGATTAAAACAGTATATAATGCATTTTTGTTAGACTGTCAGGAACTTAATTACCTTCAAGTTAGTATTGTAGAATTTCAAATATCATCTATTAACTAAAATAAAAAAGCTGTTATAAATTACTCATTGATTTTTTTTTCATTTGCAGCATTTAAATATTAGGACACTGACGGATGATATGGTAAGGTTATCCTCAACATTTCTTTTGTCATGAATTTTAATTAACCATGTAATGCTCATGGTATGTGTGTTAACTCCTTTGGAATTGCTAAAAACTGATGCATTGGGAATTTACTGTTTATAGCGCTAAAATATGAGGGATTACTGACAAAACACATAAAGTTGTTGCCTTTAATTGAGAAAGGGAATAGTCAATATGTTAATTTAAAAAATTTGTTTAATTACAAATTGTTAGTCAACTTTGAATCATTCAAATCAGCTGTCATTCTTTGGGGATGAATTGCACACTTCCAAAAGAGGTAGGAAAAAAATCACTTGAGATATGTCAGCTTTTCAGAAATATGTAGTTGCTAATTAAAGTAAAGCAGACTAAAATATGCATATATTTTAGAAATTTTGTTTATAAATGAAATCCAGACATATCCTTAATATGTGTGTTCTTCATGTTGTTAATAATAGTCTCTCATGGGTACTTAATACCTTAAAGCAACACTGCAGATACTTGTAATACAAATATTAGCATATTTAGCTAAGTTTTTCTGAGAAATTCATTTTCTAGTGTAATTCTTGGTTAATGGTAAAGAAATAATAAAAAGAACAAAGCCCAAATAAGCAATAATATCACAGTTATGTAAGCATGACATAGAGGGAAAAGCACAGCACTCCTTTGACCAGGTGTGTGAATTCAGCTTCACTATGTATTAAGCATGAAGTAGAGTGACTACATCATACTAAGCACTCAAAATGTTAGCTCCTCTGCATATCCAAAGTGATGTCTTTGGCACCTGGGTAAGGTACACATGTAAAGGTGAATGACACATAGACCTTGACACAAATGATTTAAAAAATTAGAATGTTTGTTTCCCTCTAAATAGTATCTAAGAAAAGGATATTTGTGAAAAATATTTAGTATAACATTTGTTCACATGTAGTTCACATGTAGTTATTTTTGCTTAACAACAAGAATGTGTTCTGAGAAGTGTATTGTTAGGTAATTTCGTTGTGTGAGCATCATAGAATGTTATGTACACAACCTAGGTGGTATAGCTCATTACACATTTAGTCTGTATGATATATACCACTGTATATGTAGTTCATTGTTGACTGAAAAATGCTGTGTGATTGCATTAGTATTTAAAAAGCAATAGTGATGGGCTGGGATTGTGGCTCAGTGGTAGAGCGCCCGCCTAGCACGGGCATGACCTGGGTTTGATTCTCAGCACCACATAAAAATAAAGGCATTGTGTTGTGTCCATATACAAAAATTCTCTCCCCCCCCTCTCTCAAAAATAAAAAAAGACAATAGTTATATGGAACACTTATGTAGTCTACATAATTATTTCTCACCTTGAAAGGCAGATGTTCCAGGCAGCTCCAAGTCCTGTACACTTACTGTGCTAACTTATCCCAGTCTCAAATGACTTCTTAGGGCAATAATAACCAGTTGCAATTTTTGTATGAATTTTTATAAGAACACAGAACCATACGATGATAGATTTATCACAGCTTTATTGATATAATATATATAGCATTCAATTCACCCACTAAAAGTATTTAATTTAGTGCTTAGTATATTTGCAAGAGTAATCTAACCACTACTACAATCAACTGTAGAACATTTTCATCATCCTCAAAAAAAAGCTTAATTCCTTAAAATGAGCTCATATTCCTCATTTTCCCTCAGCTCCCTTAGCTTCAGGAAACTACTAGTCTATTTCCCCATCTCCATGCATTTGCCTGTTTTGAAAATTTCACATAAATGGAGTCATATTATACATGGTGGTGGAGTCTACAACAGGCCATTCTAGAAACCATCTTGCTCTATCTTATATGAACACGTGGGTTTATTCTCAGTGGAGCCTTTGTTAAGTCTATCTCCATCCTGTTACTACTCCTTACCATTACCCTCCTTCTTGCAACTGCCCTTGGTAGGGTCCGCACTTTGGGCACCTAGTGGATATTTTTAGCACTTCATCATTTATCTGACTTTTTCACTAGTTTAAACCTTTGAAGGCAGGGACATTGTGTTGTTAATATTTCCAGCAGCCAGCATGTTGTCTGGCACTCGTAAACGTTTCAGTGTTTGTTTTTGAGGACCTCCTGCTAGTCTTTCTGACCACCTGCCTACCTGGTCGTGACTGCTGCCTTGCCCTGCTTTCATCTTAGGTGCATGAATGACCTTCTCTTCTGAATTCCTCCTTGGCCATCTTCACGTGGACTTGATGACTGAACTGCTGTCTCCTCATTCTTTTTTTTTTTTTTATTGGTTGTTCAAAACATTACAATGCTCTTGACATGTCATATTTCATACATTTGATTCAAATGGGTTATGAACTCCCATTTTTACCACATATAAAGATTGCAGAATCACATTGGTTACACATCCACGTTTATACATACTGCCATACTAGTGTCTGCTGTATTTTGCTGCCTTTCCTATCCCCTTCCTATCCCCCCTTCCATCCTCTCCCTCCCATCTTCTCTCTCTACCTCATCTACTGTAATTCATTTCTCTCTCTTGTTTTATTTTCCCCTTTCCCCTCACATCCTCTTATATGTAATTTTGTATAGCAATGAGGGTCTCCTTCCATTTCCATGGAATTCCCCTTCTCTCTCCCATTCCCTCCCACTTATTGTCCCTGATTAATGGTAATCTTCTCATTCTTGCTGTTCTTTTCTGATCTTGTCTTTAGCTTGTCTCCACAGTAAGATCAAGCAGGTCGTCTAGTTATGGCAGCTGGGTCCATTGCCCCAGAGGTCTGAAAATAAGCATAGCCATTTTGGACTAGAGATACCAAAGAGTAGATTCTTCCTTACTTGCTGTTAACTGACATAGAGTGTGTGGAAAGAGTGTTGGATTTAGAATCAGAAGAGTCTTGTTGAGAGACAGACTTCTCTACTACATAGCTCTGTGACCTTTACAGATCCATTATTTTCGTGTTCCTTTATTTGTATTGAGGCAGGATTAATCTCTCCCTTCCTCATAGGGGTTTGATGAGTTGCATTTAGGCAGAAGTGTATTGAACTGCTGCTCTCAGTTCTGTCCCTTTTTACTCTATTTTACAAACATTTTCTGATATATGACAGAGAGGTAGTGTGACACATTTGCAGCTGAGCCTTACAGGAGATGTGTGCTATAGATCAGTGTGAAGCTGTGAGAAGGGAAAGGGTAGATGGATATTTTGAGGACTCTTTAAACTATTTATGGTGTGTTAGAGCTCAGGGAAGCATTTGCCACTGGTGCTCTGATAGGTACTGGCAGTATGTTTTCTAATTAAAGTCTGCCACCCCCATAACATATACGTTCCATGTGTGCTTTTCATTTAGAATTTCTTAATGTGAATAGCCATTTGGTAGAACTCAAGAAAAGGCATATAAAAATAGTTCTGCTGTAGTCACAGGTTTGAATAATGGTATGTTAGAAACATTAAATATGAACATACGGGAAGCATTTATGCTAAAAACCCATCCCTTTAAGTTGTTTGGTTAAAGGCCTGCAAAAGTATGCCTCATTTAAAGTTTTTTTCTTGAGAGTTAATATCAGAATTGAATTTCACAGGACAGTCTTGTTAAAAGAATGAAGGATTACCACAGTGTTGGGGTTTCTAGGCAGTGTTATAGACGTTGAGCAGTGAGCATTCTCTGGGTATAGGTGCAGTTTAGTTTATTACTATCCATTGGGGGTACCTGGGTTGGGAAGGAGGTTTCCTCAGAGGCACAAGGTTGGGAGGAGGGAGAGCTAGAGGAGATCAGTTTGAAAAAGTAAGTTGGAAAAAATGGAATATGGACTTAACAATGCTGAGATATCCATCAAAGTGTCCCTGAGTGTTTTTGGAGCTTAGGAGTTCTTTTGACTTTCTCTTTTCTCCCTTGTCCCTCACACCATTTGTCCGTAGTGCAGTATTCGTACTGATCTTCATCTCTTTTATACTGCTAGCCTATTTTGTCCTATAGCAATGGTTTTCAAACTTGGTTTTTTTTTTTTTTTTTTTTTTTTTTTTTTTTTGACTACGACCCACAGTAAGAGGTAGCATTTTTTTTCTTTCTTTTTTTTTTCTTTTTTTTTTGCTAGCCTAACCATAGAAAACTACAAACTGGGTCTCAGTTTAAAACAAAGTTTTTGTAACCAATATTTAATGTTTTAAGCATAATGAACTCTGATTATTTCCTATTTCTTTCCACTTTTCTTCACTCCTCTCTCATTATTTTTGGGGAAAAAAAATGATAGTGATCAGATCCACTAAGAGGATTTAATGACTTACAAGTAACAACTACAGCTAGAAAAGCAAAGTTCGCCTGCATAGGAACTAGAAAGTCATGAGGTCTCTCAATTAGTGTCTATTCTTTATGAAAGCATGTAGGAAAGTTAGGTTAGAGGGACAGTCTTGATTGACTTTGTATAAGTTCTTTTGCTTTCAAGTTTGGTATCCCTGTTTATGGGGATTGTTTAAGGGAGAAGTAAAAAAAAATACTGAGTAAATCATACATTTAAAATATTAACAGTAGGATTAGTAACATGCACTTTTTTATTGAGGCATGGTTTGCATACAATGTAACATACTAGTTTCAAGGGTAAGTCTGAAGTTTGACAAATGTATGCAATTATGTATGTGCTACAGTCATGATAGAAAGCTTTTCATTACCTCAACAGTTCCTTGTGTGCCCCTTTGCAGTCAATTCTCTTTCTTTGTGACTCTTAACAATCTGTTTTCTGAACTACAGTTCAGTTTCTAGAATTTCATGTAAATGGGATAACATAGTATATTATCTGTGTCTGGCTCACTGGTAAAACTACAGTTGGTTGGGTTCTTTCCAGTTTTTGGCTCTTATGAATGAAGCTGCTGTAAACATTTTTCTTTCAGGAATTTTTTCTTCATTTCATCTGTGTTTTTGAGTTTATGGAGATAAAGATGTTTATAATATTTCCTCATCTTTTTAATGCAAGATCTGTCTTGATGCCCTCTTTTCCGAAGTTGATATGGACACTTTGTGACTTTTAGTTTTTCCTTGTTTCATCTAACTAGATGTTGTCAATTTTATTGATCTTTTAAGAGACCCAGCTAATTTTCAATATAGTTCATTTGTTTCAATTTATTTATTATTTTCTTCATTATTTCATTCCATCTGTTTTTTATGGGTTTTAAAGATAGAAGCTTAAAACATTGATTTGAGACTTTTTTATGGAAATTTATAGCATAAGATTCTCATATCTGAGACCTGTTTTAGCTTCGTTTCACAAATTGTGGGATGTCTTCATTTTTGTTCACTTGAAAATATTATTCCCTATTGATTTCTTCTCTATCTATAGATATATGTTTTAGTATATATTGCTTAATTCTCAAATTTTTGGGATTTTCCTGCTTCTTTCTGTATCCGATATATAATTCTCCTGTGGACTGACTTTTGGTTTGTGTGAGTTCAGTCCTTCCCAATGTAAGTCTTGCTATATGTCCCAGAATGTGGTCTATCTTGGTGAATGTTCTCTGTGTTTCTGCTTTTATTGGAATGAATCTATAGATAGTGAAGAGGTCATGATGGTTGATGGTGTTCACATTTTCTATTTGAATTTTCTTGTCTCTTGTTTCAGTTATTTTTAAGGGAGAAGTGTTGAAGTCTCCAACTATAATTTTGCGTTTTATTTATGTCTCCTTTCCATTCTATCAGCTTTTGCTTCATGTCTTTTGAAGCTTTGCAGTGAAGAGCATATAGTTGTCCCTTGGTCTCCATAGGGTATTGGTTCCAGGACCCCTGCAAATACCAAAATCCATGGATGCTCAACTACTTTATATAAAAGATTTGCATATAATCTTCACACATTATATATTGTGTAGGGAATAATGACATGAATAAGATATTTGTACATAATATGTTCAGTACAGACCCAGTGGTACAGATGCAACCAATATAGGCCTAGATATATTTTCCATCCAAGGTTGCTTGACTCTGTGGATATGGAGGTGCTGACTATATGCATTTAGGATTGTTGTGAGTTGTTTAGTATTATGAATGACTTTTTTTGTCCCTAGTAGTAATCACTAGTTTTTAGTCCTTGGAAATTAGTAGATTTATCTACTCGATATATTTGTCTGCTTCTTCTTTGAAGAACAAATACTTTTTGACTTTTGGAATATCAAATTTTCTTGATTTCATATTTCTCTCTTTTTCTATCGTGTGTGTGTGTATGTGTATGTTTCCTTTGCCTTTCTTACACTATTTTTATTTCTTTTTTCTTCTGAAGCTATGGCTCTTCTCTGTATATGATGCTTTACTTGGATGATGACCTCTTAAGTTTTCAGCTGCCACTTACGTTGCTGTCTATGACCTTTTCCTCCAATGAGACATACTATCATCATTGGCCTAATGGTTGCAGTCACATGGATGTCCCATTTTTGCTAGAAACTGTACATGCCCAAGCTGTACACTCTTCTCCTAATTTTTTAAAAGATATTTTTTAGTTGTAGATGGATACAATACCTTTATTTATTTATTTTTATGTGGTGCTGAGGATCTAACCCAATGCCTCACCCATGCTAGGCAAGTGCTTCACCACTGAGCCGCAACCCCAGCCCCCTCCTAAACTTTTCATTCCTGTATTTTCTTAGTAGTTAGCTTTATCCTTATGCACTTTCTTGGTGGTTATTTTTTGACCCTGTCTCCTCTATCAGAGTGATAGTGTCATCATTTTTCTTGTCTGGACTCCTTAATAGCTTTGTGTTGCTCCCTAAAAAGATCACTTTCAGCAGAACAATCAGAGTGACCTATCTAAATTGTGTATCTGGTTATGCTTTTCCCTATTCAAAACTGCTTATTTGCATCTTTTATCCATAGGTTGAGGCTGTGGTCTTTAATGTGGCATGTGAGGACTCCCTGCTAGGACCCTCCCTCTCTAACTTGATGTACAGCCCTCAGTTAATATGCAGGAAGCTTCTTGGGAATAGATTACTGACAGATTGTAAAAATATAATTGGGAGTGAGTCTGGAAGAGGCTGGGCAGCCACAGGCTTAGGCTAGGGGGCTTGGAACCTGTCTCTTGGAACATGTGTGCCCAGTGAGCTGCTGGTGCAGAGGCAGGCTTGACTTTTTAATACCTGAAATACATCTAAAATAAAACAAAAAGAGAGAGAAACATAACTGAGGAATTATAGCTCTAGTTAAAAAGCATAAGTATGGTGTAATTATTAGCTATGTGCTAAATATTATCCCAAATGTTAGCTTTATCCATACGTTTAACCTTCACTTGAGCCTCTGAGTAAGTCCTAGTATTTCCAATTTTAAAGATGGGGAAACTGAGAGCTTAATAAACTTTTTCAAAGACTTGGGTAGCCAGGAATATTGGCAGGCTGGCTCCAGAGAACATCTTTATCAAGAGATTATGCTTCCACTTAAGTACTATCCTTTTTACTACTGAACACCAAGTATCAAATCTAGAAGTGTATCTCATTATATTCTGCTTTTCTTTTCAAGCCATCTGTATGAGACTTCTCACTTGTAAAATGACAGGGATAAAAGGTATTATAACCATTGATCTTAATCCTGAGAAAAATGTTTATAATTGTGAAGACATATCTAAATTTTCTGTAATGAGATATGAACTATTTTGAATATTTTAAGTAAACAAAATGGTGTAAAGAACATTGGAAAAACTTCTGTGCAGGATTTCTTTACAAATCTAGCAACAGTTGTACCCTGCTCCCAGATACAGGTATAGACTTTTCTGGGTCCCCTTAAGGCTCCCCATGGAAGTGGAACCAATGTGGATATTGCTTGGTCTGGGATGGGTTCTATCAATTGCTTTGAGAAGCTCTTCCCTTCCTTCTTCTTCTCCTGGATGCTGACTGTTCTCTGTGAACTTCTTAACAAACAACTCATGCAAATTCTGAGTGTTTTCTGTGGGTCTGGTTCACTCAAAGATAGTTCCCCAGGTGAATGGCCTAAAAGGATGGGCTTTGTCTACCTGTGGACTCTTCCTGTACTTTCTGAGATGTGATAGGTTTTGTGGGATATATGCTGAAATAGACATCACACTCACGCCAGGAGAAAAAATGATTTAAATTTTCTGTCTTTGTGCCTAACTTTTGAGTGAGATAATGAAATATAAATTATTAGTTTTGACAAAATAAGAGCTCAACTTAAAAAAATTATTTTACTGGGGCTGGGATTGTAGTTCAGTGGTAGAGTGCTTGCCTAGCACATGTGAGGCACTGGATTCAACCTCAGCACCACATAAAATTAAATAAATAAAAAATTACTTAAATAAAAAATATTTTTTTAAAATAAAATTTTTAAATTAAAATTTATTTTAAAAAAATCTAACTTATAGAAAATCCAGAAACATCATTTTAAAAAGTTATTTTGCTGGCCTAGTAAAATAGTAGGCTTTCTTTCCTTTTGCATTTCTATTAACTTTTTATATTTTCCTTGATAAGTTAAAAACAAGTGATGAATCCAAAGGTGTTAATATTTTTTTTACATTCTTTTTGTCAAACTATACATTCAAAATAAACTTTTCTGTATAAAATAGAAATACTAGCATGAACTGGGGCAACTCAATATAAATAATAAAATATATCAAAACAAGTTCTATAGACTTAATATTTACCAAGTCAGGTGGGCCTTTTAAAGCCCATTAATATGAGTTAATTAGGACTTCCTGTGCTGAGATTTTCTGTAGTAGCATTTAAGTACTAACTCAGAATCTTTAAATATTTATGGGATAGTTTAGAGAGTGCCTCCTCATATGAGTAGAAACGTGAGAATGAGATCAAGAGCTCTCAGAGTGGAATATACAAAGATGTAGTGTATGCAGGTTTGTTTATTCATTTTTTCCACTTATTCATCAGATATTTATTGAGTATCTAATATTGTTATAGAAATACAAAGATTTATAAGAATGTGTGCCTCCTGGGAATATAGAGAAACAGACATGTATATAGTGAGTAGTTGTAGTGTGGTGTGAGGGGGGCCACAACAGTGTACAGGATTCAGTAAAAATAGTGAAATATACCTGATCTTGGGGAAAGGTGTAGGAAAGATGACTTTCATTATGAGTCTGAAGGACAAGTTGGAATCCAGACTGGCAGGAGTTGTAATTTTTTTTTTACCCTGTAATAAATTTACTTCTGAGATGTCAATGGAATGGATTGCTAGTGGAAACACATTAGAAAGCACTTAATGATATCTTTAGAGGACTTTTATGTATGGGTAATATTGAGCTGTGCCTTTCAAAAATAGTAATATTTATTTAGAGGACTAATTTATACTTACTGTTTATATTTGAACATGGATAATTAGAATTATTATCCTAGATACAACTTCGCGTTTTTCTTTTTTAGTGGTTTCTGTGTTCCTTCCTTTTGGTACTTTCCTTACTGCCTTTATTAACCAACTTTCTGTTTCTGTGACAAAATACCTGAGATAATCAACTTAAAGAAGGAAGGGTTTAGTTTGGATCACAGTTTCAAAGGTTTTACTCCCTCATAACATGGTGCCCTTGCTTTGGGTCTGTGGTAGTGAAGTACATCTTGGCAAAAGCATATGGCAGAGAAGGCCTGTTTACCACATGGTGGTGGTGGGAGGATGGGGGGTGAGAGAAGCTGGGATCCCACTATACCCTTCAAGGGCATAATCCTAGGGGTGTAACTTCCTTCTACTAGGCCCTACAACCTAAAGGTTCTACCATTTCCCAGTAGTCCCACAGATTGGTGACAAAGCCTTTAAATCATGGGCCTTTGGGGGACATTCAAGATCTAAACTACATTACTACCATACATTATGACATTCAATTACAGAGGTTCATATTTGTTTGTAGGCTAGGTGGACTATTCTTTAAATTACAATTGTTGGGAAGAGCCTGGGCTATTACTGAATATCTAAAAGCTTAAACACCTGTCATTTTCCCTAATATATTGTTATGTAAAATATTGTTGAGAATGATTTAGCAATGTAAGAAGCAATGACTGGTGTTCAAGGCCTGGAGGATTGGAAGGTAATTGCTAATTTATTCAACAAATATTAATAGAACTATCACTCTATGCTTAAAGTCATGCTAAGTTCCAAGGGTAGTTTATTGAATAGAATGACAATCTCTATTCTCAAGGACTTAAAGCCTTATCCAGTAAATGTATGCATTTACAGGCAGGTTCAGAATGGTATGCAGGGTACCTAATGGCAAACTCCAGATCTGCAGCATCTACTCCATTCTTGTGGAATGAGGAAGGGCCCCTACATGAATTGTAGCTCAAACTGACAGCTGGATATTGAGTTGACATTAGCTAGTAAAGAGGATTGTGGGGGTGGAATGGAGGGTCAGTTCTGGAAAGAAAAAAACAACATGTGCATGTTTTTGAGAAATAAGTTTGTTCATTTCATGTAGATCATATAGTAGGAGGTGGTGGAATAGTGGTGAAGAGATTGTCTGATGAGGAAGTCAGGATCAGATCAAGGTGGATCTTGAAGAGTAAGATTTGAATGTCATTTATGCACAATGGAGAACCATTGAAAGATTTTAAGTAGGAGTGAGGACATGATTGGATTTGCATTTTCAATAAGATCAAAACAATAATGGTGTAGAAAATTGCTTACAGTGGTGGGGGTAAAAGGGGAGTGAAGACTTGGAAGCTGTTTAGGAGGCTGTAGAACTTATTCTAATAGCCTAAACTAGGGTAATGCCTGTAGGGATGGAGAGAAGATGAATTAATAAAGTGTAATCCATAGGGTTTGTCTATCGTTTTACTGGTTTTCATTAATTATCACAATTCAGATCACTTTTCAGCTAGCATAAGTCAACACAAGAAGTCTTAATTAATTCATAGATTCTGAAAGCACCCTTGTTTTGTATTTCTCCATTCAGGTCTGAGTGATCTCTTAAGCTGACATTATCTCCACTCCTCCACGCTTTCCTCTTACTTTGTCCTTTGGAACTTAAAGTCTGTTATTTTAATGTTTTCTTTCCTTTTTGCTGTAATTGAAACCTGGATGATGTTTTGTGGCTTTATTTTCCTGCTTGCAGTTCTTTTTGAAGCACAAACCATGAGAGTATGCAGCTTGTTGCATTTTTTTTTCCCTTGTTACTAGGGATTGAATCCAGCAGCGCTTAACCACTGAGCCACATCTCCAGCCCAGTTTTTGTTTATTTTTCAAATTTTTTATTTTGAGACAGAGTCTCTCTAAGCTGCTTAGGGCTTTGCAAAGTTGCTGAGGCTGGTTTTGAATTTGGCAATCCTCCTGCCTCAGCCTCCCAAGCCACCTCAAGTATAGGCCTTCTCTTACCTCCCACTGATTCACTGAGGACATTAGAACTTGAGCTACTTTCTTTTTTTCCACCAGTACTTCTGTGATCAGTCTGTATCCATCTATCAGGGTTCCCAACCTGGAGCCTGTGGATCAGGAAGGCATCTGTTGTGGAACTTATGGTGTCGGAAAAAAATCTTTATTTTCATTAATTTTTAAGTGAAATTCAGTATTTTTATTAATTTTGAATATAGGGAGAAAACAGCCATCATTGTATTAAGACATAAGAACAAACCATAATAGTTTTTACCTGTGATTTTCACCAGCAGAAATCAAATGTTTTCAAAGTACATTAGTTATTAAGATATTTCAGAAGTAGTTCATATTCAACATGTTGACATTAAACTTGCATTTACCCTTTCTTTAGTGCAGCAATATATTACTATATTAATCTTTATTTTAATATTTTGATCTTTTTACTTTAGTTTTTTTAAATTGTATACATTTTTATTTTAGACACTTAAAAGTCTTACTCTGTGTGTAGCTTCAAATTACTCATCTATTGCTATGTGATAAGATTATGATGTGGCTCAGGCTGCAGTCCTCTGAAGTCCTGATAGGACTGGAGGATCCATTTCCAAGATGGTTTACTCATAGCTGACAAGGTGGTGCTGATGTTGGAAAGCGCCCCCAGTTCTTCCTCTGCATGAACAAGGGAGAGAATTGAACAACAGCAGAAGAGGTAGAGAGGGAAGATGGGAGGGGAGGGGAGGGGGGATAGTAGGGGATAGGAAAGGTAGCAGAATACAACAGTCACTAATATGGCATTATGTAAAAATATGAATGTGTAACCGATGTGATCCTGCAATTTGTATTTGGGGTAAAAATGGGAGTTTATAACCCACTTGAATCAAATGTATGAAAGATGATATGTCATGAGCTTTGTAATGTTTTGAACAACCAATAAAAAAAAATAAAGGTATTGTATCCAACTACAAAAAAAAAAAAAGAGTATTGGAGTATGCAGTAGTTGGTGTGATAGGAATTGTTATTGTGTGATAAGACTGTGGCCTAACACTGGGGATATTTAGCTTATCACACCTGAAACAGTGGCCAGTTTTCTTCCTACTGTGGTCTGTCTTTGTGGAACAGGCAGGCATACTGCTTGGCAGTTAACCGGCACAATCTCATATAGTTCTTCAGACTTATATGAGGGCTCCTCTCACATGCCTGCTCTGAAAGTCTCTCTTGAGGTATTCTCCAGTCCAGACTTAATCATTTATTCCTATCTGTTGCTAATTTTCTTGGGGGCACTGAAAGCATTTTATTTTCATTTTAATACTTTATCTTGTATTTTTCCCCCAAGCGGTGCCATCTGCGGATAAGGTTCTATATTTTATGTATTTTTATTATTCGGTAATCATTCATTCATACCTTTGAGTATCAACTGGCTGACTTCTAGATGTCTGCTAGGTACTGTTATGTAGGCTGAATATTCAACAGTGACTATAATATGTGTTGGTGTGAAACAAATTTTCCCAAAAATTAATGACTTAAAACAGCAAACATTTATTTTATCATACAACTTCTGTGGGTCAGGAATTTGGTAGTTGCTTTTATGGGTGGTTCTAGCTTGGGGTTTTTTCATGAGGTTTAACAAAGATGTAGTTAATGGTAAATTAAAGCCTTTTTTGGGATTTCCAATATATTGGAGTCATAGGCCAAAGTTCTGATTCCGGGGTTCCCAAAAAACAGCTCTGGCAACTACACCAAAATCCAAACAGAAAAGGTAATGGTGGTGAATAGTAGGAAAGGAAATTTTAGTCCATATGACCACACTGGAAAGACAAAGAGAGATCCAGTATCTTCACTCTGTCCTCTGGTTGCTGACATGATTGGGGGGTGGAGGGTGGGGTGTGACAGAATTACCTATTTAAGCAGGCTTGGTCAAACTGTGATCTGGTAGTCATTGACTTCTGGCTTTGTCAGGTAGCTTCAGAGAAGTCTTGTATCACTTGGGGCAATTTTCACTTGTTGTTCAGAATGTTTATTTAGACCCATGGTCCCTGAAGTGGGAAGTTCAGTTCCCATGAGGTGGTTGCTCCTGTTTAGGGCAGTCTCACCATGGGGTGATGTGCCAGCCTCCTGGTATTCCTAGAAGGTGCAGGGCAATGACCGAAGACTATGAGGCACCACTCCAGTGGTCTGAAATAGAATGCTGCAAGTCTTCCCTTAGTCTTCAAGGGGAAAAGATAGGTTAGGTAAATTTAGGGCTAGTAGTTTTTAGAAGAACATTTTTTAAATGATTAATCTGTTGTCCCAAGTTTTCAGTTCTGCAAATATTTCAACAAAATTGACACAGGTGCATTAAAATAGGTTGGAAATCATAACCCGAGCATATATGTAATATAATATATGCATTAATATATCAATATGTATAATATATAATTATGTTAATTGTATAACATCAAATATAATTAATGTGTAATAATATTAATGTTATACTATAACTATTATATGACTATATTCTTACTGTTATAATACAATTCTTATATAATTGCATATTATATACTGTTTAAACATAGGACGATAGGACAAAATGAGTTAACATGCCTACAGGTAGAACTGAACAAATCATAAAGTTTAAGGTAGCAAAGAAGACAGATACAGCCAGGCTTCATCCTGTAATAGTTACCCATGGGGTATCTGCTAGCCTAAGAAGATAGTCACTGCTTTTAGTAAAGGCCGTGTCTTTATGTCCCTCTTACAAGATAACTCACATGATTGTTGGCAAGGGGCCTCTAGCTTTTGGTAGATTTTGGTTCTTTGTCTTGTGAGCCTCCCCTTAGGTATTCTTGGGTGTTCTCATCATCTGGCTGCTGGCATACCCCAGAGTGAATGATCCAAGAAGGAAGAAGACAAAAACTTTAATCTTTTATGACCTTGCTTGTAAGTCATGTTCCATGATTATACCAGTCAGTGATCATTGGAGGCCAGCTCAGCAATTGTCTACAAATGATGGTTTGTCTCACATGGCATTTAAGATTTTAGTGGGAAAGAGATGGAGTCAACATTTACATAGTAAATGAAGTAATTACTATTCTCTTGAGTCATTTGAAAGAACCATGATAGAGAATGGGGTAGGTGCCTGTGCTACTTTAGATTGAGTGGTTAGGGAAGGCATTTCAGGCTTTTTAACCTGCAGTTAAAAGGCAAGGAGTGGTTTTCTTTCTTGTTAACACTCTCTGTGATAAGCATATCATGCAAGGCTTTAGGTAGTGTGGTGATGGTTAACACAACAAGCCTGTGGCCAGGCAGGATTCAGAAGCTTTTTCATCAGGAAGTTGTCAGGTTAGTGAGAAAGCTAATTAAAAAGTTAGGCTATTTTAATTGTCAGTTTGTTGAATCCTTTAAAATATAAAATTGCATAAAAATTCATAATTTTAAGTGACATATTTTAGGTATATTTGGTTAAAATTGATTCTATAGCTAGAAGGACCTTCTGTTTGCCTAATAAATTTTCTTGGATTACATGAATTTTTCCACTTCCGATTCTAAGTAAATACATTTATGATCATATGTAATTTTTCAAACTAGAGAAATGGTACAATGACTGATAATTATGTTTCCTTTTTAAAAAAACCTCACACTGTGCTTTTAGTATTTACAATATTGTAAAAGTGAAAACCCTAAACACTGAATTTTTTGCCACTACAGTATATTATAGCTAAAAATCTAGTATACAGCCTGATTTTTTTTTGTTTAATTAATTTTATTTAAGCTGTCATTACTGATTATCAGTGTGATTACTCAATATGAAGTAATACTCAGTAGGGTGCTCATTTAACCTCCCCTGAAGACAAGTGATATTAATTTATAAAGCTTAGTACGCCCCAGACACAGTCAAAGCTGTCTTAATTGTGGTATACCACCTCCAAAGAACATTATAATGGAATTCCCTGTTTTCTCTGTGTTTAACCAGGTTCTTCAGTGTGAATCATTTGTGTACTTTATTTGCCTGGGTTGAGTTCCTAGTTTGATTTTAAGAGAAGAATTCCATATAAAACTAAAATTTTTATATGAAAATAAAGAGTACACAAATTATAAAACACACATAAATTATCTCTAGCCAATTGCCAAATAACAAAATAACAGCCATCTTGCAGTCAGTATCGTGGGAATTTCTATCATTTTTATGTGTAAAATTATTTTTAAAGTTTGTTCATGTGTTGGTTTTCTATCATATATTTATGTGCAAAATTATTTTTAAGGTTTGCTCATGTGTCTTGTTGTACGTAGCTTTAAGCAAATTGTATGTGAAATTCACTGAAAGAAAAATCCATTTGTGCTCAGAATCAAAGTAACATTTCTTTGCAAAATGAAATTTGTTTAACACCATCTTAAAATGATTTGGTAGTGAGGTCTACTTTGCCCTATCTTGGTAATGTCCAGATTTTGTGGAGTCTACCTGGAGAGCTCAACAGCATTACATACCTTGGTGTGCTTTTACTATAAGCCCAAGGTTTCAACAGGCTCAGTTTACTGTTCTGGTATAGGAAAAAGGATTGCATTTCTTTTCCTCCTATGGCTCTTGCCTTATTTTGTCTTTCACCCTTCTAATTAGGAAAAATAAATAAAATTAATACATCAAGAATGTGAAAGCTGATAATCATATTCCTATCTCACATCTCATATCTTATATTCCTTTCTGGGCCTTTGTCAATTGATAAACTGGAAAAAGAATATGCTAATTTTTCCTATCTTGCCTTTGGCCAGCTATATGCTGGTGAGATTCAAATTAGCTTTTCCACTTGGGTAAGATCCAACCCTTTCCCAGGGTTTAGGTGCTAAGCAAAAGGGAGACCTGGATTAGTTCTATTTTATTGTTATTTTTCAAATTTTTGTGTTTTAAATTTACTTGTATAAATGTAGTTTACTGCTAAAAACATAATAGGTAGATTTTTCCCCCCTTTATGCTATTTTAGAAGCTAAATACTATGAAATTTTTATGTGGGAAGAGTTTTTGAGCTTATTCTTTGTTTAGAAATGCAGTTTTTTTCTAAGGATTAAGCAATTGCATTCCACCTGATGCTGCATTTCAAACTCTTAGCTGGTACCTGACATACAGAAAGCATTCATTCAGTACTTATTAGCCATTGTTAGTTTCATGACTTTTAGAGATTTTTATTTAAAAGCAGGTTTTTTAAATTTTTATTTTATTTTTTTGTTGTTGTTGGAAACTAAAGTTTTATACAATCTGTCCCTAATGGAACCATTAGGTTATTCATTTACACAGAAGCTTAAGTGCTTAAGCCAACTATTCCCATTTATTGACATGTTTACATTTATAATATTGATGTTGCATTAATGATGATTTGCATAATTTCACTTCATTATAAGTTCGGCATATTAATCAAGTTTCGATTTGTGTGAAGACTTGGAGTAGTTTCTATCTTTGGGAATTGATATTAGCTGCACAGAAGTGATGGCACTAGAGTCAAAACTCAAAAGATAGAGGAACCAGTTCCATTCTCATTTCCCAGTTGTTTAAGACAAAAATCAAGAATGAGTTTACAGATATACAGAGGGACAGTAACTTCTGCACATAATTCAGGAAGAGACAGTTTTTGTTCTGGGTTATTTTAGAGTAGAGGACGTTTATATTCTTGAGGCAGATGCCACTTTTCCTTGCTATATGGATAAATTCTATATATCCCTTGCTACATTTTCATATAGCCGTATAATTACTGCCTGTGTGCTAGTCTACTTGATTATTACACAGGTAAGTCCTATGCTGCTTATTTATCCTTGTATCATCAACATCTAATGAATTCTCCATTGCTCTTCATTTCTTTTCGAAGGTCTGGGATACCATGTAGTATCACTATGTAGTATCATCTCCCAATACACTACTTTGACACTTTTTATTGTACAAATGTGCTGCAGATGTTGTCTTTCCTTTGGTCTGTCTGAAAATGTCATTATTTTGCTTCTATGTATAAAAGGTATTTTCACTTAATACAGAATCCCAAAATGGTAGTACTTTTCCTTCAGATTTTAAAGAATCTATTTTTTGTTTTAGCACTGTTGTCATTGTTTTTGCTGAGAAATTAGCTGTCATATTGTATCATTTTTTTCCCTATATAATTTGTCTTTATTTCTTTGGCTGTGCTGCTGTGGTTTGTCTTTTATTTTTAATTTCCAGCAGTTTGTGGAATGCTTAAGTGTTTATATTTATTTTCTTATTGCATTTTCCTGAGCTGCTTGTATCTGTATGTCTGTATGTTTTTTAGATCAGTATGTATGTATTTTAGTCTTTGTTTCTCCATGTGTTTCCTGAGATGTTTCTTGCATACCATTCTCTTTCTGCTTCTGGATCCTAAGTACACTTGTGTTATGACATTCTATATAGTATCTCAGATCTTGGTTACTCTTTGATTCCCTGCTTCCCTGTGTTTTTCTTCTTTGTGTTTTAGTTTGAGTACTTTCTATTGATATGTGTTTAGTTCATGAATTCTTTTCTCAGCTATATGCAGGTTACTGTGCAGACCGACCATTCAATGAAATCTTCACTCCTGGTATACTATTCATTTCTAATGCATTTTTTAAAAAGTAGTTTCTGTGACTTTACTGCTGAAATGAATTTCCCATCTCTACTTGCTGTCAAATCCACTTCTTAAATTATGTCTTTTTGTTTTCTAGTTTTAAACTGCCTGTCTGGTAATTCCAATATCTAGGCCCCATCTAGGTCTATCTTTTTTTTAAAATTTATTTTTATTCTAATTTGTTATATACAACAGAATTCATTACAATTCATATTACACAAATAGAGCACAACTTTACATATCTCTGGTTGTATAGAAAGTATATTCTTACCATTCATTTCTTCATACATGTACTTAGGGTAATGATGTCCATCTCATTTCACCATCTTTTCTACCTCTATGCCCCCTACCTTTCCCTCTCACCCCTTTGCCCTATCTAGAGTTCGTCTACTCTTTTCATGATCTCCCTCCCAGCCCCACTATGAATCAGTCTCCTTATATCAGAGAAAACATTTGGCATTTGGTTTTTGGGATTGGCTAACTTCACTTTGCATTATATTCTTGAACTCCATCTTTTTACTTGCAAATGCCATGATTTTATTCTCTTTTATTGCTGAGTAATATTCCATTGTGTATATATACTACATTTTCTTTATCCATTCATCTACCGAAGGGCATCTAGGTTGGTTCCACAGTTTACCTCTTGTGAATTTTGCTGCTCTAAACATTGATGTGGCTGTGTCCCTGTAGTACGCTGTTTTTAAGTCCTTTGGGTATAGACTGAGGAGGAGTGGGATAGCTGTGTCAAATGGTGGTTTCATCCCCAGTTTTCCAAGGAATCTCCATACTGCTTTCCATTTTGGTTTCACCAATTTGCACTTCCACCAGCAATGTATGAGTGTGCCGTTATCCCCACATCTTCTCCAACACTTATTGTTGTTTATTTTCTTAATAGCTGCCATTCTGACTGGAGTGAGATGAAATCTTAAGAGTAGTTTTGATTTGCATTTCTCTAATTACTAGAGATGTTGAACATTTTTTCATTTATTTGTTGATTGATTGTATATCTTCTTCAGAGAAGTATCTGTTGAGTTCCTTGGCCCATTTATTGATTGGGTTATTTGTTTTCTTGATGTTGAGATTTTTGAGTTTTTTATGTATTCTAGAAATAGTGCTCTATTTGCTGTGCGTGTGTTAAGAATTTGTTCCCAATTAGTAGGATATCTATTTACCTCACTGATTGTTTCTTTTGCTGAGAAGAAGCTTTTTAGTTTGAATTCATCCTATTTATTGATTCTTGATATTAATTCTTGTGCCTTATTAAGGAACTTGGGGTCTAATCTGACATGATAGAGATTTGGGCCTACTTTTTCTTCTAATAGACGCAGTGTCTCTGGTTTAATTCCTGGGTCCTTGATCCACTTTTGAGTTGAATTTTGTGCATGGTGAGAGAAAGGGGTTTTATTTCATTTTGTTGCATATGGATTTCCTGTTTTCCCAGCATCATTTGTTGAAAATGCTATCTTTTCTCCAATGTATGTTTTTGGCACCTTTGTCTAATATAAGATAACTGTAATTATGTGGGTTAGTCTGTGTGTCCTGTATTCTGTACCACTGGTCTACAGGTCTATTTTGGTGCCAATACAATGCTGTTTTTGTTACTATTGCTCTGTATTACAGTTTGAGGTCTGGTATACTGGTGCCACCTGCTTTACTCTTCTTGCTGAGGATTGTTTTAGCTATTCCCAGATGAAATTCGTGACTGCTTTTTCTATTTCTATGAGGAATTGGGATTTCGATTGTAATTGAATTAAATCTGTATAATCCTTTTGATAGTATGGTGATTTTGACAATATTAATTCTTGTATACATGAACAAGGCAGAGCTTTCCATCTTCTAAGGTCTACTTTAATTTCTTTCTTTAGCATTTGGTAGTTTCCATTGTAGAGGTCTTTTCACCTGTTTTGTTAAGTTGATTCCCAAGTATTTTATTTATTTTTTGGTGCTATTTTAAATGGGGTAGTTTTCCTTATTTACCTTTCAGAAGATTTGTCACTGATATACAGAAATGCCTTTGATTTATGGGCATTTGATTTTGTATCTCGATACTTTGCTGAATTCATTTACTGGAGTTTTCTAGTGGAATTTCCTTTTTTTTTTTTTTTTTTTTTTTTTAGGAATAAATCATATCGTCTGAAAATAGTGCTAATTTTAGTTCTTCTTTTGCTATGCATATTCCTGTGATTTCTTTTGTCTGTGTAATTGCTCTGTCCAGTGTTTCAAGAACTATATTAAACAGAAGTGGTGAAAGAGAGTGAATTCATTCAATTTTTTTTTTCCATTTAGAATTATGTTGGCCTGGGGCTTAGCATGGATAACTTTTATGATATTGAGATATGTTCTTGTTATCCCTAGTTTTTCTAATATTTTGAACATGAATGTGTGCTGTATTTTGTCAAATGCTTTTTCTGAATCTATTGAGATGATCTTATGATTCTTATGTTTAAGTCTATTGATGTGATGAATTACATTTATTTATTTCCTTATGTTGATCCAACCTTGCCTCCCTGGAACAAACCCCACCGAATCCTGAATATTGAAGGCATCAACAAATTTCTAGAGTCAATATGATTTGTCTAGGTTGAATCAGGATGATATACACAATTTAAACAGATCAATTTCAAGCAATTAAATAGAAGACACCATCAGAAGCCTAATAACCAAAAAATCCCAGGACTGGATAAATACACAGCTGAATTCTATAAGCCCTATAAAGAAGACCTAATACGTATACTCTTCAAATTATTTCATGAAATGGAAAAAGAGGTAGCACTTCCAAACTCATGAGGACAATATCACCCTGATTCTAAATCCAGGCAAGGACACATCAAAGAAAACTTCAGACCAATATCTCTAATGAACAAAGATGCAAAAATTCTCAATAAAATTCTGGCAAATTGAATACAAAAACATCAGAATGATAGGTCTCTCTTTTTTGAGCATGGTTCACATTCTCATGCTCCTTTGTGTGTTTAGCAGTATTTATACGGTAGATATTTTATTTAAGTACTAGGAGAAACTGAAGCAAGTAATATTCTCTCTGACCTCTAAAAGTTATGCCCTTCTTTTAGACTGGTAGAGTGTGGCAGCTGGGGGTGAATTATGGAGAGGCTGAGTCAATTGGCTCTCTAGTTGATATAGGGCTGGCCTTTATTGAATCTATAGTTTTAATTCAGCTCATCCCTGAGTTGTATGTTACAAGGTATTATCATCTGAGCGTTATTGAGAATCTGGCAATCTCTTCTTTGACTTTACAACTGTGCTGCTAGCTTTTGAAACCAGGATTAATGTAGAGTTGCCTTTTAGTTTTTAGTTCCACTTCTTTAACAATTAGTTATCACTGTGACTTACCTTCCTTCTAAATGGAGATTTTTAGGTGTCAGATTTCTTTACTGGTTATACTAGGTGTTCAATAGAACTCCAATGTGACAGCCACTAGCTACATATGCAACTAAGGAACTGAATTTTTAATATTCCTTTAATTCAATAACTATCTATAACTACAGCCCATTATAATGAGTGGTACAGTTCTATATCTTGAATTTGTTACCAGACACTAGTATGTAAAAATGTGGATGTGTAACCGATGTGATTCTGCAATCTGTATATGGGGGAAAATGGAGTGCATAACCCACTTGAATCAATTGTATGAAATATGATATGTCAAGAGCTATGTAATGTTTTGAACAACTAATTAAAAAAACACAACAATTTAATATATATAGCCATGATGAACATTTCACAGACTCATTGATCATGTTTTTAAATGTACTTCTATATTTGATACTTAAAATGTTATTTCCTTTTCATTTTTGACATTTTATTTTTTTATTATTTTTTTTAATTTTATTTTTTTTATTGGTTGTTCACAACATTACAAAGCTCTTGACATATCATATTTCATACATTAGTTTGAAGTGGGTTATGAACTCCCAATTTTACCCCAAATGCATATTGCAGAATCACGTCAGTTACACATCCACATTTTTACATACTGCCATATTAGTGACTGTTGTATTCTGCTACCTTTCCTATCCCCTACTATCCCCACTCCCCTTCCCTCACATCTTCTCTCTCTACCCCATCTACTGTAATTCATTTCTCTCCTTGTTAATTTTCCCATTCCCCTCACAACCTCTTATATGTGATTTTGTATAGCAATGAGGGTCTCCCTTCATTTCCATGCAATTTCCCTTTTCTCTCTCTTTCCCTCCCATCTCATGTCTCTGTTTAAAGTTAATCTTTTCTTTCTGCTCTTCCTCCCTACTCTGTTCATAGTTGCTCTCATTATATCAAAGAAGACATTTGGTATTTGTTTTTTAGGGATTGGCTAGCTTCACTAAGCATAATCTGATCTAGTGCCATCCATTTCCCTGCAAATTCTATGATTTTGTCATTTTTTATTGCTGCGTAGTACTCCATTGTGTATAGATGCCACATCTTTTTTATCCATTCATCTATTGAAGGGCATCTGGGTTGGTTCCACAGTCTAGCTATTGTGAATTGTGCTGCTATGAACATCGATGTGGCAGTATCCCTGTAGCATGCTCTTTTAAGTTCTTCAGGGAATAGTCCAAGAAGGGCAATAGCAGGGTCAAATGGTGGTTCCATTCCCAGCTTTCCCAGGAATCTCCATACTGCTTTCCAAATTGGCCGCACCAATTTGCAGTCCCACCAACAATGTACAAGTGTAACCTTTTCTCTACATCCTTGCCAGCACTTGTTGTTGTTTGACTTCATAGTGGCTGCCAATCTTACTGGAGTGAGATGGTATCTTAGGGTGGTTTTGATTTGCATTTCTCTGACTGCTAGAGATGGTGAGCATTTTTTCATGTACTTGTTGATTGATTGTATATCCTCCTCTGAGAGGTGTCTGTTCAGGTCCTTGGCCCATTTGTTGATTGGGTTATTTGTTATCTTATCGTCTAATTTTTTTGAGTTCTTTGTATACTCTGGATATTAGGGCTCTATCTGAAGTGTGAGGAGTAAAAATTTGTTCCCAGGATGTAGGCTCCCTATTTACCTCTCTTATTGTTTCTCTTGCTGAGAAAAAACTTTTTAGTTTAAGTAAGTCCCATTTGTTGATTCTTGTTATTAACTCTTGTGCTATGGGTGTTCTATTAAGGAATTTGGAGCCTGACCCCACAATATGTAGATCGGAGCCAACTTTTTCTTCTATCAGACGCAGAGTCTCTGATTTGATATCAAGCTCCTTGATCCATTTTGAGTTAACTTTTGTGCATGGCGAGAGAAAGGGATTCAGTTTCATTTTGTTGCATATGGATTTCTAGTTTTCCCAACACCATTTGTTGAAGATGCTATCCTTCTTCCATTGCATGCTTTTAGCCCCTTTATGAAATATAAGATAGTTGTAGTTTTGTGGATTAGTCTCTGTGTCCTCTATTCTGTACCATTGGTCCACCCGCCTGTTTTGGTACCAGTACCATGCTGTTTTTGTCACTATTGCTCTGTAATATAGTTTGAAATCTGGTATCGCTATACTGCCTGATTCACACTTCCTGCTTAGAATTGCTTTTGCTATTCTGGGTCTTTTATTTTTCCATATGAATTTCATGATTGCTTTATCTATTTCTACAAGAAATGCCTTTGGGATTTTGATTGGTATTGCATTAAACCTATAGAGAACTTTTGGTATTATTGCCATTTTGATAATGTTAGTTCTGCCTATCTATGAACAGGGTATATTTTTCCGTCTTCTAAGATCTTCTTCTACTTCTCTCTTTAGGGTTCTGTAGTTTTCATTGTATAAATCTTTCACCTCTTTCGTTAGGTTGATTCCCAAGTATTTTATTTTTTTTTTTTTGAGGATATTGTGAATGGAGTGTTTTTCCTCATTTCCGTTTCAGAAGTTTTGTCGCTGATATACAGAAATGCCTTTGATTTATGCGTGTTGATTTTATATCCTGCCACTTTGCTGAATTAATTTATTAGTTCTAGTAGTTTCTTTGTAGATCCTTTTGGGTCTTCTAGGTATAGAATCATGTCGTCCGCAAATAGTGATAATTTAAGTTCTACTTTTCCTATTTTTATGCCTTTAATTTCTTTTGTCTGTCTAATTGCTCTGGCTAGTATTTCAAGGACTAAATTGAATAGAAGTGGTGAGAGAGGGCATCCCTGTCTTGTTCCAGATTTTAGAGGGAATGCCTTCAACTTTTGTCCATTCAGAATGATGCTAGCCTGAGGCTTAGCATAGATAGCTTTTACAATGTCGAGGTAAGTTCCTGTTCTCCCTAGTTTTTCTAGTGTTTTGAACATAAAGGGATGCTGTACTTTGTCGAATGCTTTCTCTGCGTCTATCGAGATGATCATATGGTTCTTATCTTTAAGTCTATTGATGTGGTGAATAACATTTATTGATTTCTGTATATTGAACCATCCTTGCATCCCAGGGATGAATCCTACTTAATCATGGTGCACAATTTTTTTGATGTGTTTTTGTATTCGATTCGCCAGAATTTTATTGAGGATTTTTGCATCTAGGTTCATTAGAGATATTGGTCTGTAGTTTTCTTTCTTTGAGGTGTCTTTGTCTGGTTTCGGAATCAGGGTGATGTTGGCCTCATAGAATGAATTTGGAAGAGCTCCCTCTTTTTCTATTTCCTGAAATAACTTGAAAAGTATTGGTATTAATTCTTCTTTAAAGGTTTTGTGAAACTCCGCTGTATACCCATCCGGTCCTGGGCTTTTCTTGGTTGGTAGTCTTTTGATGGCTTCTTCAATTTCATCCATTGATATTGGTCTGTTCAAATTGTGTGTATCCTCCTGACTCAGTCTGGGCAAATCCTATGACTTAAGAAATTTATCGATGTCTTCACTATCTTTTATTTTATTGGAATATAGGTTTTCAAAATAATTTCTAATTGTCTTCTGTATTTCTGTAGCATCTGTTGTGATATTGCCCTTTTCATCCCGTATGTTAGTAATTTGAGTTCTCTCTTCTTCTTCTCTTCGTTAGCATGGCTAAAGGTCTGTCGATCTTATTTATTTTTTCGCAGAACCAACTTTTAGTTTTGTTAATTTTTTCAATAGTTTCTTTTCTTTCAATTTCATTGATTTCTGCTCTGATTTTAATTATTTCTTGCCTTCTGCTACATTTGCTGTTATTTTGCTCTTCCTTTTCTAGGGCTTTGAGATGAAGTGTGAGCTCATTTATTTGTTGGTTTTTTTCTTTTTTTGGGGAATGACCACCAGGCGATGAATTTCCCTCTTAAAACTGCTTTCATTGTGTCCCATAGATTCCGATATGTTGTGTCTGTATTTTCATTTATCTCTAAGAATTTTTTGATTTCCTCCTTTATGTCTTCTGTAACCCATTGATCATTCAGTAACATATTGTTCATTTTCCATGTGATGTAGGATTTTTCCTTCCTTCTTTTATCATTGATTTCCAGTTTCATTCCATTATGATCAGATAAAATGCATGGTATTATCTCCACTCCTTTATATTTACTGAGGGTTGCCCTATGGCATAATATATGGTCTATTTTTGAGAAGGATCCATGTGCTGCTGAGAAAAAAGTATATCCATTTGATGATGGTTGATATATTCTATATATGTCAGTTAAGTCTAGGTTATTGATTGTGGTATTGAGTTCTATAGTTTCTTTATCCAACTTTTGTTTGGAGGATCTGTCCAATGGTGAGAGAGTTGTGTTGAAGTCACCCCTAATTATTGTGTTGTGGTCTATTTGATTCTTGAACTTGAGGAGAATTTGTTTTATGAATGTCGCAGCACCATTATTTGGTGCATAAATATTGATAATTGTTATGTCTTGTTGGTGAATGGTTCCTTTTAACAGTATATAATGTCCTTCTTTATCCCTTTTGATTAACTTAGTCTTGAAGTCGATTTTATTCAATATGAGAATGACCACCCCTGCTTGCTTACGAGGACCGTATGCGTGGTATATTTTTTCCCATCCTTTCACCTTCAGCCTGTGTATGTCTTTTCCAATCAGATGTGTCTCCTGGAGGCAGCATATTGTTGGATTTGTTTTGTTAATCCATGATACCAGCCTATGTTGCTTTATTTGAGAGTTTAAGCCATTAACATTCAGAGTTACTATTGATATATGGTTTGTACTTACAGCCATGTTTGATTATTTATCCTTTCTTTAAAAAATTTAGTTTGTTTCTCCATGATTATCTTTCCCCTCGCCCTCTGTCTTTACCGAGGCACTTCCCACTGATGGTTTTGGTTATTGTTTTTCATTTCTTCCTCGTGTAGTGTTTTGCTCAAAATGCTTTGCAATGCTGGTTTTCTGACTGCAAATTCTTTTAACTTTTGTTTATCATGAAATATTTTTATTTCGTTGTCATACCTGAAGCTTAATTTTGCTGGATACAGAATTCTTGGTTGGCATCCATTGTCTTTCAGTGTTTGAAATACGTTGTTCCAGGATCTTCTCGCTTTCAGCGTCTGTGATGAAAAATCCGTTGTTAACCTTATTGGTTTACCCCTGAATGTAATCTGCCTCCTTTCTCTTGTAGCTTTTAATATTTTCTCTTCGTTCTGTATATTGGATATCTTCATAACAATGTGTCTTGGCGTTGGTCTACTGTGATTTTGTGTGCTCGGTGTCCTGTATGCATCTTGAATTTGTATATCTGTTTCCTTTTTTATTTCTGGACAGTTTTCTGTAATTATTTCATTCAGCAGGTTACTCATTTCCTGGGTTTGAATCTCTGTACCTTCTTCTATCCCGATGACTCATAAGTTTGTTTTTTTATGTTATTCCATAACTCTTGGATGTTTTTCTCGTGATTTTTTACCAGCCTTTCTGAGTTGGCTAGACTCTTTTCAAGATGATATATTTTGTCTTCATTATCTGACATTCTGGCTTCTACTTGCTCCACTCTGTTAGTGATACTCTCAATTGAGTTTTTAATTTGGTTTATCGTTTCCTTCATTTCTAGAATTATTGTTTGATTATTTTTTATAATCTCTATCTCCTGATAAAGATGCTTAACTTCTTCTTTTATCTGTTTATGTAATTCATTCTCAATGTGTTCTTTCGCTGCTTGAATTTGCTGTCTCGTATCCTCTTTAAGGTTCCATTCCATCTGTCTAAGGTGTTCCTTGAGTTCTTTATATGACCATTTTTCTGATGCCTCTAGGTCCTCCTGAATATTTAGGCTGTCCTGCATTGTTTGTACTCCTTTTCTTCCTTGCTTTTTCAAGTTGCTCATGTTACTTCTTGTTCTGTTTGACTGCTGAGTTACTGTTTACTCCTATAAATTTATTTGATGCTGTAGCCGCAGGTTTCAATGAAGTTATCTTCTCCGCCGCAGTCTAGTGACGTCAGTTCTCTGCCATGGTGGTATCTCTTGCAAATGGCGACAGTTCGTTTCCCTTTGCTGGGTGACCAATGCAACGGGTGGGTCCTTACTGTCTCTCCCAAGCCCCGTTTCAAAGCTGTGGCCACTACCCATGAAGGCTCGGTTGGCATTTACCTCTGTAGGATGAGAAGGGCCGACCAGTTGTTTCAGCGGGATGGATTAGTGCTGAGTCACAGCTGTTTGTCTGCAGGAAGCAGGGGAACGGGAGCTTGAATTCAGCCAATCCGGGCTCAGTGTGTGTTCTGAGAGGCCCAGACTGATCGCCCCAGATCCATGTCAGTTCAGCATTGCCTCGTGATCCTGAGCAAACAGAATTTAGATTGTTTACGACTCCCTATGCCCGCACAGCTGAAGAGTTCAGAGACTTGATCTCTCTGCGCCCGCCGCCATGTTGGAATCTCATTTTTGACATTTTATGAAGCTTGAAATAGGAGGTTTGAGTTCTTTGTGTAGAATAGAACTTGTGAAATCCAGTCACTTTTGAATGAACAATTAGCTTTGTAAACTAGTATCTATGTATTTTTAAATATCAGTGAACTATTTGATCTAGTTGTAGGATAATTCTCTTTACAACAAAAATCTAGCTTTATTTCCTAAGGTTTGAATATACCTTCTCTGTAGATGTTGTAGAAACCAGCCTGAACAAAGAGAAATGTGTTATCAGGCTAACAAGCTATAAAGACATAAGTAGAATTCAGTATAATTCCTAATCATGTCCTGTCACACCCTGCTTCTCAACCTGTTTATGCTATTCCAGAACTTGCCTGGTGATGGGCTGGGAGTAGGACACTGAGTACTAATTTGGTGTCACCACTATATTAGGGAAATTGGCTTTGTCAAACTGCTTGGTTTTTCTACTCTATAAAGCAAAGGTCACTTGTTACTAGAATCTGTAATTGAATGATTTTAAGATTAGACGGAATCATTTTTGAGGTTGTTCGATTTCTCATCTACTTTTAGATAGGATGATTTCTGAAAAATTTTCACCACTTTTTATTATTAAAGATTCTGTTTCCGAATTCCTCTTGAAATCACAGTGACAATATGATTTCCTCTGTTTTTTCCACTTTTGGAATTAGATAAATGTTGGGAGAGGGAATGCTTATATGTGTGCTCTTTTATCTTTCTATGTAGCTGGACAAATTTGCCAGCATAAGAATTCCAGGGAGCAAGAAAGAGAGAACTCCTCTTCCCAACGTGAAGACTGTGTTTGCAGGCCATGACTGCTCATCAGCACCTTCAGAGATCATGGGAAACATCCCAAAGCCACTGTCAGAGAATGAAGTCCTACAGCTTTTTGAAGAGATGATGGTAAGAAGTTTGATTCTCTATAAAGTGATGTGAAGTTTGTTATGTTCCTGTGAAAGAACTCCAAACATATTTGCAAGTTAGGTTTTATAGGGTGATTGCAGATGTTTTTGAAGATAGCACTTCAACCATAGTTGGCTTTTGGACCATGGTTTTTTGTGTGTGCCTTTTCTGCTAGAGACACATGGTGTCATTGGAGGCCAGGTGATTCTTTGAGTCAACCTGTGGTATTTCCAAACTAATTTGACTAATAACCCATATGTTATGTATACTGAAGTCATTTGCTATAAATAAATGCTAATTTAATCTAAATAAATTTATTTACATATATAGTTCCTACTTCCAAGTTGCTTATCTTCTAGGATTCCCAACAAACATGTGAAAAATGAGTAAGAAATGTCAGAAAGTAGAATTTAATAATTAAGTTCTTTATAAGTTCATTGTAGATAGAACTACATTAGTTTTTGATATATCTAATTACTTTCTGTGAAAACCACAATAGATAGAGTATTAAGTAGTTTAGGAAAATTTAGTAGAAATGGTGAAGGAAGCCAGGTCTCAACTCAGGATAGGATTTGTGTAGGCAGAGGGTGGGGGAAATCTTTGAGAATAATGAAATGACAGTGAGCTCCGGTGTAGAGCTAGGTGAAAAACAGAGGTCAGATAAATTAGATTGGAGTGATAACTTGAGTCAGATTAGGAGAGGATTTTGTGTGTCATCCTGAGGAATTGTCTCTTTTTCTGAATCATGACTTACTCTGGTTATGTCTGTTCTTCTGTGTATTGTTTTTGACTGCCTTATCAATTTTTAGAGAAATTGATAGCTCATCTAGCCCACTCCACCCCGTTTTTGAAATTACTTTCTGTGTCCTGTGGTGTTTTTGCACCCTGCCTTTCTTAGCTTTTATTCTATAGCTAGCCCATTTCACCAAGAGGAACTTCATTTCCACCGCGAGAGTGAACAGCTGGTCTAACTGATCAGCTGAAATCAGTGACGTATTTGCCGTTATGCTGCCTTATTTTTTATTCATCACAAGATTTGTGTCCAGTATTACACATGGAGGTTCAGAAGACACCAGAAAGAATCCATGCCTAGTTTGTGCCTTCAAAGGGTTTTTCATAGTGTCAGTGATTCCTAACTATTTATCACTGAGCATAGTAGTATTTTTGCATGAACCCTAGACTATGCCTGGTCTTGTTGAAATGCTAGTTTTGGTTTGTTAACCACATATGTATAACTCCGTCTCCACTCTTTTCACACTATGAGTTGATATATTTTCAACCAAGAACCAGAAAAAACAACCTTTTCTCCTTTTGGTAGCCTTTTCCACTATTGGTAAGGTTTGTATGAAACTAGCTCTCTTTAGTGTACTGTTAGTGACTTAGGATGGTAAAGTGCCCCTTTCTTCCTCTTTTCCATGCGCTGTAAAAGGAATCACTTATTTTCATAACCCTTGAAATTTTGGAATGGTAGTTTTATGGCTCACTTGTGACTACCTTACGTTTTTTGGTCTTAGTAGTAGGTGACATATGAATAAGCAGAGGAAGGAGCCTGTTGATGTTAAAGATTCATGGAAACCACATTTTATTACCACACACAGTTAAAAGGAAAACTACCCAGGAAGTATTCAATATAGTTTGTTATTTTTGTTGTTGATGTTGCTGTTACCCAGGAAAGGAAGATGATTTGTCAATTTTAGTAAGACTATGGGGCAGATGGAAATATGAATTTTTGAAGTATTGACAGAATACTTCTTTGATAAGTGGGCTAGATCCCTTGTTAAACCTAGAACAGGTCTGCCCGAGGCAGATCTTTTGCAGTCAAGGTTTTACTTTGCTCAGCAGAAATAAAGTGAAACTGTTGCTTTGGTAGGACTATTCAGTACGCTAAGGAATGAGTCTGCCTCACTAAGTTATTGTTCAAAAATAAGAAACAGATTCTTTACTTTCCTTACTGATTCTCTGAGTAAATCACAATATGCTGAAGGGAAAAGGTGCTGTTGATTCCAAAGCTGAAAACCAAAGAAGTTGAGAAGGATCTTTTCCTCCTCTAAATGTCAATCAGTGATATTAATGAGACTTTTCAGGGTGCCACATTTAAAAAAAAATTATTTTTACAAACTTAAAACTGTTTCTATGTGAAGAATGATTCAACTGGATTTGATTTTTTTTTTCTTACACATATCTCCATTAATAAAAACTGTTTGAGAAAGTTACACTTAATAATTGGCCATGTTAACTTTTTGGCACTTGCACCTTTGGAAATTTCATGCTAAAAATTGTATATAGTTCTTTGTTTTGGTGGTATCCAATTAAAAAATATATATTATTACTTATCAATTTATCAAAAGTTTAATTTTTATATGAAGTAAAAACTTGGTTTTGGAGAATGCTTCTTTTTTCTCCTGAAGACAGTCCTTTTGGAAGACTGTGTTGACTTAATAACTTAATGAATGTGAAGTACAGCATAAGACTTGAACATTTGTACTCATTTAGCTTTTACTTAGGATATGGGTTTACTGTGTCTCTATAATAGCCTAGTTTTTGTATGCTTTCCTGAAGTAGTGATGAGCTTTTGGTTCTACTTTTTAAGGACTCTTTCCCCATTTGTCTTTGGGGAAAGTTGGAGTTTTACCCAAAACTCTTTACCCAAAAGCCTATCTTGGTTCCTTTGTGGATCTTAGATATAATGTGAAATAGTTGTGTTCATCACTGTCTGTATAGTTGATTTCTGGAGTTTCTTCCAGTGGTTCCTTTTATACTGCTTGTAGATACACATAGGTGGGTTTTGAAGCTGAAAGTGACTTGTTTATTCCAGCTTTTGCCTCCAGCTCTTGCTCTCTCAACTTATTTTTCCCTGACCCTGAATAAAATTCCAGGCAGGTCCTACAGCTTTATTGCTGTAGGTGGTAAAAACCATGGCTTAGGTTAAATAACTTGGTTTTCATCCCAAGAAAACAGTTGCTTTTTTTCTTTTGCCAGCTTGCTTTGCTTGGAGCCTGCAGAAGGCTCTGCTGTTGTGGTGTGGTTGGCTTCTGCTTCCTATCCTTGCCTTTCTGCCCTACTTTCTAGACTGAATCTGTCTCCTCCAGGATAAGACTGGAGATGAGGAGAGACAGGTACTTCCTGCTCTAGGGCATTTATAAGCACCATTGGTATCCTGGGATGTTATATTAATTTCTTATTGCTGCTGGTGCAAATTGCCATGGATTTAGGGGTTCAAAACAACATAAATGGACAATAGTTGTGTAGATTAGAAATCCAGCTTGACCTCATTGGTTCTGTGGGTTTCTTGAAGCTGAAACCAGTGCCAGCTGGCTAGGCTCCCAGTACAGACTTTGTGAAGGATCTTCCAGGTTTATAGTTGTTGTTGGCAGGATCCAATTCCTTGCAGTTGTAGGACTTGATGTTCCTGTTTCCTTGATGACTAACAGTTGGGGACTGCTTTTAGTTTCTAGAGATCCCCTGTATCTCAGATACATTGAATCTGTCTTATGCTTACAATTTCTGACTACTTGTTTTGATGTGCAAATCTTCTTCCTCTGTTAGAGAAAGTTTTCTGCTTTAATTGGTCCCCTTTATGTTTTCCAGATAAACCCAGATAATTATTGTAAGATTCATTATGTTATTTACATTTGCACAGTCCATATAATGTAATTCATATATACAGGGTCCAGGGATTAGGGCAGTATACCTCTCTGTGTGGGCCATTCTGTCTGCCATAGGTGTGGAAGATTACATGTGCTGTTTCTTTGCTCCTCTGGCCTACCTCCTCCTAATCTCACCTGTAGTTCCCATGTCACTGGTGACTTTTCCTTTGTTGGCTATCTGCCTTGTGTTCTGTGAATATATTACTCTGATGGGGTTACCTTTTGTAAGCAATATTTCTTGGATTTCTCAGGCCTGAACCACCCCTGGGATACATATTGTTTTGGGAAGCTAATAATATCATCATGTTTCTTCCAAATCCTGTCTGCTACAAAAAGAGTGGTTTACTCTGGTGGTTTCTATCAATACCTTGTATTTTTCTAGCTGTTTTGTTTGGGGCATTTATTCCTTTAACTGTAAACAACTTTTTGATATTTTAATCATTTTTGCAACATGTGATATTGCTGACCATTTTCACTCACTGGCATTTCTTTATTCGCTTTGGGAAGTGTGATACCTTTTTTCTTGCCTGATTTTCATCCTTTCTGAATGGTTCTTTCCATATCTCCTCTGCTATCTGTTCTTTTATTTCCTCTGAGTGTTGCTTCTGGTCCATGGCCCCCTGTATTATCTTTATCCACTGCGTTTTTTTTTTTTTTTTTTTTTTTTTTTTTCTGTGTTCTTCCTAGGAGACTGGAGCCCTTCTGTGTTGTAGACTGTCCCCTATATTTTGATACCTTTCTGTGTCTTCTATAGAAGAGCAGCTTCAATCCAGCTCTTTAAAAGGTGATAAACCTTAACACACAGAAACTGAATGTATTATATTCCTTAAAAAACAACAATAGATTTCTATTCCTTCCTTCTTTAGTTCTCTGACTGGGAAGCACACACTGAAATCTGAATCAACTTGATACTATTAAAGCATTGGTCTCATCCATTTACTTCTATGTCCTTATTAGCTCTGATTACATTTCTCCCCTGCTTTCATTAAAGTTTTATTAACTCTTACTGGGGTATTGCAGTGGCTTTCTCCATTCATCTTTCTAACTCTGTTCCTTAGCCCAACATTACTCTTCTTTAGTATCTGTCTATTCCCTCCCAGATTTGAGCATTGCTTATCCTGCTTGTCAGAGCTGCAGTGCTCGAGTCAAGAGTTCTTTTTAAAAATATATCTGTCTCTACACTAGATTAACTTAATGTGGTATCAAAATCCCCAATAAATGTCTGTTGAGTTTGTTAAGCTAAGTGCAGTGTCCTAACTTTTAAGATTTGTAAGATATTATATTTCTGTTCAGATCCTAAGATTAGATGGAGATTAACTTTAATTGCTAGTCTTCCCAATAACACAAAAACATTAAAATAATGAGTGGAAGAGATTTTTCATGCATTCATACATTTTTTCATTTTCTCACTTTCAGTTGAGAGAATGAAGCTTTGCAAGCAGGGTTATGTATCAGAATGCTATCATTAACAGGCATTAAATGAGTGCCAATCACTTCAGAATCATTCTGACAAAAATTAACTTCTGGACTTCTTGTCCAAAATTATGTGGTGGAAAATGGTCTAATCAAATTGCTCAAAGTACTCAGGTATAAAGAATGATGCTTTAATCTTTTCCTGGGAAGATATTTATTGAGCTTTATTATAAAGTAGGAGAAGACACATTTATTTGATGTCATCATCATCTTTTAGGCATATGGTGAAGTGTCTCCTGCATCAAGAGCTTAGATGACTAATGCATATATTGTCTTTTTAGTGAGGGGAAACAATGTGGATAATACTAATAGTACTCACATTTGATTTTGAAATAATTTTCAATGTATAATCTAAAGTGGAATATACTTCAGGAGTATTTTCCTAATTAGAATACTTTAGGCATTTAAAAATATAAAGAACATAATATAGCCATAGATATAATTGAAGTCCCTTATATTGCTTCCAATTTAATTTTTCCTGGAGGCGAATAGTGGGTACTTTTCATTCTCATTTGTGAACTAAACATTTTTCTGTGTAGTAATGTACAAAAACACCCCTTTTCCTGTGAACTACTTGAAGATAAGTTGCTGACTCAATGACAGGATAGAAAAGGATTTCTTCAATAATATACAAAAGGCACAAATCATAAAATAATTGATAAATCTTACCACATTGAGTTTTATACTGCTGTGCTTGAAACCCCATCAAAACTGAAAAGACAGAATTCAGACTGGGACTAGTTATCTGCAGGCTCAAATATCAGCTGAAAAGTTAGGTTTGGGCTAAGACAAGATCAGTAAGGGCTGACTCAGTGTCCCATAATCCTCCAATGGTTGAGTGTATATTTTCTACAAATAAGGACTCATCATTGTAACTATAATACAACTACAACTCAAATGAGAAAGTTAACACTAATTGGTTTCTACCAAAGAATCCTAAGACATTGTTCAAGTTTTACTAGCAGTACCAATGATGCCCTTTATAAAAAAGTAATCTGGTTCAGAGTCATGCATTGTGTTTAGTTGTCATGTTTTAAAAATCTTCAGTCAGGAATAGTATCTGTCTTTGCTCAGATTTTATGAATTTGATGCTTTTGAAGATTTCCGGGTGGCTAATTTGGAGAATGTCCCTCTTTTTTCATTGCTTTTTTAAGACTTCTTAAATTTTGCAAGTCTGTTGAATGTAAATGGGATACTTTGTACTTTAAATGATTTTTTTTATCATAAGTACAAGTTATGTTCTTTTATCATAAGAACATCTTGTCACATGTCTATTGATTGTTTAATCTACATTTTTGTGAACTTTTTGAATGTTCATATCATTTACTATTTTGGGGGGATATTGTCTTTCTCTTATTGATTTGTAGAATTTTTACACATCATAAATGATACCCACATGTCCAGTTTGTGTATTGCCAATATCTTGTTCCATTCTGAGTTCCATCTTTTCACTTTTGGTGAAATTATTTAAAATTTCACATCTTTCATTAGTTATTCCTAGGTTTATTGCTTATATTTAAGCACTCTTCTTTTTTTAAATCAGAATATAGTTTACTTATATTAGAGCGTTATAGTTATACATACTAGTTGCATTCATCCTGACAAAATCATAGATGAATGGAATTTGATTTCAGTTCACCATTCCCTCTTTTCCCTCTCTCTTACTTCTCCCATCCTCCCTTCCCTCTACCATTCTCCTTCTTCTACTCTATTAGACTTCTTTTTTGCTCATTTATTTATTTAAATTTGATTGATTATTTTTACTTCTACATAAAGGTGAAATTCCCAGTGTAGGTACATAATCTGATTTAATAATTCATTCTGCATTGTCTCCCTTTCCCATCCTTTCACTCTTCCTCTTGATTTCCTACACTATTGATCTTCCCTATATTTTTGTGATATCCTTCCCTCCTCCTCTCCTTTAGTTTACTTTAGCTTCTGCATATGAGAGAAAGCAATTGACCTTTGAGTTTCTGAGTCTGGCTTATTTCAGTTAGCATGATGTTCTTCATTTCTATCAATTTACAAGCAAATGCCATAATTTTATTCTTTATGGCTAATAGAACTTCATCAGTTATATATACCACTATTTATTCATCCATTCATTTATTGATTGACATCAGGGTTGAATCCATTATTTAGCTAGAGTCAATTGTGCTGCTATAAACATTGAGGTGGCTGTATCACTACAGTATGAGAATTTTAGTTCTTTGGGAAAAATACCAAGGAGTGGGATAGCTGGGTCAAATGGTGGTTTCATTTCTAGGTTTTTGAGGAATCTTCATACTGTGTTCCAGAGTGCAGTCCCTTAAACAATGTATAAGTGTACTCTTTTCTCCACCTTATTGTTGGCATTTATTATTGTTTGTATTCTTGATCATTGCCATTCTGACTGGAGTGAGATGAAATCTTAGTGTAGTTTTGATTTGCATTTCCCTGATTGCTAGAGACGTTGAACATTTTTCATCTATTTGTTGGCCATTTGTGTTTCTTTTGAGAAATTCTATTTAGTTCTTTTACCTATTTATTGATTAGGTTGTTTTTTATATTATTTTTATATCCTGGATATTAATAACCTATCCAAGGGCAGGTAGATGACTAAAGATTTTCTCCCATTCTGTAGGCTCTCTCTTCATGCTTTTAATAATTTCTGTGGCTGTGCAGAAGCTTTATATTTGATGTCATCCCACATATTGATTCTTGACTTAGTTTCTTGAGTTTTGGGGGTCTTGTTAAGGAAGTCTGACCCAACACCAGTATGATAGAGTTTTGACCCTATCTTTTCTTCTGTTAGTTACAAGGTTTCTGGTCTAATTCCTGTCTTTAATCCATTTTCATTTGACTTTTGTGAACAGGGAGAAATAGGGATCTAGTTTCATATTTCTCCAAATAGCTATGTAGTTTTTCCATTTGTTAAAAGGTTGTTTTTTCTCCAGAATATAATTTTGGCACCTTTGTCAAATGTCAGCTTTAAGTATGTGGGTTTTTCTGAGTCTTCTATTACGTTCCATTGGTTTTCGAGTTGATTTTTATGCCCATACCATGCTGCTTTTGTTATTATAGTTCTGTAGTATAATTTCACATCAACTATTGTGATGCCCCCTGTGTTTCTTTTCTTATTCAATATTACTTGGTTATTCTGGATCTCTTATTATTCCAAATGAATTTAAGGACTTGTTGGGATTTTTATGGTGATTGCATTAAATCTGTTTATTGATTTTTGTACATGGTCATTTTGACAGTATTAATTCTGTCTGTCCAAGATGGGAAGTCTCTCCATATTCTAAGGTCTCCTTCAATTTCTTTCTTCAGTGTTCTATAATTTCTGTTGTCTTTTACTTCCTTGGTTAAGCATGCTTTCTAATAAAAATAATTTTGTTTGAGTTTGGTTTGGTATTCAGTAACCTTGTTGAACTCTCATTAGTGGTTTTTATTTTATTTTATTTTTTAGTTGTAGATGGACACAATGTCTTTATTTTGTTTATTTTTATGTGGTGCTGAGGATTGAACCCAGTGCCTCACACGTGTGAGGCAGGCACTCTACTGCTGAGCCACAACCCCAGCCCTTCTCACTAGTTTTTGTTTGTAGATTCACTCAAACGTTCTGTGTATATAATCAGAATACTTGTGAATAATAACTTATTTTTCCATTTTTTTTGGTTTTATAACTTTTTTCTTTGCACTGAGTACTTTTGTACTATTAAAAGTTTTATGAGTTGTCTTTGACTATTTAGAATGTTTTTTTTTGTATCTTAGATTTTATTCCAAATAGAATTAAATAATAAGCAACCTGAATTAGAGGTAGAAGATGTTCTTTGCTGAAAACTTCTTTGTGCTTGCCTGATACTTGCTTTATTCTCCAAAATGTTTTATTCTGCTCTCAGAATGAGGCTCAGACTGGCCAATTTTAAGATGCCTTTTCTTATACTCCAGAAAAAGTATTATTATTTTTTCCTCTTGTCCAAAAATATTTAGGAAAGTCCCCCCCTGGTTTTTGCATTATATTTACATTAAATTGGCTTGTCCTCACTAGACTGGCAAGTTCTATAGGGTAGACACTTGACTCTGTTAATTTTTTATCCTTCAAATTAAGTATGTCCTGTGTTATTGATTATATGAGTGAAACTGTATATGCTACATTCATTTCTTGTTTCATGAGACAATTTTCCAGTCTTTTTTTTTGTCAGAAACTTATTTTATTGGATCATAAACATTTATCCTTACTCATTTTTGTGCTCATAGTGCCTTGAACATATTGTATATATTCAGTAGTGAATTGTCAAATGTGTTGATTTGTTTCTTTCTTGCTTTGGTAAATACCATGTTGAAATAATCAAATGATATGTGAGTCTTCATGGAGTTAAATATCAGTATATTTTTGTGTTTATCTTTCTTTTTTGCAGTGCTGGGGATCAAACCCAGGGCCTCACATACACTAAGCAAGCACTCTACCACTGAGCTACATCCCCACTGTCTTGTGTTCTCAGAGCTTTGTAGTTCATTCAACAGAATATCTTTGCCTGGGGTAAACTTAGGATCCAGAGGAAAAAAGAAGAACTCAAGTGAACAGATAAAATCAAACACTACTATGTATGCTTGGTACTTTTTAATATTGTCAGTGGGAGTAGGATTCATCTATCTAAATTTGGTCTACGTTGCCACTCTTTGGTACACACCAATGACAATTTTTCTTTTTTCTACCCTTTTTTCTTTAATCCTTGGTGTTTAGGGATTTATGCATAGCTCTTCCTCTAGTCAACTAAATGAGTGCCTATTGGGTTAAGCACATAAGACATACTGTAAGGGTCACCAGGAGACTGCATGTAAAGAAAAACCAACAAAGACCTCTTTTTGTCAGTTCTTGTGTTTATTGACTGCTGTATAGTCCCACCAGCACTTATTTTAAGTATTAATATTATTACAATTCTACTTTCCTATATTATGAGCATTTTTAATATTTCACCAACTAAAAGGCATATTTAAGGTTGGTAATATCAAATGAGAGAGGTTCTGTGGGAATGCTTTTTCTGATCTGTTAGTTTTCATCTTTTTTCTTTCACTATTGAGTATAAGTCAAAAAGTTCAAGGGAAGGTGGTTTAAGAGCAATCCAAATGATCCAAATAGGACGAAGAGGACAATAGTGCAAGGAGATTGTCATGTGGGTTCATGGGTTGTGTTTGTTGGGGGATAATGTCAATGTGTGTTTGTTTTTTCTAGATCTAGATAAATGAGAAAATAAATGATTGAGGAGCTGTGATTTTTGCTTGGTGACAGTTTGCAGTACCAATAAAATTGTTAGAAATTTTAAAAAGATAAACATTACAGTAATGTTTTACCATGCTGTTCGACCAACCAGGAGGTTTGCAGGCACATCTTCCTCAACTGGGAAGGTCATTTCTCAGTCCTGTTTTTTTTCCTATAGAAAGGTCACTCTTTGGATCTGAAGTCAAACCGCTGTTTTCTTCTGTATGTAATTTGCAAGGAAATGGTTATTTGTTTTTTTAGAATTTTCTTTTAGTTTTACATGGACACAACACTTTAATTTTTTATTTTGTTTTATTTTTATGTGGTGCTAGGGATCGAACCCAGTGCCTTACACATGCTAGACAAGCACTCTACCACTGAGCCACATCCACAGCCCAGATTATTTGTCTTGAAAAGTTGAAAAAGCAGATGAGTTCGGATTCAAAAACATATCAAAAAAATTGTGCACCATGATCAAGTAGGATTCATCCCTGGGATGCAAGGCTGGTTCAATATACGGAAATCAATAAATGTTATTCACCACATCAATAGACTTAAAAATAAGAACCATATGATCATCTCGATAGATGCAGAAAAAGCATTCTACAAAGTACAGCATCCCTTTATGTTCAAAACTCTAGAAAAACTAGGGATAACAGGAACTTACCTCAACATTGTAAAAGCAATCTATGCTAAGCCTCAGGCTAGCATCATTCTGAATGGAGGAAAATTGAAGGCATTCCCTCTAAAATCTGGAACAAGACAGGGATGCCCTCTCTTACCACTTCTGTTCAACATAGTTCTCGAAACACTGGCCAGAGCAATTAGACGAAAGAAATTAAAGGCATAAAAATAGGAAAAGAAGAACTTAAATTATCACTATTTGCAGATGACATGATTCTATACCTAGCAGACCCAAAAGGGTCTACAAAGAAACTATCAGAGCTAATAAATGAATTTAGCAAAGTGGCAGGATATAAAATCAACACGCATAAATCAATGGCATTCCTGTATATCAGCGACAAATCCTCTGAAATGGAAATGAGGAAAAACACTCCATTCACAATATCCTCAAAAAAAAAAAAAATACTTGGGAATCAACCTAACAAAAGACGTGAAAGACTTATACAATGAAAACTACAGAACCCTAAAGAGAGAAATAGAAGAAGATCTCAGAAGATGGAAAAATATACCCTGTTCATGGATAGGCAGAACTAACATCATCAAAATGGCGATATTACCAAAAGTTCTCTATAGGTTTAATGCAATGCCAATCAAAATCCCAATGGCATTTCTTGTAGAAATAGATAAAGCAATCATGAAATTCATATGGAAAAATAAAAGACCCAGAATTGCAAAAACAATGCTAAGCAGGAAGTGTGAATCAGGTGGTATAGTATCCTGATTTGTATGGGGCACTTTCCTCCCTTGTTTTTTCATGATGTCTGTGTGTCTTCCTCTCTTGCAGTTTAGATCCAGCCACCTGACTTCCTATTAATTTTAATGAAATTGAGTAAAGACAGTGTGAGGAGAAACAAGAAAACTGAACTCAACTATTGATAAAACCAAAAACTTTGCCTGTTTATAATCACATTTATATAAAATAGATTGTTATAAATATTTATATTGAAACAGTAAAAATGGATGGGAGGTAAAGGTATTTTTAAAATTTATTTGTTGACATCTTGAATATGAAAGATAGTAATAATTGTGTTTTGGATCATTCTAATTATTTCTAAACCCCATCTGAAATTTAAAAAAAAATTGCTGAATTATAGAATTAGATATGATTCATTTAGTCTGTCCTACTTTAGAGTGTATAATGACCTGGAAAGGGTCATGAAATTTCCTACTTTTTGTCAGCAAACCATTCATGGTAGTAAATATCTACCTGAATGTAGGGATAAACATCAGTAAGATCTTTGACATTGTGGATGTTGAAGAGAAATTCAGATGTGGTTAAAAAAAGAAGTACACTTTGAGAAGAACTATGGGTATGTTCCTGGAGAGACAATGGGGGATAATTGTGGGTCTCTTCTGAAGATGTGGGTGTAGCAATGTAATGTTAGTAAGACAGAGGATGTTACCAAGAATAATTATGTTGGCTTTAACCCATGAGACAGAACTATGGAAATCAGACGATTATTGACTTTCTTTAATTAATTTAAAAAATGAGTGCTTTTTCTATTTCTGTGTTTCTAATTTTATCTTCCAATATTATACTTACTGATTCAAATGGATGTTTGATCTGCTATAATACAGCAGTCATTTTGAAACTCCTGTCTTTCCTCTGTTTGTCTGTAGTGTTTTTCCTTTTTGATTGAATTATCCACACCTGACCGTCTTCAATAACTTACTGCTTGTATGTATTGGTGTAGTTCTACAAGTAGTCAATCATTTTAAATTTAATTTGTCTCTCCATGGTGTTAACTATCCTACTCAACTTGATGCATGTAAATTTAACGAGCTTGCTATCTTGAAAATCTACATCCATGAATGAAAATATTGAGCTTAATGTTTATAATTCAGTTGAAAAAAATGTCCACTCTATTGCCATTCTCTGCATGATAGCTCCTTAGTGTTCTAAATAGTTGCATGTATGTGCCCATCTATTAATATTCATTTTTTTTCTTTCCTTGGCTTTACCAATGAAAATGTGGAAACATTTATTTTGTTCCAGCATTTTCTCAGTCTAATATGGAGTCAGAAATAAGTAGTAGGAAGACGGTATTCTTCTGGTTTGTGGCAACTTCTGGCCCTGTCAAACCCACACAATCTTTTGGAGTATCTGAGAAGGTGCTGACTTGGTGTGAGGGGTCTCAGCCCTATCTACCCCTTTACCAGGTGCCACAGGGAAGTGTTCAATCACACATTGATCCTTTTCTATATCCCTGATGTTGTCCCCTATAAAATTGATGGATTTAGCTTCGCCTACCTTGTGTTGGTAACACTTTGAAGATTCTTCTTGGTAATAGCAAAGCATGGGACATCAAGAATCAGCACAGTGTTGGCAATCTTAGTGTTCAGCTCCATAGTATTAGACCCCCAGGAAATGGGATTTAATGATAATGGAGACCAAAAAATATGGAAATAAAAATGGGGAGACTAGATTGATTAGAGTTCAAAAATAAGCTATAGAACCATGGTTAACTTCAAGAATTCCCCTGAAGTTTTTCTCAATACCTCAAGTTGAGGTATACAGAAGATATAGTAGATTGACATATACAGGCATAGAGAAGGGGATACCTAAATTGGTTATTGGTAAGGATTAAATAATGCTTATAAATTTAGCACATTGCCTAGTTCAGCCATTTAACCATTATTTCAGATCATAGGTCTTTGGAAAAGGCCATTGGGAAAATGAGTAAGAAGGATGGTTTAAGAGGGTAGGGTTAGATGAGAATGGGATGAAGTATAAGTAACCAAGGACCTTGTGTTTAGGAAACTCAAGAGTGCCTTGTTTCTAGCTTTAGGTTGGACTTTTGTTTTTATCCAGGTTCAAACCCTTGGTCTTACTAGTCTTGGATTTGTCTTCATAGTGGTTTCTTCCCTTCCCTCTCCTCTAGCCTTGGATTTGTCTTCATAGTGGTTTCTTCCCTTGCCTCTCCTCTCCTCCATCCATTCAGTTAGTGTGTGTTTACTACAGCAAACACTCCCAAAACCTAGTTATTTATTTTTTTTAGATTTTTGAGGACTTGTCAATTTTTTAAATGAAAGAGTGTTCCATTTTTATTGTTTTCAAATTATTCATAAAATTGTTCAAAATATTTTAATTTCATCCTTCTCCCGACACACCCAGTACTGGGGATTGAACCCTGGGCTTAACTACTAAACCACATCCCCAGCCCTTTTTTATTTTGACACACGGTCTCACCAAGTCATTTAGGCCTAGCTAAGTTGCTGAGGCTGACTTTGAATTTGTGATCCTCTTGCCTCAGCCTACTGAGCCACTGGGATTACAGGCATGCACCCCCCCATGCCTGGCTTATTTTAATGTTTTAAAACTTTTACTTTGAAATAATTTTAGTGTTGCAATTTTAGAGTTCTTCTGTACTCTTTAGTTGGCTTTCCCTAATATCAGCATCTTATATAACATTAGGACAATTATTAAAAATAAGAAAAAAACATAGATACTACTAACTAAATTGTAGACTTTATTTCCAGTTATGTCTTTTTATATTCCAGGTTCCAATCCAAACCACACTTTGCATTTAGTCACCATGTCTCCTTTGCCACCTCCAGTCAAGGACAGTTCTTTATGTTTTATGACCTTGACACTCCTGGTTATTTGTGTAAAGGGTCCTCAATTTGGGCTTATCTTTTTTAAATTTTTCTTTTCTCCTTTCTCATGGTTATTGAGGAATATTTTGGGAAGAATACTGTAGAGGTCATATACCCTTCTCAGTATATCTTTATCAGGGAATAAGTAATGTGTTGACTGTTTATAGAGGGAGGGATTTCCTGCTCATTGCTATACTAACCGTCTGGAGGAAGGCTGGCAGGAAAGTAGGTCCATTCAATGCTGGCTTTGAGGAACAAGAGGAGAACTTTCTGTAATGAATCTCCAAAGATGAGTCAGGGGCAAGGAAAGCTTTTAGAAGAGAAATCAGAGTGGGACAAAAAGCAGGAAATATCCATGTGTAGGTTTAGCTAGGTACTGTTAATCAAAAATATTTTGGTATTGGGGGAAATTCATGGGATCCAAAACAAACAAACAAACAAACAAACAAACAAAAAAACCCCCAAGTTGCCAGGAAAGTACCTTATTCTAGAGATTATCTCTTCCACAGATCACCTGTGTCTGTTTTTGTCCCAGTCTCTGCCTCTAGGGAATCTCACCTAAGACAATGGAGATACAATTGGCAAATAGAAACTGAGAATTGTGAAAATTAAAGACTTTCTCACTGTTCTCCCTCGCTGACCTTTTGCTGCTTAGTTTGTCTAATAGTCTTGGGAGATACTTGATTCTTCTGGACATACAACATATGGACACAAAGTTTCTAGGAAAAAGTTCTCAGTACATTTCCCAAGGACTTTACCATTTCCAGAAGTTAACTAGCATTGCCTCGTGAGGTTTTCTTCCTGTAGCCTGCTTCTCCATAGATTGAAAATAATTTGTTCTAAAGATCTTGTACCTTTATACTTTGAAATATGTGTTTTCCCCCCCATCTCCATTGCTCCTTTGTTCCTTTTATAAAGGGCAAAGCTTATCTTTGCCATTCCATTTCCTCAAGGACATGCAGAGAGTGATGACCTATTGCATGCAGTTCCATGCCAACTGGGTGCTCCTTGACTGTTTGTGGTGTTGGGTAGTCAATTCCTTTTTTGTGGCCTCATTTCTTCATTTCATTTTGTATTTACATTGAAGCTATCATCACAGTTTTGTCAGAAAGATTAGTGCCATATATCAGCAAGAGAGGTGTCATTAGCCAGAGGAAAACAATTGGAGAATTCCGGGTCTCTTTCTTAATTCCAAAAGAAAACACTGGCCAGAGTTCTCCAGAAAGGCATGAAGCAATAGAATATACACAAACTTAGTGATACATGAGAGAAGGTTCATTAAAGGAATTGACTTAGAGAATATGGAGACTGTTTCTTGAAAGGCCTTCTGCAAGCAGGAGAATGGGGGAAGTCAGAAGTGTGGCTCAGTCCAAGGCCAAAGGCCTGAGAACCTGGGTGGGGGAGAAGTGAAGCAGACATTGGTTCAGGTCTCAAAATCTGACAGAAGAAGGGTGTCCCAGCTAAAGAAGAGAAAATGAATTCACCTTTCCTCTGCCTTGTTGTACTACTTGGGCCCTTAGTTGATTGGATAGTGCTTTGCCCAATTGGGTGAGGTTGAATCTTCTTAATTAGTCAATTGATTCAAATGTTCATCTCTTCTGGACTCACCTTAAGAGATCATCCAGAAATGTTGCTTCACTAGCTGTCTGGGCATTCTGAATCCCAGAGATGAACCTCAAATTAACCATCAGGACCCCTTCTGTGTATGAACTCATGTCCTCTGGAAACATCTTTCTAAAAAGAAAGTGGCTGCTTTTCTTTTTCTTTGAACTATCCATCTTGAAATTTTAATTCAGTTTTGGCCACAGGTAATGGGCTTTATGTCTTTTAGTATTCTGTATCTATTAAGTATTTTAATTTGCTGGTTAAAGAGGCTGAGTTATGTTTAACAATTGGAAATTAATAGTGAATAATTTATGACAGATTCTCAGAACTCTTAGGTTTCCCCCCACCTTTTATAACAATTATCCCCTAGCTTCCCCATTACTTGCTTCCAGTAAGATCTTTTTATTTTTACTTGTGACATGATAATTGTACATACTGATGGGGTAGGGTGTGGTATTCCAAAACATATACAATGTTCAATGATCAAATTAGGGTAATTAGGGTATCTCTTACCTCAAACACTATTTCTTTGGGTTGGAAACACTCAAAATTATTTCAGTTATTATGATGTAAAATAAATTATTAATTGTAGCAACCCACTGTGCTACAGAACATTAGAACTTAATCCTATTATCTCCTCATACCCATTGAATAGCCCTTCTCTTTTCCCTCTCCCCTAACCACTTCCCAGCCTCTGGTTAACACTGCTTTGTACTTTCTATATGATCAACTTTTTTAGCTTCCACACATGAGGGAAAACATGTAGTGTTTGTCTCTTCCATGCCTGGCATATTGCCAGTGAAATTATTTATATAATACAAGCTACCTACATCCATAATTAAAAAATCAATATACCACCTTTCTGTACTACATAATTAGTTTGTATTTCAGTGTTAAGTGGCACTGACTATTGAAGAAAGTAAAGAAACATTCTTGAATCTCTGGTTCATACCGCTGTGAGTACAACACTACAGTACAGACTGACACAGTGTGCTGTTTTGAGGATTCAGATGCCACAAACAGTATTGGCCTGGGATACCTGTGTTTCAGAAATGGAGTAGAACTATTGATAAAGTTTAAAAGAATTGTAAGTATAATTTACAGAATAGTTGGATTCTTGAGAAATTTGGTGTATTAAAACCAGGCAATACAAAATACATAATATGTTACAATTTAACAATTGGTTCCATTTTACAGTTTATATCTAATTCCACAGTCTTTTTTTTTTTAAGAGAGAAAGAGAGTTTTTTTTTTTTAATATTTATTTTTTAGTTTTCGGCGGACACAACATCTTTATTTGATCAAACCCAGGGCCACCCGCATGCCAAGCGAGCGCGCTACCACTTGAGCCACATCCCCAGCCCCACAGTCTTTCTTATTTTTAAAGGTCTGTGAATCTCTTGTAGGTGCAGAACATTTTTTTTTGTCCTGTGAGTGTAACCAGGGAATATCTAGCAGGGATTGCTCCTATAAATGCTTAAAGCATCACTTCAGTCACTTTTAACCAGAATGCCTCTAGAAATTTCTAAAACTGCTAAGTGGTAGTAAAGCCTATTGAGAATTATTAGTTTACAGGAAAAAAATGAAATAAAACAAGCTAGTATTCACCTAATTTCAAGGATATTTCTAACTGGAGTAGTGACAAGAGTGGAATTAATAATTACTACCTATTATTGAGGTGTCAAATGGAACAATTTCTAAGATCTCAAATATTTCTCTCAAGATGAAGTGAAAGGAATTTTGAATTTTAAGTGCTTGAGGTTTGGTGGCCAAAAACTGAGTTGGATAAAGGCATAAACTTCAGTACCCGGTGAATGTAGCTCACTTATAAAAATTGGCAGAAACTTACTTACTGTTAAGTTTAAGTTTGGATAACCTGGTCAATAGATGACCCAAAGTCCTGATTTTCATGGACCTATTCTGAGTAGACATGGAGTTGATGTATATACAAGTACTTAACATTGCTTATCACATATGGCCCAGGGCTAAGGCTGGCAGGAAATCCCTTTGAGCTTCCCTTCATTTTCAGTCATTTCTTTCTTACCTCTGTCTCCCTTTCTTCTGCTCTTCCAGAGCAGCCTCTTAAGCAACGTAATTGATAGCAATCCTTATGTTTGTTTGGATATGCCTGACTTGTATTTTTAGTCAAAGTTACTTCCATAGGGACATATATGATGCTTAAACGCTTATTTTGGTTGGTGCTCTTGAGGAATGTTAGATATTTAGGTGGTACCTGTTTATCTTAGTGTAACTTTTATGTGCTTTAGATCTTTCAGTTAATAAACTAGTTAATGTTTTAGAAAGAGATGGGGAAAAATAATTAAAACCATAAGATGCTTTGTCATTTGCTGGAATCAGTTCTAGTGATTTGATTGTGTGGTGTTCTTGTAGCTTTCAGAATCGGGGAAGTGGAAGTTTATTTACTTTCTAATTTTTCTGGTACACAACAGCTCTTTCAAAACAGTACAAGATAGCTTCAGGTACAGCTGTTGTAAAAAAAATAATTAAAATTGTGAATCCTAATAACCTTAGGAAAGGCAGAAATTTGCAACTGTCTAATTATCCATAGTGATGTGAATATAACTTTAATAGCCTGCTATGAATTTAGATTTTCTGGTAAGCATTTTACCTGTTACACTCATCTAGAATACTTTCTCTCTCTCCAGCTTTCCTCTCTCTTCCTTTCTCTAGGCAGAATTACATGTAAATCATTTCAAAACAATTAATGCTGCTTTAGTCACAAATTATTGATTTTTCCATTCATAGCATATATAGAATTGCTGCACTATTTAGATTCTAAAACCAGGCATTTTAATTGTGTTTTCCAGGAAGATATGAATTTAAATGAAGATAAAAAGGCACCATTGCGGGAAAAAGACTTCGGTATCAAAAAAGAAATGGTGATGCAGTACATTAATACTGCTTCTAAGACAGTAAGTAAAACTGTCAAGTTGAAAAATATTGCTGAAACATGATGTTGTGTGGAAAACAATGCCTTTGTTTAATGAAGTACTGAAGTGTGTGTACCACTGTAATCAGAGGGCTTTTGAATGTATGATTAAAGGCACATGAAGTGTAATACATTTGTTTAAAAATATTGCCCATCTTATAACTTTTAAACTATGTTTTTGACCAGTTACATTGGTAAGAAACATTGTGGTCTACTGTAAGAGATCTTTCCCTGTTGGTGAATTAAGATGGGCATTGATTTCCAATGTCACCTATAAACAAGCATAATATTTGTATTGTAGGAAAATGAGGCTAATTTTATTCTACCTAAATCAGAATACATAATGGGTATATTTTTAATGTGAGCTTCTTGAAGGATAAAATTATCTTGTTACAAATTATAAGTGCAGGTATTGAAAGGAGCGTTGAACTTCCACATGGCTGCCAGTTTTTCAGGGAAACATAAAATATGTGGGCAGAAATAATGACTAAATATCTAAGAAACCATGACTGGCATAGAGAATCAATGCATTCATTTCATGGAGCAGCAAATGAACTTGACTAGTCATGTACAAATTGTAAATAAATGATTTGGATGAAAAATATAAAATGGACACTAACAAAGAAGTGAAAGACAGTAGAAAATGACCATGGCTAAATTTAAAGTAGAATTGAATTAGAAAAGAGCAGCTTAACACACTAGTTTTCACTGAATACTTTATCCTAAGGCCTGGTTACAAGGACATAAGTTATTTATACTTTAACTCCATTTATCTACTAGCCTAGTCTTTGACTCTGAGGTATTTCTTTTGGAAGAAAGATTCAAGTGGTGTTTAATTTTTAAACATGTCTCACATTTTGGTAGCCTGATCAGTTGTAGAAATCACTGTGAGTACTGTGCTTTGTCCAGTTCTTTATATAAATGGGCTCAGTGTCCTGCTGTTTAGATGCTGATACTAATTGCTTTTGCCCCTTAATGATACACATAGACATTGCAGGTCAGCATTAAGGGTATATGAGTCAGAGCTCTGTTGTTTTGATCTGCTTATTTATCTTGTTTGACCCCGGGCATCTTATTTTACTTCTCCGAGCTTTAATTTCTCATTCTTAAAATGGGAAAACCTACAACATACCCTTATTATCAGCATTAAATCGTTTATTCCAATTTTAAACTGGTGGCTGCTGCTTGTGGTAGTGCTGCTAGTAGCAATTGTTTTTGCTTGTGATTTTTTTTTATTCTTGGTATTTAAATCATACCATAATTAATAGTATGTGCAAAAGTACATAAGTAATAATACACATTTACTACTTATTCACATCTTTGAGATAGTCATTTTCTTATGTTTACTGAGTGTCCAAATGTCAGGCAGTCTTTTTAGGCACAGGAGATGGGGCACTAAGATATTCTGCTACTTGTCATCCTGCACTTGTAACTGAAACACACAGATATACATGTAATAGTAGGTGAAATGCGATGTGTAAAAAGAGTGAGAAAAGATGATGGAACTGTATGGGATAGTCAGTAAAGACAACTCTTAGGGAATTTTAAATCTACCAATCATGAATTTACTAAATAGAAGTACAAGGAATACTACATCAGAACTGGTTTAGAAAACCTTGATATATTAATATATTTTAATTCTGGAATTTGAGATAATAAACTTCTAAGAGAAAAACAAACTGTTTTGGACTTCATAATAGTGGATCTATTTCAGTTTGCATTTGCTGATTTTAACCTTTAATCCTTTAATCATTTTGGTCTAAGATTAGAATTTATTTATCAAAATTGGGTAATTAAATTATCAGACTTGAGTAAATTAGTTATCTAAAGGATCATTACAGCATTGACTCATCTAATTAGTGTGTGGAGGATCATGGCTTTTTCTAGGAGAGCTCTGAATAATTTGGCAGATGGTTAACATTATAGAAAGTTCAAACTGACCAATCATGTTTCTGCTTGGGAAGTAGAAACACATTTTATTAACTCTGTAGACTTTGTCATGCCACTTTATTTATATTAATGACTATTGAAAAAGTTAGTGAGAAAAACAGAGCCAAAATTTGTAGATGGGTTGTTCTGGAGAGGATAATGCTGAGTACGTGTCAAGTAAATTTATTATTTGATTTTTGCTTTGAGATATTTTTCCTCCCCGGGTAGCCATTAAGATTACCACTGATGCCTGCAGTTGATTTGGAAATGTTTATAAACATTAATCCTAAAAGTAGGCCTAAAGTAGGTAAGGTTAGTTTTTAGAATAAAATGGGAAAAAATGCCATTGCCCAAACTAGTTATTACCAAGACTTATGTGTGAGTTTTGGTGGTCAAGATGCAATACTGACTTTCTGCAGTTAGGAAGGTTTATTAAATTAAGAAACGATCATATTAGTGGCTGACAATGCCAGATTCATTTTTTTCTAATTTTGTAGGGCATAGGCATGTGTTTGTCTAGTACATGGTATGGGGCTTCTGAGAAATATTTCCCCTCCCTCATTTAAGGACCCCACTTTGGAGAGCTGCTCCCTCTGTGCTAAATAGTTATGCAAGGTTGTGAGGTGCTTGGAGAGTGGGATCCTGGAACTGCTGCTCTGGCCCAGTGAAGTCCTCTTTCTAGCCCCTTCCATTATGTGAAGTGAGACATGTTTTTATTTAAGCTGCTTTGAGTTCTTTTCTTTGTTGATGTAATGGCTTGATATGTCATCCACGTACATTTTTGCCTATGTGGGATCTCTCTAATTCACTCTGACAATTACTGTTTCCATTCAAAGGACATTGTAAAAACCCTACTGTTACCCTGCATGTGTTCACTCAGAGAATAGATGACAGAGGTACTACTGGCCCTGTGTTCATTCTCTGGTAAATGACTCACTGAAGAAAATGTCTTTCATAGAGAATATACAATTTACTTGGGTTTGAGTTTCTAGCTGAAGAGTGAGACTAGTGTGCAATTGGTAATAAGGATCTTGAAAAAAGTTAAGTAGATTAGACAAAGGGGAATGAAGGAAAGGGCAGGAGAATACGAAATGGAAAGATAGTGGAATGAATCTGATGTAAATTTCCTGTGTGCATATGTGAATACACCATAGTGAATCTCTCCATCATGTACATCCATATAACTGGGGTCCCAATTAGAATAAGATATATTCCATGCTTGTATAATATATCAAAATGGACTCTACTCTTGTATACAACTAAAAGAACCAATAAAATAAAAAATAAAAAAATGAAAACTAAAGTGATTGTGAAGAGATAGGCAAAATGGAAGATAATTCACAGTTGCCAGAAAAAGTAAGAGGAAACTTACGGAGCAGAACAGGCTGTGGTCTCTTAAGCCACTATTATGCAGAGCCATTTCAGAAAACACTCAAAGCCCGAATTCAAATCAAAGAGAGCTTTATTTACCTGGCCAGGGACTGTCACCCACCCATAAAGACGGAAGCTCTGTGGGAGAGCAGCAATTTCCTGGCCTGTGTCTTGGGAATTTAAGTACGAAAACCAACTCGGTTAACTACATCTTGGGTCCGAGCAGGTGTTAGACAACCGTATCCTGAGTTTGGTCAGTTAGTGAAAATCTACTTCAAAGTCTTGGGTCACCAAGACCACCATATCCTGGGTTAAGTACATTTTGTGGGGTACAAAATACAGTAAACAATATATTATATGAAAACAACTTTCAGTTTCTTAGAAACAAATCTTGTAACCGTTTTTATAGAAGGCAGCAAAATAGTGTCTTAGGCCTATGACAGTTCTTGCTTTATAATTGCCTTATCTCACTTATCAAAATCTTATATCTATAATATATGTTTTTTCCTAATCTGTAACCTATAACTCTTATTGATTGTATTTATCACTTCACGCCATGACAGCCACAACTGCATAGGATTTTCACTGTTTTCCAAATGGAAGGGACTGAGAAATGGTTAACTGAACCATAAGTATTGTTATTATTATTTTTTTAGTGTGGCTTATTTTTCATTCTTGTCTTCCCTTAAAATGCTTTAAGCAGTTCTTCAGATATTGCTAAAATATGGTTTTTATAGTCAAGATTCTTGTGCTTTATGTGGACAAACCAGATTTGGGAGATGGATCCTAATATTTGCTACCTTTTCTTGGTTTTGTCTTCTTTTTCTCTTGTTTTGGGTACATCAAGCCCTGTGTCTGTGACATCAGGGTTTATGTCAGTGCTTATTTTCTTATTGGTATTTTGAGCTGTGTTTAGGGTGAGCTGGCTCCATCTACATCATGTCTGAATAATGTAATACAGTCTCCTATGACAGGGTTCACAGGAAATCTTGGGTTAATTTATTCATAATTAAAGAATGTATTAAAAAGGACTACTGTTCATAATAAGATTGAGAATGAGATATTTGCTTTATCACAAAGAATTAGTAAAATATATATGCTATATTTTCCTATCTGTTGAGAGGAAAGAGTCTTTGTGTTCCACCCTGAGGTCTTTCAGGCTAATCTGTGGCAATGCAGAACTGCAGAAGGCCTGAGAGTTGAAATACTTCATGCCAGAAGAGTACAAGGAACCCCCTGAAAGGAGTGGGAGATCCTGTGTAGAGGAAGAGGATCAGAGGCAGTAGGATTCAAGAGGAATGAGGAGAACCTGAAAGATATCTGTGTGGTATCTTTGTGTGAATGTAGAATTTCTGGGAGAGAGTGAAAAATGTGAAGGGATTTTTGATGGGAAGTACTTTCCTGTTATCTTGTATAATGTGTTATGTCTCCTGGACCCTTCAGCAGAGCTGAACCTTTGCTCATTAGTGAGTTAGGGCTTGAATTTCCCCCAATTTTTTGTACATTAATATGAAACTGTCCTGCTAGTTTGCAACTAGACTGCTTTCTGTTAGCATGTAGCCTTCTTTTTTGGCTGTGGATAAAATACTTTAAATATTTCTCTTTGAAATGCATTCTTCTAGTAAAAGCCCTTCTGAATGCAGTAGCATGTAGCCAGAGACTGCCATACGGTCCCCATCCCTCCATTTGTTTGGTACTGGCTTGTTTCACAGCTACAGTGACATGGCCATTTAGGTGGATGGCTACCTCATATAACTCAGATTCTTACAGAGAACATCATTCTTTACGTTCTATTTGTTTAGTTTTTTTTTTTTTATTATTCTTTTCTGGAAGTTGTGGCAAAGTTCCTCTTTTATAAATGCTCCTAGAAGTTTGCTAGTTCCCTCTGACTTTGTTTTCTATTTTTGTTTTTAGTATTAAAACTAGTTTTTATGTGAACAGTATTTATTGAGAAAGTTCATATAGTATAACTTTATTCCTTGAACCTATTCTTAAATGTTACTGAAATTCTGGCCTAGACTTTTAAAATAAGAAATTAAATTAAATATCGAGTACTACAGAATATAACTTTAAAAAGGATATAAAAATACCATAACAAATTCTTTTTAAATACAGGAGATAACTACATCCACTTTGAATTCCTAAGTGTGGAACTATAATCCTCTGTGTGGTTATATGTATATATTTGAATGAGTATGTATGCATGTATGTATGTATATATAATATTTGTATACATGTTTCAGTGTTTAAAAGTATTTGAGAGGTCTTATCATCGTACCACTTGTTTTAACTTGAGTGGCTAGCATTATGTTTCAAGTATGAAGGATATAGTATTGTGTAGTATGATCCTTCTAGATATCTCTTACCAGAAAAAGTTATATTTTGAGAAGATGTTAGTCATATATTCAGATTTGTGTGTATTTAAAAAATATTTTTGTAGATGGACACATATTTTTATTTTTTTAATTTATTTTTATGTGTGCTGAGGATCGAACCCAGTGCCTCACACATTTGAGGCAAGTGCTATACCACTCACCTACAGCCCCAGCTCCTTGCATATATTTTTTTGAGATGGAAAAATGTGGAGCTAATTTGTTTTAGCATTGATTTGTTACTACTGTAGTAGTAGTAAATACATTTTCATACCTTTCATCATCTATTTTTCTTGCTTACAGTGCAGTTTCAAATGTTAATTAAAAATATTGTCAGAAACAAAGTTATTGTTTTCTCTCATTCTTTGTTAAGGAGTTTCATATTTTAACTTCTAGAAACTTAAGGGACCAAAATTATGCATATTCTTGATAATTAAAGTTACCACAGATTATTGTTGACTTAAACGTCAAGTTAGGATTTGATGAAAGCAACCTTACAACATGGGAGCTTAGTAAAAAATGAGGGTGCTATTAGAAGTCTATGACAACACCACTCTTGCCCACAATACTTTGTCTGTTTGTCTCTAGGTCTTGCTTGCCGAGTAGGAGAAAATTTCAGAGCTCAGGGCAGTGAACCAATTTCTTGTTAATATTATTTTGTAAATTTCTGCCTTTGTAGGGCAAGTTATAAATTTTTTATGTACAATTAAAATTATCTTTCTACAACTCAAATTTATCCAGTTTCCTTATGCATTGTTTCTGGGCAGCTCTAGTGGTGTTTAAACTTCTTTGCTATCATTGCATTGTGGTATTCTTTAGATAGGAGATGGTAATGAAGAAACTGATCCTTTTTTTTTTAAATAGGTAGAAATAAGGTTCAAATTAAAATTGTTTATTTTTGGCTTTTAAAAAATCTTACAGGTTGAGATATTTTTCTTCTTCATATTATTTAAAAAAATTTTTTTTTTGATGCCTGGGAATTGAGCCAGAAGGGCTTAATCTCTGAGCCACATCCCCAGCCCTTTTTATGTTATTATTTATAGACAGGGTCTCTCTGAGTTACTTAGGGCCTCAATAAGTTGCTCAGCATGGCTTTAAAATTGCGATCCTCCTGCCTCAGCCTCCTGAGCTTCTGGGATTACAGGCGTGTGTCACTAGGCCCAGCTATTATTATTATTATTATTATTTTTTTTTAAAGACTTACCAGATAAAGTGTTATTTATTAGCTGAAATGTAGAGACTGAATTGGTCAATGTTTATTAGCATTGTTGGCATTAGAGGTCATCTGGGGTTTTCTTATCTTTGGTCATTCAGTTGTTTCTTGGCCCAAGACATTTTGCTATGCTTATACTTATTTTTATAAACATAATTAAACTTTTATCTGATAACCAGAAAAGTGGTGATAACTTTGCAAGTGCCAGCAAGAAGAGACATAAAAATCATGGTGGTTATGAAGGTGATGACAAAAATGTTCAAATGAAATGAGTATTTTGGAAGAAGAAATATTTCTGAGAGAAAATGAAAAAGTAAGGAAAGTTCTGTGAATGAACAATTTTTCAGTGAGCAAAGAGGAAGGATAATTGATGAAGTGAAGGGGAAAAAGTGGCCAAGAATAATAGCTCTCAACCTTGATATTGATCAGAATCATCTGGGTAACTTTAAATATCTCAATGTCCAGGCCACACCATTTAACAATTATACCAGAATTCCTGTGGTTAGGACTGAGGCATTAATATCAAGTAAATCTTTCTTGGGATTCCAGTGCACAGCCAAGAGTAAGAACTACTTGGCTGTAAAGGATGAGTGTTATCGCCAGATGTCTCTTAGTATAACATTATTCAACAATAGACTAGGAGTAGATAAAATGTAAAGGCTGAGGTTGGTGAATATTTGTGGCTGCAAGGCTGCTTGCATGTGCGTAACATCAAAAAGTATGTTTCAGTGGCATACATACTGAAACTACTAAGAATTTTGCTAGATATTCTGTAACTTGGAGAAATAATCAGAAAAATATGTCCCAAAGAACAGGTATCAGCATGGAAAGAGAGAGTATGCTTTTAGAGTATGGTTTTAAAGCTTCAGTGAACTGATTTATCTTTCCAGTTGGTGGCATTAAACTTTACTGACTAAGTTAGTTAAGATTTGAGGCCTTCTTTCAATTCTTACTTTCAAATGGAATAAATTATATATGTGTGTGTATGTGTGTGTGTGTTTGAATCCTTAGCGTGTCATTCATAATGTGCAAAAGGCATTTGTTCCTTATTTTTTGGTTTTCTGATTTATTACCATTTCCTAACATGTGCAGTTTAGTGGTACTGCCCTAATTCTAAGAACATAAATGTGGTCAGTATAGTCTCTTATTGTCAGTGTGATACAAAATTATTTTCAAATCCCTTTATTATCAGAAGCTTTCCATAACAGATTAAGTAAATTTAGGATCTGCCTTTGGGATTCATTGAGGCATTAAAACAATGTAGTCTAAAAGATAGACAATCTCATTTTTAACTGTTCCTTATATATTACTGTTAGATTTTATGCATGGGCTTTTTCTTGGGAAACTTGCAAACTGTTTTGATAAGTTTGAAACCATTTCTTTGCGGTTAGTTTTGTTAAGGATGGTTTTAAAGATGGTTTTGTTTTACTCTTTTTTAGTAGGCATATACAATAGTTATTAGTGTCCCCCCTTTCCCCTTCCTTCTCTTTGTACTATGCATTGAACCTAAGGGCACTCTACAACTGAGCTACATACCACCCCAGCCCTTTTTTTTTTTTTTTTTTTTTTTTTTTTTTTTTTAAAGAGAGAGTGAGAGAGAGGGGGACAGAGAGAGAGAGAATTTTAACATTTATTTATTTTTTCTTAGTTCTCGGCGGACACAACATCTTCGTTTGTATGTGGTGCTGAGGATCGAACCCGGGCCGCACGCACGCTAGGCGAGCGTGCTACCGCTTGAGCCACATCCCCAGCCCCCAGCCCTTTTTTATTTTGAGGCAATGTCTCACTAAGTTGCCAAGGCTGGCTCAAACCTGTGATTCTTCTGCCTTAATCTCCTTAGTAGTTGGGATTATAGACTTCGTACCTCCATACATGGCTAGTAGTTATTAGTTATTTTAAATTTAGATCTGGAATATATCTTAGAGCAACTTTACATTTTGCAAATGGGAAAGAGGCTCAAGGAATATGTGACATCCTCAAATTAGTGATACAGCAAGGACTAGAAACCAGAACATCTTTCTTTCTTTGCGTGTTGGGGATCAAACCCAGGAAGTTGTGCATGCTGCTGGGAAAGAGCTCTACCTCTGAGCTACACCCTTAGTCCCATCTTCCTTTTAAACCTTTTTGTAAAGTAAAGCAGATGCTTGGTAAATTACCTTAAGAACAATGCCAAGATTAATAAACATTATGTTGCAACCATCCCAGTAGGCTCTTCATCTGCCCTGCCCAGTCTGAAACCCGCTTAGGTTTCTCATAAAACCAATTACTCTTCTAAGAATAACTTTCTTGAGATTTTTTATGGTTTTAACATACCAAGGTGTATCTTAAGGCACCATCATTGTTCTTTTATTTTAAAAATTGGAATATCTTGATTTGAGGCCTTCTTTCAATTCTTAGTTACTTTCGTATGGAATAAATTTTATATATATCTATCTTTAAATCTCCAGATTCCCCATTCATCCCTATATTTGTCCAGTACAGCATGGGTTTTGCTAATTTGCATACTCATGGTGAAATTAACTTGTTTCTCTTTTATATTTCCTAAAAACTGGCAGATAGATCAGAGGTTGGACCAGACTCAGGAAATATGATATTCTTTTAGCAGTGGTTACTTATGTCTGGTTTGTAATTAAAATTCTATAATTTTTTTCATTTATCAATTGTAATAATTTTATAGACATTTCCTCTCATACTATTTGGCTACCAAGTGATATAGGAAATTTAGGATAAATGCTAGATTCTCTCTGCCAGTTTTCTAGATATTGAATTTGTTCCATCTTTGAATTGATTCCCTATCATAAATTCTTAGTGATATTTACGTTGTTAATAATTTATGCATCACAATTATTACTTTTAGTGAAGCTCAGATTGTCCTGCCTTTGGTTAGCGGGACTTTGTCTAGTTGTCGTCTAGTCATTTTGGCATGATCCTGGCAGCTTTGAATTGTTGCATTAGTAACTGCTAAGATGATCCTGGCTTCTTGTGTGTATTTCTCATGTTAGACGTTTCACCATCATTTCTTTTAGGTGGAGTGGTATTTCAGGATTGCCATATTGGGGCCAAGGATGCTTAGTACTAATGGGTGAATTGCTGTTTCTAGGCCTTTCCAGTGCAAGATATCAAAAGAGAAATATGTGGTTTGTGTATTTCAAAAGTTTGGCATATGGCATATGCTGTCTCTATCTCCAGCCTCTTTTTGTTCTTGACCAGTACCTGTGTCGATTAAGCATATAGCCATTACATTTCACGCAGTCTTCTTCAGGTCTTCATTTAGTCTTCACTTGTATGAATATCTGTTTTGAATGCTTATCACTAGTCCTTTTGTTGATATTTGTCTAGATATTTTGTCTTTCTGAAGTTTATTCCTTAGTAGATTCCTCAGAAGGCCTCATAGAACAATATTTCCTGAGTTTTGCACATTGATGACAGTATATGCCATTTGTTGCCTAGGGTCAGTTTTACTGGATATAAAAACTTTGCCTCACACACTTCCCCCTCCCTGCTTAAAATATTAAATTATGCTGCTTCTTTCTAGCATAAAAAACAATAAATAGTGTTACTGTATCAATGATCGGCTGGTAACTGTTTTTTATTCCTTATAGTTTACTGTCTTTTATCTGGATGTCCGAATGGGATCATTAGGTATGCAGTACACCATTTCACTGTATACTTTAAAAAGTTCAGTCTTTTTAAATCTGTTATCTAAATGTTGGATTTTGGTCTATCTTTAATATGTCACTTTCTTTCCAATACTTTTTGCCTTATTTTGATTTTTAAAAACTTCATTTCTGAATCTCTTGTGACATTATTATGTTTATTTTTGTATTCCTTCTACTTTAGTCTTCATTTCTGAAATGGTTTTTATCTCCTATTTTTTTCCCAAATTCCCTCACCTCATTTTAAAAATTCTGCTTTAAATATTTGTTTCATGACTTATTTATTCCTCATTTTGAAATTAGAAACTGCAGTTTAATTTATGGGATTGTCTTTGAGATGCCTTTTATCTTCTGTAGGCATGTTCTCAGTTTTGATGACATTCTGGGCACTTTTTCCTCACAGTTCTACAATGCTGGAGGTTCATAGGATGTAGACCCCCCTGGCCTCCTCCCCTTACCTGCAGTTTCCGTAGACCAGAGACCTCTCAGTTTTAGCTTTTGGTTCCAAATTGGCCTACCATGATTTCCAGTGAGTACCTGTGGGTCAGTATGGAATTCTTTTTTCCTGTTTGTCAGATATCTTGTGGGCTCCTCTATTTTTCCCCAACACAAATGTTTATATTGTGCATATCATTTGTCTGCTTCTGGTTTTGTGTTCAATTGCTTGTCTTTCGAGGATTGTGGAGAGGATAATTTTGCTGTTCAATATGGTTGGCTTTTTGATCTTTGCTATTTAGTTGTTTTTGCCTCTTTTTTAAAGGATGCAGATAGTTTCTTAAACTCTACTACTGTACCTCATACCCAGGTCCTCTAGACCCCTGATTTAAAGTCTCATATTCTTTTATTTTATGCCAATTTAGGTCTTTGGTTAAAAAATAATTCAGGGTTATTAGCATTTTCTTTTATTTTCCCCTTTTTTTCAAGGATGAAAATGACATATTAAGCAATGACATTTTTCTATATAACTTTAATTGATACTTTTAGGTTTTGCTCTTTATTTCATCAAACCTTTTAATGGCTCATGACCTACAAATAGATTTAAATCAAATGCTAGTTTCAGCCTTAATCTATGCTATGTTTGTACAGTGCTGTCATCTCCTCATGCAGCCTCAGTAAGTTATGTAGCACTCATCCTTTGTGTCCCATTGATAATTGGAAAATTCAGACTGCCCTTCACTGTTATACCCCACCTCAGAAAAATAGGTCTTATCTGCCTGTGTGTGTCTATAAATTAGTGAGTGTGTTAAATCTATCCCAGCATGAACTCACTTCAAGTGCTGTGAAAGACTATCTTAAAGAATTTAAATTGATTGCAGATGTTAGTGCAATTAAGCAGGCCTGATGAGCTAAGAATCATGTTTCTCAGATTTGAATATGAATGCATTTTAAAAATTATAGTGGTGTACTTCATGTAAATGGAGTTCATAGGCATCTGAGAGTTTTTATCACCTTCAGTTTTAAAATGCTTCAGAAACATGAAAAGTGTTGTGTGGTACCTTAAGCAGATACTTGGATGACTTAAAATATATGCATGTTAGTCTTTGTAGTTCTGTGCCATCCTTGACCAACTAACATGCACTGGGAATGATTTCTTTCATTATTTTGTTTGTCTATCTTATCTGCATTTTGTGCCTATAATTCATTAAAAAGTTATTTTGCAGGTAAGGTATAGAGAAAGTATAATGTTATTTCATTTCCATTTTTAAGAAAAAAAAAGTTTGACAAAACACCAAGTGAAAACATTTAGAATAGAAGCTAGGATCTCCCCTCCTCCCCCCATCAGAACACTCACTGGTAGAATTCTACCTACTTCAAATCACTTTTGCTTTAACTTCTAAAATGTAAGAGAAAATTTTATATTTGTTTTAAAAAGTAGCATACTGGGTTGCAAATTAGGAAGCAAATTCTGAAACAAGACTGTAACAAGATTAAGTAGAGTGTACGGTGTGCTCATTTTCAATTTATTTTAAATTGATCCATGCACATTAAGTAATTAAACTCATCAATTTCTGTAACACATTGTAGAATGTTATGGACATTAGGACTTTATTGTATAGACAGTGGTAAAATAAAGCACAGAAATGTTGAGTAATTAGATACTCTCCAAATACTAAGAAAATTAATGAAATATTATTTGAAATGTAGCAACATCAATGATTTTAAAAGAATATGTTTTTCTAGATGGTGAAAATTGTCTGTTCTACAATAATTTATAAATGTTTATCTTATTACATTATATTACCATTACATGGGCGACTGTACCTTGTTTTCAGGAGTTGAGAATAGATTTCTATTGCTTTTCGCTTTCTGATTTTGGAAATTCATTTCTCTCTAGGACTATGTTTACTAAATTATAAAACCTAAGAGTTTGTTCTTTGGGAAAGTTTGGAATAAAGGCAGTATTTGTAGTCTCTTAGTTGTTGTTCTTCAGGTTCTAAATAAAGTACTTAATGAATAAATGTTGACTGGGCGTACAGCTGTAATCCCAGTGACTTGGGAAGTTGAGGCAGGAGGATCGCAAGTTCAAAGCCAGCCTCAGCAACTTAGTGAGGTCCTAAGTAACTTAGATTCTGTCTCAAGATAAAAAAATACAAAGGGTTGGGGATTTGACTCAGTGGTTAAGCACCCTGGGTTTAATCCCTGGTCACCTCCCTCCCCTCAAAAAAAAGTTACAGTTGAATGCTTCTTAAGTCTGATTCATACCTGGAATAAAAAGTTAATAATCCTGAGCATCAAAAACATACATTTTTTTTCCACATGAAGCATACAAATATATTTATATGTCACTCTTTGGATAAAGGGCAAACCCTTTGAGCAGGAGTGGTTCCTACTTGGTTTTCCGTTCACAAGGCATGCTTATGAAACATCATCTGTGCTCCCCATTTGTTTGTATGTCTTAAGTAGACCAAGAGTTTATAGTTTTGAAGCAGTGCAAGTGTAGACTTTATAAGAGATTTGTATGTTTTAATTTTCTTCTAACAGTATGATCTTTCCAGTTTTCTTGCCCATACCTAATTTTTTAAAGTAGTTTTTTCAATTAAATTTCTATAACCTGTCTTTCTTAATTCTGAATATAATATATCACAGAAGCAACTTTTAATTCTCACATATGATTCGTTAACAAATATAGACACTCTCACACTTGATAACAGTTTGGATGTATCAAAAGTCAATTCTTGGTGTTATAGACTTCATAGGATTATACATGTGTAGTCTTATGCTTTGGGCATCTACCTCTGTTATGTACTAATGGAATGCCTAATGCTGTATGTCTGTCTCCAGGGTTTTAAAGTCATTTTCATTTTTTTCCTTTCTCTCCCCATTAGGGTCATCAAAATATATATGTAATTTCAGAAAAATACATATTTCTAAAAATGTATTTTCTGAACAAATATTTCATGTGAAAAATTGTTTTTTTCCTCTCCCACATAATTGTTTTATCCTGTTTCTGTTAGAAATGACTGATTCAGTTTAAGTGGAATCAAAACAAACAGAACATATTGGCTTGTGCATCTGAAAAGCCTAGGGTTTGGTTGACTTTAGAGAGGCCTAGATCCATGTTTTCAAATGACCTAAGGATTCATTCATTATGCCTCTGAGCTCTGCCTTAACTATGTGTTGGCTTCGTTCATGCGTGTTCTTTCATGGTATACCTAGATGGTTAGCAGAAGCTCCCCGTGTAACTCCTACATTTTAGGTCAATAGTCCTCAAAAGTTTTAGATAAGTTTTCTTACTGGTTAAAACAAAACAAAACAAAACATTGATTCACTAAGCCAGTATGTTTGTTTACCATAAACATGTTCATTGTACTATTACCTCATTACATTCATATTATAGATTAATATATTATTAAAGTATGTGAGTTGAGAATATAAATACAAAGTAACATGTTAATATTTTAGTTAAATTTTGCCTCATCTTCACAATCAATTTTGTTTCTCTTATTATTTTGTTTTTATTACAGTTTAGCTAGGTTAGATTAATGAGAACCTGAACATGTCTTTTTTTTCCACTTTACATGTTCTATAAATTACTTCATGACTTATTTTCAAAATCTATAAAACTTTCTGAAATTGGTGCCTTTTTTATCTTTAATTTTTTTTCTTCTCCTCCTCCTAATTAGAGGTTTCAATATCCTTCATAATTGAACCTTCCATTTTCATTGAGAAATGCTCTGGCAACATGCAGAAAGCACATAGTAATCATTGCGTTCTCCTAAATCATGTTAAGCTGTGTGTTCTCTGAATTGGTCCTGCCCTCTTGGTGGTGGTGGGGAAGAGCTGGGGATGGAACTCAGACCCATATACAGACTAAGCATATACTCTACCACTGAGATCTATCTTGTCCTTTTCTTATTCTTGCCTGTACTGGTTCCTGTATTCTTGTGCTGCTGACTTGATCCTGTCCTTCATTTAGCCATATGTAATTAAACACTCAGTTTGAATATGCTGTTCTGAATTTAGCAGTGCTGAGTAAGATATCAAGCCCTGCCTCTACCTTTATGTGTTGCACTTGAAGATAAAAGACATAAAGCTATGAGTCATAAAGACATAAAGCTTATGAGTAATCCAGGTTAGATAGAACCTAATAAGAATCCTACCTTTGTTGAATTCATCATTCTCAACAGTGTGATGAAGAAAGGTGTTGGAGGCTCACAAACTTGGTTGATCAACATGCTGAGATTTAGCGTGTGTTTTATGAGCAGGCATGCAGTCTAAGCTGACACGTACTGATGTTTAAATATTCAAATGCCACTTTTATAATTTAGAATCAGAAATATTGATAAGATTCTTATATTTCCTTTTTGCCTCATAGGTAAGATTATATTGGAAGTGAGCTGGTAAGAATTCCTTACTTGGTTTATTAAATAATCTGTGGAGAAAATGGGCCATATTTTCAAATTAAAATAAATTCTGCTCAAGTGTGTACCCGTAACATAGCATCATATGTTTTGTCTATTTAGTATTTTCTTTTGTTTGCAGTGCTGAGAATTGAACCCAGGTCCTCAAGCATGCTAGGCAAGCACTCTACCACTGAGCTATATCCCCAGCCCTACTTTGCCTATCTTTATTAGGACTGATGGCTAGCATCTCATTGTGGGGGTTCTTCCTGCAGAGGAGGGTGTAAACCACCTGTGAACTTAAAGTCTAAAATATTTAATGAAGAACAAAAAGAGTCAGCAATGTATTTACAAAAGTGGAGCTGTCTACACAAAAGCTGAAACTAGACAAAGGAAACATGGCTCCAGTCGTTTATTTAAGGCAGGGATAAGGTTTCAAGGGTGGAGTCTTGCTTCATGATGTCTTGCAGTCAGCAGGTTGATTGACATCTTGGCAGGTTACACCCATCTCAGGTGCTGTGTGTGACAGGGCAGAGTGGGATAGAAATTCACTATGTGTCAGAGCAGTTAACCAGAGCAAATGCCCACTGGTCATTCCCATACACCAGATGTTCCTATCCACTAGGCTCCATGCACGGAGGGCCACACACAGCCCATGATGGATCCTGACATATCTTAACTGCTCTTCTACTTCATACAGTCATCTATGAATACCTGCTACATTATGTAGCAGTAGATATGTGTGTTAGTATTTGGGGCATCCCCTTTTCTGGGGAGTCTCAGCAGGATTCTATAGAACTCTAAGAGGATCTCTCGACTTATTTGCAGTTACAATGCAGACTGCCTTCTCCTAATGACACAGGCTCACTACTCTTACAGTACCTTGAAATTGATAAGGTCATACTTTTTAACAATGACTAAAATAAATTCACTTTATTTTGAGGTTATACTCGATCTTTACACATATGTATAATCTCTCAGATTAATGGGAGGCTTATATTGTCTCATATTTTCATTTGCCCCCCTAATTATTAAAATTTAATATTATAGCTTAATATTTGGGGGTATCTTATAATTGGCATACGTATCTCCTAAACTACACTGCTTACCTGATTACCTTTTAGAGGAGAATCAGGAGCTATTGTTTCATTTTTTTCACCATTTAGATTTTATAATATTCATGCATTTTTTTCTGTCAATTTTGAGAAATTTCTTAAGACACAAAGGTTGTTTTGAATAACCAAAGTAAATTGATTAGAAATTTTAAGATCAACTTATTTACTAATCAAGTGACCCCCCAAGTATAATTCATTTATTCAGATGCTCAAATTTGAAATTATTAAAATCAAAGATACATCTTAAAACATAAAATATCACTTAAAGAAGTAGTCTTCAATGCAGTATAAATTCTTACTATCTTATTGCATTGTCTGGTCTACTTAAATGGAAAAGTCTATAATCTTTCAATACTCAACACATGAACACATGATTTTGTTGTGACACATGATCAGAAAAGTATTCAAATGCCACTCAATGCACAATAAATAAGTAAAAAGCAAATGAATAGAATGGCTTTGAACAATTTTATATAATGCTTATTTAATATTAATAATAAAATCCAAGGTAAGAATGTGAGTTATAGGGAATGTTGTAAAGCTTATTTAACATATAGTACTTTTAATGATCATCCCCCGCCCTGCCCCCAAAGTGATGCATTGCAGAAAATTTAGAAAAGACATGATGGAGGAAACAAAAACCACACTAATCAAAATAGGAAAAAAATGTTGATTTTGAAAAGGTCTAAAGAAGAATATTATAATAGTGATATTAAGCTAACAAAAAAAAAAATTAAATGTGACTTTTTCTCTTGTGTCACAATTTTGGCAGAAGTCCAGAGCCTGAAGCTAGCAGGTACCAGAAAAATGTAGACATGTAAAGAGTCTGTGAAACTGATTATTCTACTGTTAGCTTATTATCTGCCTTGAGATTAAATAAGAACAGTTTCACAATTTTTTAAGAAAAGGAAGATTGATAAAGAGAGGCTGTTTCTGGAGAGGAGAGAGATATCATGGTGTCATGGTATTATTTCTTTTTTTTTCTTTTTTTTCTTTTTTTTTAGAGAGAGTGAGTGAGAGAGGAGAGAGAGAGAGAGAATTTTTTTAATCTTTATTTTTTAGTTCTCGGCGGACACAACATCTTTGTTGGTATGTGGTGCTGAGGTTCGAACCTGGGCTGCACGCATGCCAGGTGAGCGCGCTACCTCTTGAGCCACATCCCCAGCCCCCTATTATTTCTGATTCCTCGTGATGTCCTGAAGCCAAGTGATGGGCACTTGACAGAGCTCTCAGAGGTGGATAAGTATTCCTTCCAGTTTTGGGATAGTGATACTGGAACTGAACTCTATTTGCAGATGGTAAAGTCCAAAAGCAAGAGGCAGTGTAAAGTGCATTGTTGACAGAGCAAGGAAAAGGGATTAGACCTATTATTGGAATAGGGTGGACTTAAATGAAAATATTGGCTAGATGTTTCAGGAGTTTTGAGTTGTCATGGAGGAAGTTGTCATTCAAGGGGACCACATGCTTATGCAGAGACCCTAACATGGAGAGTCTCTGTAAGGTCAACTACTAAATCTTCATCCGGGGACACGGAGTAACCCACATAAGCATCCCACAGAAGTAGTTATCAGCCACATCCTAAGGACAGTGGTACCAGAGACTAAGAGTGATACCTGACTATAGCAGTTTTCTGCAGCTTACCTCTCTTTTCTTCTCATTCCCTTTAGCCCTGAAGATGCTGGAGAAATCTTGATGAGTCAGGATGGGGGAATTGAAGTGCATGTTTGAAAAATAGTGAAGGTCCACAGCCCTGTTCATCGTTGTAGATTTCCTAGTCTGAGTGAGGTTTCCACTAAGGCAGGAGACAAGCTTTAGAATTGTCAAGATTTAAGTTTCAAAAAGTTTTAGAATTCTCCCTTAAGAAAGAAATCACTTTTCCTTATTAGGCTAGTTAGAATATGATTCTCAGGTAATAATACTAAAAATAATATTGGGTTGACAGTATTAAGTTTATATCCATTAATGATAAAGGAAAGCATGAGTATGTTGTATGTTTGCTAATAAATAATTAAATGTTTAATGGGTAGCGAAGGGCAAGGGGAGGAATTGAGTTAGAAGAAATTTTAAAAACATAGAAGAAAACTATTTGCCACAGATTAAGTAAGGTATAAAGAACACATACAAGTCATTAAGAAAAAGATGAACAACCCAATAGGAAAGAATTTACCTAAAGTGAATAGGCAATTCACTCCAGAAGAATTACAAATGGCTAGCTGCCTTTTGAAAAGACATTCAATCTTACTATGTAAATGAAAATAGGTATATAGTGCATTTTTCATCTGTCAAAATAGAAGAGCTAAAAAAAAAGATTGCTGACAGGAAACATTTGGTGAGGGTATAGAAATATATATCAATGTAACATTTTTGTAGTACAATTTGGCAGTATCTATCAAAACCTTGTATATCCTACTGAAGTAAAAATCCCAGTATTTTACATCTATTTTGTAACAATAACTTGTAAGTACACAGATCTGTGTATCAGGGTGTTTCTTATGGCTGTGTGAAATGTGAAGCTCTTTCCAATATCAATATTTAAAGCTACTTAAAAATATTCATAAGTAGAAATGACTTAGTAATTCATTCTACATTCACAAAATTAATGGACAATACTACTATTAAAATGAGTGAGTCAGATCTGATTTGGAAACTTACCCAATATATATTTAAAAAGAAAACAAAAGTAATGCTAAGAAGCATATGTTGTATGGTATGAACAAATTTTCATCAAAAAAGTACTGGTGAGAGGCTATACATGTGTATGTGAATAAGGGAGCATTTTCCTTTGGATGTGTTCTGTTATCTAAATTTCAGTATTTGTATGAAAAAATATTCTCTTAGAATAATACTTTCTTAGCAGAAACAACATCTGACATTATTCTTATCAGAAAACACCGTTTTGGTCTTGTTTACCAAGTTGTGTTGTTAGAGTACAGATGGCCTGATAACACGGACCACATTTCAATTAGAAAAAATAAAAACAAATCAGCAGAGCTAATAGTATGCTGCTTGTGAAGCTTTTAAATGTGACTTGGAATAGCATGCAGATTCATTTTATATTCTTGTAGCAAATTAGTACTCATTTAATAATCACTTATTTACAGAACTTAAAAGTTTTGGAAACATCTGGATAGATTTATGAATAATTTAAGTGTTCAGTTCATGATCACTGCCAAATAGTGTTTATTAAGCATTTACCAATGTGTGACATGTTAGAATCCATAAACATTACCATAAATGAAAAATACAGGAAACCTGGAGACTTAGGGAAGAGGTGTATTATTACATTAAAGTATATATGAAAATATAATTTTATATTAGAATTTTCTACCTTACAAATTTAGTATTATGTCAACTGATTTTTTAAATTGAAAATTTTGAGGAGTCTTTGATAACATCTAATTTACTTTATACTCCTGAAATTTCTTTGATTCCTTTCTTTACCAGGAAATGCCCATCAGTAATAATTTGTACTTTCACAGCCATTCAATTGAAAACTTGATATCATGATCCTAAGATACTTTTTAATAGTATATATTAATACTGAAGAAAATAATACAAGCCATTCATAATTTTATCACCATAAGTAACAGTTTATAACATGTTATTTTTCATTTTGTATTTGTTCTTTTTAGACATACATAACAGAATATATTTTTAAATATTATACATGCATGGAGTATAACTTATTCTAATTAGGATCCCATTCTTGTGGTTGTACATGATGTGGAATTACACTGTTCATGTATTCATCTATGAACATAGGGAAGTTATGTTCCATCCTTTCTTGTGTCTTTCCTATTCTCATCCTCTCTTCCCTTCATTTCCCTTTGTGTAATGCAATGAACTTCTCTTCTCCCCCTCCCCATGTATGTTAGCATTCACATAGCATTTAGCTTTTTGTTTTTTGGGATTGGCTTATTTTACTTAGCATGATAGTCTCTAGTTCCATTCATTTACAGGCAGATGCCATAATTTCATTCTTTTTTATGGCTGAGAAATATTCCATTATGTATATATACCACATTTTCTCTATCCATTTATATGTTGAAGGGCACCTAGATTGGTTCTACAGCTTAGCTATTGTGAACTGAGCTGCTATAAACATTGATGTGGCTGTGTTATTGTAATATTTTGATTTTAAGTCCTTTGGATATATACTGAGGATTGGGATAACTGGGTCAAATGATGGTTTCATTCCAAGTTTTCTGAAGAATCTCTGTACTCCTTTCCATCATGGTTGCACCAGTTTGCAGTCTCACCAGCAATGTGTGAGTATACCTTTTCCCTCACATCTTAGCCAACATTTATTATTACTTGTATTCCTGATGATTGCCATTCTGACTGGAGTGAGATAGAATCACAATGTAGCTTTAATTAGCATTTTTCTAACTGTTAGAGATGTTGGTCATTTTTTCATATATATCTTGACCATTCCTGTTTCTTCTTCTGTGAAGTGTCTATTCAGTTTCTTTTCTCATTTATTGTCTGGATTATGGTTTTTTTTTTTTTTTTTTTTTTTTTTTTTTTTTTTTTTTTTGTAGTGTGTGTGTGTGTTTCTGTAAGGTTTTTTGAGTTCTTTATATATCCTGGAGTTTAATGCTCTATATGAGGTGATAGTGGCAAAGATTTTCTCCTATTCTGTAGGCTCTCTCTTCATGTTCTTGATTGTTTCCTTTGCTGTGAAGAAGCTTTTTAGTTTGATACCACCCCATTTATTGATTCTTGATTTTATTTCTTTTGCTTTAGAAGTCTTGTTGAGGAAGTTGGGGCCTAATCCCACATAATAAAGATTAGGGCCTACTTTTTCTTCTAATAGACGGAGAGTCTCTGGTTTAATTCCTAGGTCCCTGATCCACCTTGAGTTGAGTTTGTGCAGGGTGAGATATAGGAATTCAATTTCATTTTGCTACATATGGATTTCAAATTTTTCCAGCACCATTTGTTCATCCAATGTACGTTTATGGCGCCTTTGTCTAGTATGAAATAACTGTAGTTATGTGGATTTGTCTCTGTGTCTTCTTTTCCACTGGTCTTCATGTTTGTTTTGGTGTCTTTTTTTTTTTTTTTTTTTTTTTACTATAGCTCTGTCATATCATTTAAGGTATTGTATTGTGATGCCTCCTGCATTACTTTTCTTGCTAAGGATTGCTTTGGCTATTCTGTGCCTCTTATTTTTCCAAATGAAGTTTATGACTGCTTTTTCTATGAAGAATGTCATTGGAATTTTAATAGGAATTGCATTGAATCTGTATAGTGCTTTTGGTAGTATGACTATTAACAATATTAATGCTACTTATCCAAGAACATCGGAGATCTTTCTAAGGTCTTCTTCATTTTCTTTCTTTAGTTTTTTTGTTATTTTTATTTTGGAAAGTTTTCACCTCTTTTGTTAGATTGATTCCCCCAATTTTTTATTTTTTATTTTTGGTGAATGGGACAGCTTTTCTAATTTCTTTTTCAGTTGATTTATCATTGGTATATAGGAAGGCAATTGATTTATGGGTGTAATTTTATCTCCTGCTACTTTGTTGAATTCATTTGTGAGTTGTAGAAATTTTCTGGTGGAGTTTTTGGGGTATTCTAAATATAGAATCATGTCATTGCAAATAAATATAAATTGAACTCTTGTTTTCCTATTAGCATCTTTTTAATTTCTTTCTTTTTCTAATTGCTCTGGCCAGTGTTTCAAGAACTATGTTGAATAGAATTGGTAAAAAGGGCCATCACTATCTTATTCAAGTTTTTAAAGGTAATGTTTTCAGTTTTTTTTTTTTTTTCATTTAGAATGATGTTGGTCTTGGGTTTAACATATATAGCTTTTATGATGTTGAGGTAACTCCCTAGTTCTTCTAGTGTTTTGAACATGAATGGATGTTCTATTTTGTCAAATGATTTTTTTTTTTGCATCTATTGAGGTAATCATGTGGTTTTTGTCTTTAAGTCTATTGATGTGGGAATTATGTTTATTGATTTCTGTATGTTGAACCATCCTTGCATCCTGGGATAAATCCCATTGATCATGGTGCACTATCTTTTTAATGTGTTTTTGTATGTGATTTGCCAGTATTTTATTAAGAATTTTTGCATTTGAGCTGGGGCTGTGGTTCAGCGGTAGAGCGCTTGCCTAGAATGTGTGAGGCACTGAGTTCAATTCTCAGTACCACATAAATAAATGAATAAAATAAAGGTCCATCAATGTCTAAGGAAAATCTGTACAAAAGCAGAATTTTTGCATTTATATTCATGAGGAATGTTAGCCTGAAGTTTTCTTTCCTTTACATGTCTTTCTCTGGTTTTGGTGTCAGGGTGATACTAGCTTTATAGAATGAATTTGGAAGGGTTCCCTCTTTTTCTGTTTCGTGGAATAATTTGAAGAGTTTGGTGTAAGTTCTTCTTTGAAGGTCTGGTAGGATTTGGCTGAGAATCCATATGGCCCTGGGCTTTTCTTTCTTGGTAGGCCTTTGATGGTGTCTTTGATGGTATTAAAGTCATGCAGTATTGTGTTGTGATCTATTTGATTATTGAAATTGAGAAGGGTTTCTTATTGATGTATAATTTGCTTAAGGTGTATGTAATGTTTTTCTTTGTTCCTTCTGATTAACTTTGTCTTGAAGTTCAGTTTATTTGATATGATAGAAACCCCTGCTTGTTTATGTGATCCATGTGAGTGATATGTTTTTTCCCATCCTTTTGCCTTTGGTCTGTGGATGTCTTTGCCTATGAGGTGAGTCTGTTGGAGACAGCATATTGTTGGCTCTTGTTTTTTAGTCAGGTCTGCAAATTTATGTCTTTTGTTTGATGAGTTTATGCCACTAACATTCAATGTTATTATTGAGAAATTTTGATTTCTTTTAGGTTTTGAATATGCTTCTAATGTAGTTTCTCCTTTTGCTGATTTTTACTTTTATCTTTCATTTCTTCATGAAATATTTTATTTAGTAAGTTTTGTTGTGCAGGCTTTCTAGTTGTGAATTCTTGTCACTTTTGTTTATTGTGGAAAGTGTTTTATGTCATTGTCAATTTTGAAGGTTAGTTTTGTTGGGTGGGTTTTTCTTGACTGGCATCCATTTTCTTTCAGAGGGTGGTATATATTATTTGAAGATCTCCTAGGGTGAGGAGTTAGCTGAGATCTGAATTGGTTTCCTTTGAAATATGACCTTTAATTTTTCTCTGGTAGCCTTTAAAATTCTATCTTTATTCTTTATGTTTGGCATTTTCATAATAATGTGCTTTGAGGGTCTGTTGTAATTTTTGTATATTTGGCATCTTCTAAGCCTCTTGTATTTGATTTTTTCATTTCATTCTTAAGGTTTGGGAAATATTCTGATATTATTTCAATGAAAAGATGGTACATTCCTTTGGTCTATATCTCTGAGCCTCCATCTATCTTGGTAAATCTTATGTTTGGACTTTTTTGTTGTTATATATTTCCTGGAAATTCTGTTTTGAACATCTTTTCTCCATGCTGAACTTTATTTTCAAGAATATAAATTTTATCTTCATTAGCCAATACTCTGTCTTCCAAGTGGTTACTCTGTTTTTCTATTTTTAATTTGGTTTATTGATTCCTTCCTTTTGAGGATTTCTGTGTGATCTTTTTGCAGCATCTCTATGTCTTTGTTGAATTGATCTTTTACTTCCTGTATTTTCTTTCTAATTTCATTCTTTATATCATCCTTTATTTCTCAGATCTGCTGCTTGACTATGTATGTTCTAAACTCCTTCTCTGTCATTTCTCCCATTGTGTTGTGGATGTATTGTGCTATTAGAGTATCTTGTTTTGTTTGGGGAAATTTGTTCCCTTTTTCATATTGTTTGTATGTCTCTGCCCATCAAACAGTGCAATTTGAGGCAGTGCAATTTGTACTTTGTGGACTTATAGTGTCCCTGATATTTTTCATTACCCCTCAGTTTAGCGGGAGAAAGAAAATAACAAGAATGAATGCAGATAATATACAGCATTAACCCAAATATTTCCTCCTATCACATTGACAATGTTAATTGTCAGAATAAACAGGAATGATGAGATCAGTTACTTCCCACAATAAAAACAATAAGATTTCAAAAAGTGTTTACAGTTTCGAATGGTGGACTGGAGAGAACAAATGTGATGTAGGATGTGATGATTATGAGGGATGAGGAGAGAAAATAGACGTAAAAAAATTAAAGGAAGAGTAAAATAGAGAACAATAGAGATTGGCTGTTAGCATAAAAAAGAGAATCAAAGGAAATAAGTGAGAGGAAAAATATCCAAAGTAAAAATTTAAAAATAAAAATAAAGGATATAAAATAAAATCAAAATATACTTATGAAACATCCCAGTCCTCAAAATACTGATACATGAAAACTAACTGGGTTCAAAAATGGTAGAAATGAGAAATAAATATGGCTATGTATAAGTGTCTATGAACCATTCAGGTCACAAACAGAACAAAAAAAAAGATCTTGATGAAAAGTTAAATAGTTGTTTCTCTTTAATTTGGAAAGATTCTCAGCATTTCTTCTCAGCAGTGTTGGGTGGGGTGGCCTAGAAGTTGATGCCTGCTCCTCCCTCAGGGTGGCATTGCTGGAATGAGGAAATCCTGTAGGCAGAACTTCCTGAGGCCAGGTTTAGGCTTAAGCTTAGGTAGGCTCCAGGTTCTTTGTGGAATGGCATTGGTCTTGAGATTTTAAATCAGTGCATATCCAGGGCCCAGTAATTGCCAGTCCATGCTAGAATACTGTACCCTAGGGATGTCCCCTTGGTTCCACTTATGCATTGGAGGAGCCAATTCTCAGCCCTTTTTGTTACCTGCAGACCCCGTGTTTCCTGGTCTGTTGAGTTCACTCTCCAAATTCAAATTTCTCATGACCCCATCCTTTTGAATTTTTAGCCAGGCATGTCTCTCCCATCTGGTCCTCAAGTGGCCAAATTGTGGGGTTGGGAAGCTGGGTGGGTTTCCATGACCAGTATTCCCCTGTGTAGACCCCTTTCCGTGTTTGATTTTCTCCTGGTCACTTAAACACACACACAGTTTGCCAGGTCGGTTTTTTGGGCCAAACTCTGGTTTGCTGGGAATTGTCTCCCTCAGCTGCTGGTCCCTGTGCTGTGGTAGTGAAATCGTTTCTTATTCTGTCCTCCATAGGCAGCTGGGGGAAAGGTGGCTTTTTTCCCATACAAGGTGCAGCATGCCTATCAGATTGTAGGACAGTGTCTTTGATCTGATCTCTTTCTACCTAGACATGCCTTAGGCTTCCTAAAAAATGGGGGTTCTTTTAATTTCCTATCTCTCCACTTTGCTCATGGAGGAACCTCTCTGGGTGGTTGCCTCTAGCAGGGGTGTTGTCACTGGGGATTTTTACCTCATTTTATTATATTCATCCTCCCAAGTGAGTCCCCAATCTGCTTTGAATGTCCAGTATTCAATCCCAGTACACACCCTCCCCCTTTTCACACCCTCCCCCTTTTCACACCTTGCTGAGAAGCTGCCTATCTGCTTTCTTGGATTCAGGTCACAGAGTATCCAGGAAAGTGACCTTCTCTATTTCACTATCTTGAATGGGTGACCCAATCCCACTCAGTTGTTAACATTTTTGATTTAATTTTTTTCAGTCTTGAAAAATAAGTCCAAGAATACCAATACCAAAGGGTGATTGTAAAGAGTAAATGAAATGAAATACTACTGTATTTACGGTGTGTACTCTGTTGGGTAAAGCATTTGGCAGCACCTGATAGTGTATTTTAATTATTTATCGGCCTTCTATTTTATTTCAGTAGTGTCCTAATTATGTTCCAACTTCTTTTATTCTGAGGTTTGTTATAGATCCTTAGTAGTGGACACTTTAGTAGTAAAGTGTTCTCTAATAAAGATAAAATTGTCACCTAAAGTTTTTAATTTTCCATTTCAAGGAAGATGGCAATGTTTTAGAAATAAAAGCTAAACCTCACAGGGAATAGTCATCCATAGACAACAGAAAAGAATATAAATTTTCCCCTAAAATTCATGAAATTAGTTAAGACCTGCTAGTGAGAAGTTGTCACCCATATATTTACACAAATGAACATAAGTAACCGCTGAAATAGATAAATATTAAGTTATCAGGGAAGAGAGAAGAGATGAAAATAAAGGGAAAGCTCCTGATGTGAGATTATAGGAGAAGAAATTCCATACCAGTCAGTGACTTGCTGATGGAGTAGTGTATGTAGAGGATTCAGTGGGAAACTCAGTAGTATCTTGTTGCAATGAGTAGCTCTGACTAAAGATAGAAAAGGAAAATCTTGTATGTAGAGAGAAATGCTACTTGTAGGAGAAAATCAATGCATATGACCAAGGATTTTTCATTGGAATCTATGACAACTCAAAGCAAGTGGGATAGTTTAGGAGATTGCAATTTAAGTAGGAGAGAGGCAGCTGAGTATTGAGAGGAGATTTGTGGATTACAGGGTCAATTTTAAGAGCAACTCAGGCAGAGGGCTAATAATGATGAAGGCATCCAAATTTGTGAAGATGTATACAGTGAGTGTTGAGTGAAGAAGCTGGGAAGTGAACATAGACCGTAGTGGTCATTTGTGTGGTGGTGATATGAGGGATGATTTAGTAACCTGAAGGAAAGCAGAGATGGGGAAGTTTGGGTGAGATGGCGGCCCTAGTTAGGATTCATGGAAAAGGAAGGGTTGGGGAGAATATGATGTAAGATAAAAGAGGGAGGGCTGGGGATGTGGCTCAAGCAGTAACGTGCTCTCCTGGAATGCGTGGGGTGTTGGGTTCGATGCTCAGCACCACATAAAAATAAACTAAAGACTCTGTCTCTCTCTCCTCTCTCTCTGTCTCTCTCTCCTCTCTCTCTCAAAAAAATTAAAAAAAAAAAGATAAAAGAGGGAGATATGTGCTGGGATAAGACTGAGGGCTTGGGGTTAGACATTTTAAGAGTAAGAAATAAGAAAGCTCTAGAAATTTGTGGATGTCTTTGATGTTTTCAATTTTATTAGAGTATAAATTTTCAAAATAGTTTCTAATCATCTTCTTTATTTCAGATGTGTCCGTTGTGATGTTTCCTTCTTCATGTTGTATTTTAGTAGTTTGAGGTTTTTCTCTTTTTCTCTTCGTTAGCATGTCCAGGGGTTTATCTATATTTTATTTATTTTTTCAAAGAACCAATTTTTGTTTTTTCAGTTTTTTCAATTATTTCTTTTGTTTCGATTTCATTAATTTCAGCTCTGATTTTAATTATTACCTGTCTTGTACTGCTTTTGGTGTTAATTTGTTCTTTTTTCCCTAGGGCTTTGAGATGTAGTGTTAGGTCATTTATTTGTTGACTTTTAATTCTTTTAATGAATACACTAAATGCAATAAACTTTCTTCTTAGTAGTGCCTTCATAGTGTCCCAGAGATTTTGATATGTTGTATCAGTGTTTTCACTTACCTATAAGAATTTTTTAATCTCATCTTTGATTTCTTCTACTATCCATTCATCATTCAATTGTGTATTATTTAGTCACCATTTATTACAGTAGCTTCTAGTTTCTATTTTATTGTTGATTTCTAATTTCATTCCATTGTGGTCTGATAGAATGCAGGGTATTATCTCTGGGCTTTTTCTTTTTTTTTTTTTTGTATTTACTAAGAGTAGCTTTGTGGCTTAAGATATGGGCTATTTTAGAGAAGCATCCATGTGCTGCTGAGAAGAAAGTATATTTGCTTGTTGGAGGATGAAATATTCTAGATATGTCTGTTAAGTCTAAATTATTGATTATATTATTTAGTTCTGTAGTTTCCTTATTTAGCTTTTATTTGGAAGATCTGTCCAGTAGTGAGAGAGATGTATTGTCATCTGTTTGACTCTTGAAATTGAGAAGGGTTTGTTTGATGTACATAGATGCTCCATTGTTTGGTGCATAAATATTTATAATTGTTGTGTCCTGCTTATATATACTTCCCTTAAGAAGTGTGAAATGTCCTTGTTTGTCTCTTCTGATTAACTTTGGCTTGAAGTCTACTTTATATGAAATGAGAATGGAAACCCCTGCTTGTTTACGCAGTCCATATGAGTGATAAGTTTTTTCTCATCCTTTCATCTTCTGCCTGTGGATGTGTTTGCCCATGAGGTGAGTCTCTTGAAGACAGCATATTGTTGGGTCTTGCTTTTTAATTTAATCTGCCAGTCTATGTCTTTTGATTGATGAGTTTAGGAGATCAACATTCAAGGTTATAATTGCGATGTGATTTGTATTCCCTGTCATTTTGATTTATTTCTTGATTTTTGATTTGTCTTAGTTTTTCATTTGGTTGAATGTCCCTTTAGTGTAGATCTTCCATTTGCTGCTTTTCACTTTTGTTTTTCCACTTATTCCTCATGGAATATTTTGTTGAGAAGACTCTATAGTGTAGGCTTTCTAGTTGTGAATTCTTTTAAGAATTTTTGTTTATCATGGAATGTTTTAATTTCATCTTCAAATCTAAAACTTAATTTTGCTGGATATAAAATTCTTGGTTGGCATCCTTGAAATATATTATTCTAGGACCTCCAAGCTTTGAGGGTCTGGGCTGAGAAATCAGTTGATATTCGAATTGTTTTCCTCCTATATGTAATTTGATTTTTTTTCTCTCACAGCTTTGAAGATTTTATCTTTATTCTCTATGTTAGTCATTCTCATTGTAATGTGTCTTAGTGTGGGTTTGCTCTAGTTTTGTACATTTGGGGTTCTGTAAGCCTCCTGTATTTGATTTTCCATTCTATTCTTTAGATTTGGAAAGTTTTCTGCTATTATATCATTGAAAAGATTGTACATACCTTTTGTTTGTATCTCTGCTCCTTCATCTATTCTACTAACTCTTAAATTTGTTTTTTTCATGTTATACCATAATTCTTGGATGTTCTTTTCATGGTTTCTTACCATTTTCTCCACATGTTCAACTCTACTTTCAAGAGTATATATTTTGTTTTTATTGTCTGAGGTTCTGTCTTCCAAGTGGTCTATCTGTTGGTGTTGCTTTCTGTTGAATTTATGATTTGGTTTACTGATTCCTTCATTTTGAGGATTTCTGCTTGTTTTTTTTTTTTCCCCCCATGATCTCTCTTTATTGAAGTGGTCTTTCACTTCCTGTATTTTTTCTTTGATTTTACTCCTTATACTGTCCTTTACTTCACGTATCAGTTTAACTATATACAATCTGAACTCCTTCTTGGACAGTTTTTCTACTGTGTTATTGGTGGCTTCTGTTGTTACAGCATCTTGGTTTGTTTGGGGCACTTTATTCCCTTGTTTTTTCATGTTGTTAGTGTGATTTCCCATATAAATATATGGATATAAGGTAGGATAAATTCTACCCTGTAGACATATAGTGTCCCTAAAGGTTTTCAGAGCTTTGCCTTTACTGGTAAGACCAATATCGACAGCACCCACTGTACACAATATATAGCCTTAAACCTAATAGCTCCCACTAGGTGTCTACTGCTTTCTCACATTAAACCAAAATGATGAATTTAGTAAGTATCTATAGAACAAATAGAATATTTGTTAAAATGATTTACAGTTTCAAATGGTGGATGAGAGAACAGAGGTTTTATAGTATGCAATATTCACAAAGGAGGAAGAGAGAGTTTTGAAGTAAAAATTCACAGGAAGAGTGGAAGAGGAGCTGTCAGAGATTGGCTGTTTGTTAGAGAAAGATTGGAAAGAAAATCCAAGAAAATAAGACAAGAGAGACAAAGAATAAGAACAAGGAGAAAAAATTAAAGACATAAGAATACAACAAAAATGCAAAACACCATTCATATATCATTGTCCTCCACACACTGATGCATAAAATACATCCTGTTTCAAATACAGAGAGATTAATGAATCAAAAAATAAAATAAATCTTGCTGGAGAGTTGAACTGTTTCTCTCAATGTTTTGCAGTTTCTCACCCCTGTCTCTGACATATCTTGGTACCACCAAACCCATATCAGCCCTTGCAAACCCAGTCTCTATCCCATAGATCTGGGCTTCAGATACCTCAGGATTGGCCATGCTGCAGTACCAAGATCTCAAGGCTGCTCCTACTTGTAGAGAGAATACCAGGGATACACTCATGCAAAAGAGCAACCTGGAGATGCAGCAGCAAGACAATGGCCACCAGCACTCTCAGCAGGAAGACTCCAGGCTCCTCCAAACCCTCAGGCACTCCCACACTATCCTGCAGGTCCAAGCTGGAGTCCCCAGTCAGAGGCTCTTGTCATGGTAAACCTGCCAGCACCCAGGCCCCAGCTGGTGTCCCAAAATGGGTGCAGCTGTGCTCAACCAAACCTAGAGTCTCTCCTGAAGCAGTCATCTAGGCTGTGGTAATAGAGGTAGTGGCAGTGGTTGTTGGCAGCAAGCAGTGGGTCAAGAGTAGCAGTGGCTGTAGTGGGGATCAGCAGCAGTGTTGCCTTCAGTTGCATCTGGGGCAGTGGTCTCTTCTGTGGCAGCAGCACCCAGAAATAATTTTAGCAGAAAGGTAACATTTTATTGGAAGGATGGGAGTGATGCTGGGGATGACTTGAATGAGAGTCTGATACCAGGACATTCACCTTCTTGTTTTGGCCTCCTTCTGAACATTGGTGGTCCTGCCTCTCTCTGTGTGTGTGTGTGTGTGTGTGTGTGTGTGTGTGTCTTCCTTTTGAGGACCACTGCATATTCTCCTTGACCCCTCCCCTGCATATACCTGAGTTTGTGCAATTCTTCATGAAGCATCACTTTTTGTTGCTAAAATAAGTGAATGTGGCCTTTCCCCTCTTCTTGAGTTAGAAGTTATATTAGTAGTTTATAACAGGGCACTTGGGAAGGTAGCCTGTTTATAAATTAGGAATTTATTAAGTGTTTTAAGGTCAAGTCTAGTGGTGAAAAATACATTGATAAATAGATACAGAGTAGGTTCCCAAGTCATGGTTTTACCTCTAAGTGATTTGAATAGCAGTGTATTTCTTAGATTAGTAGGAATGTTTCTTCCCACATTCATCTGTTCATTCTATTTTTTCTTTCAACAAATATTTCTGTGTGCCAAGTACTATTTTAGGCAGTAAAGAGATTTGTGATAAACAAAATTGATCTTGTCCCTGCCTTTATGTACCATTTATTCTAGTGGCAGAGACAATAAATATGCAATATAAAGTTGAATCTGAGAACAAAAAGGAATCATATTATTTTTACTATTAATGCTTTCATGTATATTCCTCCCCAGTACTGTGGTACTTGAATCTGACATTTTCACCCACCAGGATACATATCCTTTTAATCTGTGTGGTTCATGGGGCTGGGGTGTGTATTTGTTAGATGTCTGAATGTAAAAGTTTAGGAGATACTCCAAATGATATACGGAATCACTGATTTAAGCAGCAGTGAAACTAAAACTACTTTGGAAAGAATTACCCTCCAAGTTAGTAAAATTCCCAACAGTGCATTTTGAGAACTTAGTGAGGATTTTGCTGGTTTTGTTCATTCCACTTTAACATGTAACAGACTGCCTAAATATAATACATGCTCAGGAAATGTTGGGGAATGAATAAATGAGTTATTTTATGAATAATTCTAATGTGGCTTTGATCAAGGTAGGATTTGAAAACAATGGATTTTTAAAAAATTAAAATTTCTATCTTCTGGGACCCATTTAAAAATAAACCTAATATTTACCTTTCAAGCAGCTTTTAATCTGGCAGTAGTCATACAATATATTAATATCACTGAAACAAGGAAGAAGTAGTTAGAAGAACAATAAGAGAAATAAACCTAGATGGGGAATTTGGAGATTCGGACCATTTCCTGTTGAGGGGATTAATAAAGATTGCCTTTGGAAGGTGGCATTGGGAAGGTGTGATGGACAGATAGGACTTTAATATTTGATTGTGGGGGTGCAGATATACACAAAGTAATCACATAATTACACTGTAGTAATGATATTTTCATTTGGGGGAAATCATGGTGTGCTCATGTGGAAAGGGAAGTTGTTATTTTGTATGAAAGGAAGTTTCCATGATGGAAAACAGTGAGATATGAGGTTGGAAAGGTAGTGTTTAAATTTTTTAATTTAAAAAAAAAATATTACAGAACTAAATATTTTTGAGATGAGTGGGACAGTTTGAAGAGGCTCCTATGTATCTGTCTATTATCAAGAGAAACAATAATCTGTTTTTTTTTTTGTGTTTAAGTGCCTCAGAAATGGAACATATTTGGTTGTTTTTTTTTTTTTTTTTTGGTGTGTGTGTGTGTGTGTTTGTGGCGGGGGGGCGGGGAGGTGAACATTCTTTAGTGACCAACTGTTTTCTTTAGATGTTATAGTTTGGATCTTGAATGTTCTCCAAAGGTACATGTGTTGACTGCTTGGTCCCAAGCCTGTGGTGCTGTTAGGAGTTGGGGCCCAGCACAATAAAGATAGGAGGTGTACCTTGAGAGGGATATAGGGATCCCTGCTCCTCCCATTTGTTCTCTATCTTCCTCCCTCCCTTCTGGTCCCCTCTCTGTCTGCTTTCCTGAGCAGCTTCCTCCTCCACTTGCTCATACCATGATATACAAACGTGCTTAACACAGCCCAAAGGTAAGTGTGCCACAGACTAAGAGACTGAAAGCTCTGCAATCATGAACTGAAATAAACTTTCCTCTTTCGTTTATTTATTTTAGGTATTTGATTTTTGGTACAGTAATGGAAAGCTGACAAAAACAGTGGGTTAAAGTATACTTTATTAGTGTGGGACAGGTGCCTATGACACTTTGTTTCTTATGTGTTCTTTCAATTTCCTATATTTCTTTTTTCTTTTTTTTTGGGGGGGGGACATCTTTTTTTTTTTAATTTTTATTGGTTGTTCACAGCATTACAAAGCTCTTTTTTTTTGTTAAAATTTTAATGTAATTTATTTTTATTTCTTTATTTTTTTTTATTGGTTGTTCACAACATTACAAAGCTCTTGACATATTATATTTCATACATTAGATTGAAGTGGGTTATGAACCCCCAATTTTACCCCAAATGCAGATTGCAGAATCACGTCAGTTACACATCCACAATTTTACATAATGCCCTAATAGTAATTTTTGTATTCTGCTACCTTTCCTATCCCCTACTATCCCCCCTCCCCTCCCTCCCCTCCCTTCTTCTCTCTCTACCCCATCTACTGTAATTCATTTCTCTCTTTGTTTATTTTCCCATTCCCCTCACAACCTCTTATATGTAATTTTGTTTAGCAATGAGGGTCTCCCTTCATTTCCATGCAATTTCCCTTTTCTCTCCCTTTCCCTCCCATCTCAAGTCTCTGTTTAATGTTAATCTTTTCTTCCTACTCTTCCTCCCTGCTCTGTTTATAGTTGCTCTCATTATATCAAAGAAGACATTTGGTATTTGTTTTTTAGGGTTTGGCTAGCTTCACTAAGCATAATCTGCTCTAGTGCCATCCATTTCCCTGAAAATTCTATGATTTTGTCATTTTTTATTGCTGCATAGTACTCCATTGTGTATAGATGCCACATTTTTTTTATCCATTCATCTATTGAAGGGCATCTGGGTTGGTTCCACAGTCTAGCTATTGTGAATTGTGCTGCTATGAACATCGATGTGGCAGTGTCCCTGTAGCATGCTCTTTTAAGGTCTTCAGGGAATAGTCCGAGAAGGGCAATAGCAGGGTCAAATGGTGGTTCCATTCCCAGCTTTCCCAGGAATCTCCAAACTGCTTTCCAAATTGGCCGCACTAATTTGCAGTCCCACCAGCAGTGTACAAGTGTACCCTTTTCTCCACATCCTCGCCAGCACTTGTTGTTGTTTGACTTCATAGTGGCTGCCAATCTTACTGGAGTGAGATGGTATCTTAGGGTGGTTTTGATTTGCATTTCTCTGACTGCTAGAGATGGTGAGCATTTTTTCATGTACTTGTTGATTGATTGTATATCCTCCTCTGAGAGGTGTCTGTTCAGGTCCTTGGCCCATTTGTTGATTGGGTTATTTGTTATCTTATTGTCTAATTTTTTGAGTTCTTTGTATACTCTGGATATTAGGGCTCTATCTGAAGTGTGAGGCGTAAAAATTTGTTCCCAGGATGTAGGCTCCCTATTTACCTCTCTTATTGTTTCTTTTGCTGAGAAAAAACTTTTAAGTTTAATTAAGTCCCATTTGTTGATTCTAGTTGTTAACTCTTGTGCTATGGGTGTCCTATTAAGGAATTTGGAGCCCGACCCCACAATCTGTAGATCAGAGCCAACTTTATCTTCTATCAGGCGCAGAGTTTCTGATTTGATATCAAGCTCCTTGATCCATTTTGAGTTAACTTTTGTGCATGGCGAGAGAAAGGGATTCAGTTTCATTTTGTTGCATATGGATTTCCAGTTTTCTCAACACCATTTGTTGAAGATGCTATCCTTCCTCCATTGCATGCTTATAGCCCCTTTATCAAATATAAGATAGTTGTAGCTTTGTGGATTAGTCTCTGTGTCCTCTATTTTATACCATTGATCCACCCGCCTGTTTTGGTACCAGTACCATGCTGTTTTTGTCACTATTGCTCTGTAATATAGTTTGAAATCTGGTATCCCTATACCGCCTGATTCACACTTTCTGCTTAGAATTGCTTTTGCTATTCTGGGTCTTTTATTTTTCCATATGAATTTCATGATTGCTTTATCTATTTCTACAAGAAATGCTGTTGGGATTTTGATTGGCATTGCATTAAATCTATAGAGAACTTTTGGTAATATCGCCATTTTGATGATGTTAGTTCTGCCTATCCATGAACAGGGTATATTTTTCCATCTTCTAAGATCTTCTTCTACTTCTCTCTTTAGGGTTCTGTAGTTTTCATTGTATAGATCTTTCACCTCTTTTGTTAGGTTGATTCCCAAGTATTTTATTTTTTTTGAGGATATTGTGAGGATATATTTTTTTTAATTTTTATTGGTTGTTCACAACATTACAAAGCTCTTGACATATCATACTTCCTACATTAGATTGAAGTGGGTTATGAACCCCCAATTTTACCCCAAATGCAGATTGCAGAATCACGTCAGTTACACATCCACAATTTTACATAATGCCCTATTAGTAATTGTTGTATTCTGCTACCTTTCCTATCCCCTACTATCCCCCTTCCCCTCCCCTCCCTTCTTCTCTCTCTACCCCATCTACTGTAATTCATTTCTCTCCTTGTTTATTTTCCCGTTCCCCACACAACCTCTTATATGTAATTTTGTATAGCAATGAGGGTCTCCCTTCATTTCCATGCAATTTTCCTCATCTCTCCCTTTCCCTCCCATCTCATGTCACTGATTAATATTACTCTTTTCTTCCCCCTCTTCCTCCCTGCTCTGTTCATATTTGCTCTCATTATATCAAAGAAGACATTTGGTATTTGTTTTTTAGGGATTGGCTAGCTTCACTAAGCATAATCTGCTCTAGTGCCGTCCATTTCCCTGCAAATTCTATGATTTTGTCATTTTTTATTGCTGCATAGTACTCCATTGTGTATAGATGCCACATTTTTTTTATCCATTCATCTATTGAGGGGCATCTGGGTTGGTTCCGAAATAAAGATCTCTCATGATAAACAAAAGTTTCCTATATTTCTTGTAGGGTATTCATGTTGTTCCTAAAATGCACCTACAATTTTCCCTGACTGCTTTGGCCCATTCCATTCGTGTCATTCTACTTTGTGATCCCTAACTGTCAAAAACTGGTTTTTGCATTCTCTTTTCTGGAAAATCTTCATTACATTTCCATACTCAAGGACTTGAGTACTTATGTACCATGGCAACAATTGGGATATCTTCCATTTCATTCACAGATACTGGTTTCCTAGCCAACCTTATCCACCTTGCAACTCTTTAGATGTTCATTCCCACCAGATGATAAGCATCTGTGATGAGATTGCAGTATAATTGGTACTCATTTTGAGTCTCAGTGCTCCTTATAATGGTACATAATGTATACTTGAGTATGTGTTTATTGAATCAATCTGAAAGGTTGATAACTGGATGTTATACGAGGTTAAAGAAGCTATGCATTTTACAAAATTGTCTATTCTATCAAAATGTTTAAATTTTTCAGTTGTGAGTATAGTAGGTCAATAAATTTAGGTCCTTTGCCCTTTCATTTTACTTAAGAATTATTTTTATATGGTATCTGTTTAAAACACAGTAGTTCAGTGATTGTGAAAAATAGACATTTGAAATATTTTCTTACTTGCCACCTTCCTTAGTCATAAGGAAGATGAAATATAAACAAATCGACAAACCCATTTTTGTTGGACTTCAGTTGCTTCTCATTTTGTTTATTAGTTCAAATTGCTTTTAACCCTACCTCATGATTAGTGTTTCCTTTGTGTTGATCCATATTGCAGCTTCCTATACTCCATAAGTCCTGAACATTTTATATGGAAGAAACCAGATGTCAAAGTCCTATAACTGGTAATGATGTGATGTGTTCCAAAGAATTTGTTTCTTTCTCCTCTTTGTTCTTCCTCCCTTATCTGCTATTGTTATTTGTATAAGGAGTAATCTAGAAATTATATTAGATTTTGCACTGTTTTTTGTTTTTAGCTGTTTAAATTAGTAGTCTAGCATGTGTATATGAGGAGGTGGTTTTCTTCCTAAATCAAGGTGATTTTATTCCTAAATCAAGAAAAAAACAACAAAACTTAAACTGTAAATGTTAACAGTGGCTTGAAATCATAATTCAGAATTGTGGAAGCAAATAATTGCATAATTACCTGAAGAAATTGTCTCACTTTAAAGACTATAATAGCTGGCATTTTCTTGTCCACCTACTGCCCCTTTTGACAAATGCCTAATGACATTTTTGGTGGTTTTTCTTTTAATATAAACCTAGTCAACATTATGAAGAATGTTATGAACATGTGATCAACCACATGAGCATGTTCTTTCTACCTGTTCATATGTTCCAAAGGAATATTTATCTTTCACTGAATCATCAAATAGAGTCTGGCAAATTAGAATATGCGTTTATTTAATCAATTTTTCTACCCCAAACTTGGGGCTATTTGAGAATCTTTTTAAATTGCAATTTGTTTGGGTGAAACTAAACATTTTCTAGGTATGCTATAGATGCTAAATAAAAACAACTGCTTTATCTGCCACCATATAACTTTTCATTTAGTTTATTGTTCAGACAAATATATAATGATATACTGTGTAAATGTTCTCAACAGCATGTCTTAATACCTGAGTTGAAGATTTAGGAAAGATTTGATTTGAATGTTCCTAATCTTAGAAATAGCATAAAGCATAAATGTTGGTAAATTTCAAAGTGTTTTTTTAGTATTTTTAGATCATATTAGATCATATTAGATTATATTCATATAGTGAATCTGCAAATCTTAAGCATAGCAGCTAATAATGAATCACTGAATAAACACACTCATGTGGTTAGTACTCAGCAAGGAAATAGAACTGTGCCTGGATACTGAAATGTCGTAGTCCTTCCTCCTTCCAAAGACTGCTGCTCCTCTACCAGCTTCCAACAATGCACGTTAATTTTTTTCTCAATTTAAAATGTTTTTAAACCTTTTTTTTTTGCGTGGTAAAATTTATCTAACAAAAATTCATCATTTTAATAGCAGTGGCATTTAGTATCTTCACAATGTTATGCAATTATCATCATCATCTAGCTCCAGAACATTTTTATTAATCCACAAAAAACCCTATACCCTTGAAACAGTCATTCCCTATCTCTACCCCAATATCTGGCTGGTAGAGACCAAATTATTCAAGCTGATTCTTTTGTCTTTCTTTGTCCTCTTCATCCTTCTAATACTTGCTATTGCACTGCATATTACCTTTTAGGATCATCCTGTATTACCCTAACACTAGCTTTGCAATGAACCATTTTTTAAAAAAATTTTATTTGTTCTTTTTATTTATACATGACAGTATAATGTATAATGACATATCATACATACATGGAGTATAACTTCCCATTTTTCTGGTTTTACATGTTGTGGAGTTATATTGGTTGGGTTTTCATAAAAGAACGTAGGAAAGTTATATCTGACTCATTCTATTGTCTTTCCTATTTCCAACCTCCCTCCCCTTCCCTTCATTCCCCTTTGTCTAATCCATTGAATTTGTATTCCTGTCCTCCACTGTGCTTGTGGTGAGTTAGCATCTGCATATCACACAAACCATTGGGCCTTTGTTTTTGTTTTTTTTTTGGGGGGGGGGATTGGCATATTTCACTTAGCATGATAAGTCTCTAATTCCACCCACTTACTGGCAAATGTCATAATTACATTCTTTGTGGCTGAGTAATATTTCATTGTGTATATATACCACATTTTCTTTATCCATTTATCTGTTAAAGGGTACCTAGGTTGGTTTCATAGTTTAGCTATTGTGAATTGAGCTGCTATAAACATTGATGTGGCTGTGTCACTATAGTATTCTGATTTTAAATCATTTGGGTATATACTGAGCAGTGGGATAACTGTGTGCAGTGGTGGTTCTTTTATAATGGTTGCACCAATTTGCAGTCCCCCAGCAATGTGTGAGTGTACCTTTTCCTCTACATCTTAGCCAACATTTATTTTTAACTAATGTTCTTGCTAATTGCTATTCTGACTGGAGTAAGTGGAATCTTAGTGGAAATTGGCATTTCTCTAATTGGTAGAAATGTATTTTCATGTATTTGTTGATTGATTATATTTCTTCTTCTGTGAAGTGTATCTTCAGTTCCTTTGCCCATGGATTAGGTTGTTTGTTTTTTTGGTGTCAAGATTTTTTGAGTTCTTTATATATCCTGGAGTTTAATGTTTTTTATGAGGTGGTAGTGGCAAAGATTTTCTCCCATTCTGTAGGCTATCTCTTCATGTTCTTGATTATTTCCTTTGCTTTGAATAAGCCTTTTAGTTTGATACCACCCCATTTATTGATTCTTGATTTTACTTCTTGTGCTTTAGGAGTCTTGTTGAGGAAGTTGGTTCCTAAGCCAATGTGATAGAGATTTGGGCCCACTTTTTCTTCTAATAGGTACGGGTCTCTGTTTTGATGCCTAGGTCCATGATCCACTTGAGTTTTGGGCAGCGTGAGAGATAGGGGTCTAATTTCATTTTGCTACATATGGATTGGAATCGGCCATTTCTCCAATGAACCCAGATTCTATTTCATGAAGATTGGTATTTAACAACTAAGATTTAGATACTATGTCTTCTAATGGTGTGCCTTCCCTAGTTGGCCCCTTTAAACTGAGTCAGGAAATTGTTTATTCAGTGAGATACATATGTATATCAGATGTATGTACAGTTTTCCTTTGTTATTCGTGGGGTGAACCCATACCCTGGATTCCAAAATCTTTAGTTTTTATATTTCTTGAAGAAAACCACATATTTGTCTTTGAACAGCAGGATTAACTATTAGGAGATTTATAAATTTAGTTAAAATCATTCCTAGATTACTTATAATGTCTAATACAGTGTACATAGTTCTGTACGTGTTTAGTATGGTTGCAGGGTTTTTTTTTTTTCCCCCTCAGATATTTTTATTCCCCTCGTTGGCCCCTTTAAACTGAGTCAGGAAGTTGTTTATCCAGTGAGATACATATGTATGTACAGTTTTCCTTTGGTACTTGTGGGGTGAACCCCTACCCTGGATTCCAAAACTTTAATTTTTATATTTCTTGAAGAAAACCACATATTTGTCTTTGAACAACAGGATTAACTACTAGGAGCTTTATAAATTTAGTTAAAATCATTCCTAGATTACTTATAATGTCTAATACAGTGTACATAATTCTGTACCTGTTTAGTACAGGGTTTTTTTTTTTTCCCTCAGATATTTTCTGTGGGCTGTTCGATGAATTTAGAGATATGCAGAATCTGATAACATGGAGGTCCAATTGTCTATCCATATATAGAAATCACATGGTATATGTATACACATACCTATCTACATTCACTTCTTTCTCTCTATATACTACATATATGTGTACTATATATATACTCTCTCTACACTATATCTTATAGTATATTCTCTCTGTGCTATACGTACATACACACACTCACCACCTCTCTCTATATCTACTGCCTCGTCCTTCTCACTCTCTCTGTATATACATATATAAAACTTAAAAACCACAGATTCATATTGGTAACTTTCAGTTAGAGTTCTAAATTATAGGGTTCATTCTAGCCTTCCAGATTTTCATATTCTAACTTATTTCACTGACATCATTATTCGAAGTACAATTTGTTTCCTTTGGTTTAGATTTCATTTCATTTTAGAATTTTCTTCTATCCTTGGTTTTATTTTTTCTGTATGCATATGTGCAACATGAACATGGTTCTTTCTGAATGTCAGAAGTGTAAAAGTAGTGTATTTGGAAAGCTATTACTAGCACCCTTCTCTTTCTTCTATAGTGTTCTTTTCCTTCATCTTTCTGCTTTGTTAACCACTCACCCCCTGTAGTTGTATAATCATGAGAGTTGCTTGTTCTTTCCTAAATCTTTTTGCACAAATGAACAAATATAAGTAATTTTTTTCTTTTCTAAACATATTCTTTTATATTTTTTCTAGTTGAAAGTATTGCTTCAGCAGTTGAAAAATTCTTCTTAAATATATAAAATAATAGTGTCTTATTGAAGGTAATGGTCAATGCAGGACAACTGTTTCAGTGGAAGGGAGGTCAATTATGGTTAAGTATGGATAGATAATGACAGAATGTATTTTGCTGAAATTTTTATTATTTCAAGTGAAGTTTTAATTGTGTATTGTTAGATTTTTAGGTTTTTAAGTTTTTCTTTGTGGAGATATTTTAGAAACGAAAGCAGAGTAGCACATTTTCTGTATTTTTATTGTATTTCTTTGTAAAATATACTTAGTAATTCTAAACTTTTAACATATACTATTTTTAATGTAAGCTAAAGCCAGCATCCAAAAATATAAAGAGGGTTTTTTGTATAAAACAGTGCTCATTAAATGTTTATTGAAAAGGATATTTAATGGAATTCCTTGCTAAACTTTATTTTGTTGGCGGATATTCTTTATTGCAGAACTTTTTAACCTTGCATGTTTTTGCTATTTGTGTAAAATCATACGTGAATAACAGATTTTATTGGCACTAGATATCAGTTTAGTTCATAAAAATTTCTTTTATTTTACTATGGAGTCTTTTAATAAGTTTATTATTTTTAATTTTCCATATTATTGGTGTGTTATGATTATGCATAGTGGTGGGATTTGTTGTTATGTAGTCATACATGTTTAGCTATGAATTTTCTCAAAACAAGTAATTCATGCTTCAGTAACAGCTTAGTGTTTCTGTTGATAAATGACATTAGAAATGCTTGAACTCCTTTGAAAAATGCAAGGAAATTGTCTCCTTGCACTTAAACAGTAATAATCATAATAGGAATTTAGATTATAATTATCCTCTTGGAAGCAACTGTGCTTTCCCTTGTTTGATTCTGTGCTGACTCTGCTGTTTTCTTAAAATATTGTTATGAGTGCAATCTATTTGTTTAAACGTTCTTGGCATTTTGTATCATCTTACTCTTTAGCATTTGCATAGGTAGAAGGAATTCAGGAAAGCAATACTAAGGAGAAACTGATGTAGTTACTTCACAATTACGAACTTAATAGACTCAGAGATAGAAATATACCACTATGTGAGGTATGCAAGTTTGTGCACACATTATGGGAACTTAGGCTTTGTATCCATGACCTTTTTTTCTTTTTTGCAATTTATGAAGTAAATTCCATGGACTGTGACCTGGAATTTAATAACTAACTTTACATAAAAATTAAGATTTCAATGTATTCTTCTCTCCTAACTTTGGATGTTTTAAATCTTTAGGCTGTATATCTCTTGGGATTTCTTGTTAATAATAATTAAAAAATGTTTGTTTTCTTTATAGGTTTAAGGGTGATTGAAATACTAGAGTATTAGCTGAAGATGCCTGGTGATATTTAGCATAGATTGCCTTGTGGGAGAAATAAGGTGGATTTAATGATTTGGATAGAAGTCAACAGCAATTAAAAGTAGCAATTAAAAATATAATGTGAGTCTGGTGATGGCTCAGATAATCTAAGCATGTTTTTGTTTTAGGCAAGTAACATGTCAAGTTATTCTGTGTCACCTTTTTGCAGAGTGTGTTGATATTCTCGACTTAGTTTTTTACCTTTACTATTTTCAAGGTCAGATAATCATCAAATGGTAATTTCGAGGTTGTGAAATATCATTAGATTATTTAAAAATGAAAGATCAGTTCTTCAGTACTCTCTACTGCCTGTAGGAATTAAAATGTATTTTTATTTTGCCTTAGAAAATGGTGTCTTTAGTTTTTCTGCAACAAATGAGATAGAATAGTGAGGAAACATAACTGAATAATTCTTGTATCATAACTGAGATGAAAGGCAAGCAGGTACAAAGGAATCAGGTTAAGATTGGGGGGGGGCAATGGCTAGTATTCTGTTTATTATTTGCCTAGCAAAGGAAAGAATGTTTGGCCTTAGAGAAATATAAATGTTAAAGGAAATAAGTATGTGTGAAGACATACTACCTTTTATACTTTAAGAGTACATTTAATAAGGAATATGACAAGTATAATCTGTGTACTTTTTTTTCCTATCCTGCATTTGGTATTTTAGGGTAAAATTTACTAAGGGATTAAAAAGATTTAAAATTATGTTGGATAAATATTCTTCTAATTTTTGTGATGCCAGGCAGACGTCCTTATCTCACTAATGTGTTTTGATAGCACAGTGGATAAAGCTTTCTAAGAATTTTCATCTTCATGGCTAATGGACTTTGAGATTTACAGATTTGTGTTCTTCCCCTCGCTCCTTCTATCTCCCACTTCCTTTGAAGTTAGGTAAAATGAACACAGGAAGACCTGTGCTGAAAAGGAACATTTCTGATTCTTGTAACTATTTTCTTCCCTTGTTTTCCTTTCTTTCACATCCATATTTTGAGAGTAACATAATGAATATAATAAAAGAGTGGAAATTGTGTTGAAAACCAATTCTCTCAATTAGCAGGCCTATTTCCTATGTCGTGAATTTCAAATATTTCTTTCTAAGTAAGCATTTGTTGCAGAATATTTTTGTGTGTATGAATAACTTATTTTCTTCTTTCCTATTTTAATCCTTAGTCGGTGTACAACTTCCATTTTATCATAACTTTGTTCATTCATCAGGGCAGGCATTTTACAAAGAACTGGTGATGTAGTGATGATTTAGTTTGAAGGAGACATGCCCCAGTCAGGTTCATACTAATGGACATCACAAGGAGATGTTGGCATGTACTAATAGACCTCCTCCTAATTCCTTGAAGGTTTGGCGCTCAAGATTATTCAGTTTCTTCCTCCTCCTCCTACTGTCATTGTCTGTGACAGCTTCACTTTCCTAGATGATCCATCCAACATTTTACTTTCTCATTTACGTGACTTTCTCACTCCCAGTGATCTTTGTTTCTCTAGCCAATCTCAGATACCACTACCTGAGAGAGTAAAATACTTCCCTCTAAATATGATGTATAGACCTCCTTTCCTGAGCACTCTACACTATTGGAAATAATAACCCATTTACTCCACAGTTATTTCTTGTCTGTTACTTCCTTATAATACCCTCTCTTCCCTTCTTATACCCACAGTCCTTCAATACAAACCATCAGTTCATTTGCTTCTCTGTTCATATGAACTCTGTCCTTGTTTGCTCACCTCTTTTGCACTGTGCACCTTAGTACAGTGAGCACCTGTAGTTCTAATTATTTTTAGCTAAGTTGCTTAGGCTGTCCTTGAACTTTCTATACTCCTGCCTTGGCTTGCTCAATAGCTGGGATAACAGACTATACCACTGCACCTGCCTTTTTGCCATTTTGAATATTTTCTTTTTTTTTTTTATTGATTATTTATCGCATTACATAGTTCATGATATATCATCTTTCATACATTAGACTCAAATTGTGCTTTGAACTCCCATTTTCACCCCAAATACAGATTGCAGAATCACATCTGTTACATATTCGCATTTTTACATAATGCCATATTAGTGACTGTTGTATTCTGCTACCTTTCCTATCCCCTACTATCCCCCCTCCCCTCCCCTCCCCTCCCATCTTCCCTCTCTACCTCCCCTGCTGTTGTTCAATTCTCTCCCTTTTTTTTTTCCCTCCCCCTTGCCCCTCATAACCTCTTATAATTTTATGTATCCTTGAAGGTCTCCTACCATTTCTTTTTAAAATATCTTTTTAGTTGTAGATGGACACAATATCTTTATTTTATTTTATTTTTTCATGTGGTTCTGAGGATTGAACCCAGTGCCTCACTCACATGTGTGAGGCAGGCGCTCTACCACTGAGCCACAGCCCCAGCTTGAATACTTTTTGAGATATTGGCATGGAGTTTTTTTTTTTTTTAAAGAGAGAGTGAGAGAGGAGAGAGAGAGAGAGAGAGAGAGAGAGAGAGAGAGAGAGAGAGAGAGAGAGAGAGAGAGAATTTTTATTTTTATTTTTTTTTAATATTTATTTTTTAGTGAGTTTTTTCTTTAACAAATCACTACTTTGATATTGACATGAATACAAAGTAGCCTGTCTTCCTAGTGCTAATTTGTTTTGCTCTGTTGGTTATGTTTTCTTAAGTAATATAGCAAATTAATAAAACAAGAAGGTGATTTAAAAGACACCTAATTTCGTATCATTTCAAAAAACCTGCTTTGGAACATATACATTTCCTTGTGTTGCCCTTCGATGTCTATTGTGTTATTTATATAGGTATAATTTAGGACTTAATTGATACTTTGACAGCCTCATCATTTCCCATACGGGTTATAAACATATCTCTAAATAGGCCTTTTGAGCTCAAAGTAAAAGTCCAAGTTCTTTTGGTGACTTGTAAGGTTTACAGGATCCTGCATCACAACCTGCCTGGTTGACTCATTTATATTCTTCAGTCCTTTATCCAAACACTCAAGTTGGAGACCTTTGATTTATCTCTGTGAGGATCTCATTGATTACCCTATATAAATTGTATGCCTTATAGTATGCTCATTTCTTTTTCTTGGTTTTATTTTTCTCTATAATAGTTAGTTACAGTGTACTTTAATTATTTATTGTGTACCTATTCCCATTAGAATGAAGGTTCCCCATGGGAAGAATTTTTATCTCTTGTTCACTGCTCTATTCTCAGCAATTAGAACAATGTGTGGTATTTAGTAGTCACTTAATGTTTGCCAGATAATGAGTGAACTCTGCCTCTTCTAATCCATGTATTTCACATTGCACTAGATCTTCAAAAATTCTTCTGGGGAGGCTAAATGTAGAGTAGTGCTCTACCACTGCATGACCTGGCCTTTACATCTTGTGTTGTATGTTGCTGTGTCTCACTCTGGGCTGAGTTCCTTTCTAATTCTTTGATTTTCTAATCTCTTATTTCCCTTTTCCATCTGACTCGGGCTTTCCTGATCCACTCTGTCAAGGTAGGTGTTCTTACTTTGAGTCTCTTGGTTCTGTTACAGGAATTAGACTGCATTGAAAATTATTATTTTCTTGCTGTGTTTCTCCTTTCCCATATAGTTTGGTAATCCCTGTGTCAACATTACCTAGAACTAGACTCTGAATTGAATGGTAACTAAATGAATCAAAGACTAAAGCTTTTTATGTTGCTCACAGTGCTAATTTTCATAGGATATTTCTTGTATTGAGTTTTCATATTTATTTTGAATTATACTGAAATAGATTATTTAAATATTTTTTATACACACTTAATAATTATCCATGACATTTTGCATTTGAAAAATGTATTATTTTAATACATTATAATTATTGTTAACTTGCAAATAACTTGATATGTTACTATCTCTAGTGAATATCAAGGATTGAATTTATAGATTTATGGGATGTCATAATGAAATTGTTCTCCCAAAATAATAGTAATCATAGCAATTGTGTGCTGCTGTTAATAGGAGAGGTGTGATTAATTTGTTATTTTGTGGATAATCTTTATGCAGAATAAGATAAATATTTTTGATTTTCAGGGAAGTCTTAAAAGCAGTCAACAGATTTCACCTCAGGAATTCATCTATGAACTCAAAATGGGGTCTGAGGATGAGAGACTTGTGACATACTTGGAGTCCCTCCGGGTGTCTTTGACCAGCAATCCTGTGAGGTAAGTCATCTATCTCAACATTTTCAGGGCATGTTTTCAAATTAAATACAAATGAAATAATAATGATATCTGTTTTATACTTTTCTCATGATGCTTTCAAATAAATAGCTGGTATACCTCAACAGTTGAATACATATTATTTATAAGCACAAAGAAATACTCTCAGTAGTACTTTCTGTATTAATTATTGAGTAATATATAGCTCATGGAATTAATTTGTTTTCATAGATTTTTTAAAATGTGAAGATTTTCTCTTAAGAGAACAGTTATAGTCAGAAGTTGTTAGTTTAGTGTGACTGAATTTCACCCTGAATTTTGGTATTGTATAACAACATACTTGCTGATTCTTGTTTGACACAGCCCCTCCCCCCAAAAAATCACTAATTAATTTTTTTCCTTTGTTTGAAATGGTGTCTTTGTAGGGATCCATAGTTTTGTATTGCTATATTTAGCAAATAAAAATGTAGGACACACGGTAAATTTGAATTTCAGACATACTAAAAGATTTATTTATGTGAATCCCAATTTAATTTGAGTGTCTTATATTTACTTTAGCAGTACTACATAGGTATTTCTACAACTTTTATACTTTTGGAGTGGGGCTAATTTTTGGTGTCTTTGAGAAATAATTGTTTAGAAAATAAAAAAAAATCCATTAAATTTTGATAAACTGGACATATTTAGAATTGCCAGATTACTAACTGATAGAAGACAGATTTTTAAAAAAATGAAACATAGTATACCTGATGTGTATCATTCATGTTAATTTAAATGGCTGTAAGGAGAGATAGCAATCTGTATAGAGGCTGTATGCTAATGCTGAATTACTTTGGTGACTGATCCAGAGCATTCTTGAAAAATCTAAGCAGAAGTTGTTATGAAATTTTCAAGCAGTTAGATAATTTCTGAGCCTCAAGGGTCTGAGGCAGATCAATCACTGCATATGAATATGTGCTGTATTTTCATGAATACATAGTCTGAAGGCTTGAATGGCATGCTATAATTGAAGGTTAATGATGTAGAAAATATATTCTAATAAGTACTTTTTTCGACATTTCCTATGTTTAGATATATTGTAAGAAAGGCCTTGACACAAGCATTTAAAACAAAAAGACCATCTCTGGGGTTTAATTAATAGGAGTATGAAGGATAAACAATCTTTATTTTAGTCTTTACTTGTCTCCGTATAATTAGAAGTAGTGCCCCTCCCCTCACTACTATTACCATTCATTCTTCCCCTCTCCTTTTTGTGATGATATGATAACAAAAGAAAACAATATTGAAAGATTTCATGTATACATATTAAAATGGATTGGATTATTTATTGTGATTTTTATCTAATAACAACTAGTAAATTTTGATGTATGTTCTCATTTTAAAAAATATGATATAAGCAAAATGTTGTGAAAATATTTCCCCAAGGATGGACAGTTCTAGAATATATTACTAGAAATTCACCAGGTTTTCTATGAGGTTCTTTAAAATTAAAAAATGGAAAATTGTATTGTTGGATAATTTTTTTTTTTCTGAAATTGTGCCCCTTAACATGTATAGAAAAAAATTGGCAAGATACTTGAGTAGTTCTTCTGGTGTTTCAGTTAGAGAAATTAAAACTTGGAAGTTCTTGGAAATCCTGATGATTACCATATGCCTGTTAATGGAAGTCAATATTTTGGGCTGTCTTTGAATTTGTTATTCCTTTCCTTTTAATTTTAGTTTCATTATATATGTATTACTTATTAATATATCATGCAGATTATATCCTTTTGACTTAGTGTGAGTAGAATTATCTTTGACTAAGCTTCTGAGACTTTCTTCTTGATATTTTATATATTTACCAATATTAATGTGCCTCGCTGTTTACCCTCATTAAAATTGTTCTTTATACCTTTTCCTAAATATTAGGAATATCTGTTGTAAATATTATAGGAATAAGTTTTTTAAGCCTATTTAATAATCTTTGTTTTTATTTGGTAGTTTCATCTTTTTGTAGCTATAGTAAAAAATATTGAAATTGATATCTGATATTTCATTTTGAATTTTCAGTTTGATTTTTTCAAGTTCGTCTCCCCCAGTCTTCCTGTTTCTGCTCCTTCTCCTCTTCCTTCTTTCATTGCGATATTCTTACTTCCCTTCTGGCTTACCTTTTTTTTGCATACATTTTAAATTTAATTTCATTTTCTCTCATTTACTGATTTAGAAGACAAAAAGTCCTTTCTGATCTTATAATAGCAAAGGGATTTAATATGCATATACTTAAAATGAATGAAATTAATCAATAATTTCTTCTCTTGAACCAAAGAATAGTTTCATATTGATCCTTCTTCTTTGATTAATATGCTTTTTTTAAGTAACATTTTAATTGTATTTTTTTATAAAGTGGAATATTATTGAGTTACACTACATATTTGTATGTGTACAAAGTGTACACACAATCTCATCATTTTCTGATTTCTGTACTTTTCTTCACTGATTATTTATGCTTCAAGTGTATTATTACTATCTCTTAGGATTTGTTGCTTAAATTCTGTTCTTCATCTGAAATTATCTTTGTCATTACTTTTGAAGGCAAGCCTTCTCTGATTTATTACATTGAAGGTTTTTAGTTATCTTTTCTTAGCACGTTGAAGGTAAAATTTTTCTCATCTTTTCATTGCTGTTTATGAGAGCTTGGCCTTTTATCTAAAACTCTTTGCAGTTAATTTGTCCTCTTTCTCTGCTTTTTAAATGATATTTTCTGTCTTTGGTGTTTTCAAGTTTCTTTTATGTGATAGATGGTATTTCTTATTTATCCTGTTAGACATTTTATTTTATTTTGCTTCTTGAATATGATTGGTGTCTTGTGCAAATTCTGTGCTAACCGACAAGGGCACACAAATCAATGAAAGATAGTGAAACTCTGTTCCATGACAAAACAAGAAAGGAGATTTCAATCTTGAGCCCAATGGATGGGACATATGTGACGTGCAGTAGAATTGAAATAATATGAATTTTCTTCTGCGTTCCTTTCTTCTCTCCCACCACAGTCTCTGGAGACTTAGCTCCTCCAATGCTGAGGGAAGGCTGATGAAGGTCATGTTTGCTTGAGCAGGAAATGCACTCTTGGCTTGGAGAGTGCTCTATTTTTTTTTTCTCTCTTGCATGCTTTCTTTTGCATTTCCCCCATAGGATTCTGATTGGTACCTGGAGAATTCTTGAATTTTAGAGTTCTCTTTCACTTTTTCATCTTTTTAATTCTCTCTGGTGCATCCTGGGCATTTTTCTCAGGACTATTTTCCCATTTACTAAAGCTCTCTTCAGGTATGTGCAGTATCCTAGTGGCTCATGTGTTTTGGTTTCCTGATGTTCTTCCATGGTCTCTGTATGTGATCAGCCTGATTCATCTCATCTAATGTTAGACTGTGAAATAAATGGCTGCTTTTTAAAGAAAATATTTATTTTTTAGTTGTAGTTGGACACAATACCTTTATTTATTTTTATGTGTTGCTGAGGATCGAACCCTGGGCTTCACACGTGCTAGGCGAGTACTCTACTGCTGAGCCACAACCCCAGCCCCCAAATGGCTGGTTTTAAATATGTAATTTATTCAAAAAGTTAATTCCCAGAAAATAAACTTTAAGGATTTTATTTTAAAATTCAGTAGATTTTGCAATCAGATCATTAATTTTTGTTTTGTCAGACTGGCTCTGTAATTTAGTGTTACTTTGGTGGATGGAGCTTTGAATGGGATACAAGTGTATGCTGGTTTTGCTCTATAGGTGTGTTAATTGCTTTGTACTCCCCTGTAAAACTGTTCATTTAAAGGTTTTTAGTGCGCTTGCTAAGGGTTGGTGAAAATAAATGCTTAAAATATGTAATTACATTCAGCAAAGATGATATATTATTCTGACACAGGAATATAAATTGGATCTGGATACTATACCATATTAAAACTGACTTTCTAAATTTAAGTTATGAAATTTTGTTAGTTTTATGTGTTCAGTGATATATTCACACCCTTTACGAAGCAGAAAATTAACAAAAATATAGGAAAATTCAATAGTTCAATATAATAGAAATATGTATTCTTATAATTTCCCAAAGCACATGAATCAATCAATATAAACCATATTCCATGCCATAAAGTAAAGTTATCAAGTTTAAAAGAATTAAAATCATACTTGGTGTGTTCTTTGACCACAGAGACTCAAACTAGAAGACAGTAAGATAAAAGAAAATCTCCAATGCCTTGGAAAATAAGCACACTTCTAAAAAAATCTATGGTCATGGAAGTTTGAAGGGAAATAAATAAATTCTGAACCTAGTGAAAATATAACCTGATAGCATTAAAAACACATTAGAAATGAGGAATAGGCTTAAGTCAGTAATTGCTACTACTACCTAAGGAATCTTGGGTGGGGTTGCTGTGGTTGGAGAGCAAAATAAATGAAAAGCAAACTTTAGAAAGGATTTACTAAAAATAAGAGCAGAGATTAATTAAATTGAAAATAGAAACAATGGAAGAAATCAATGTGACAGAGCTTGTAATTTGAAATGATTAATAAAATTAACAAATTTGTAATAACCTTGATGAAGGAGGAAAGTATAGACAAGATTTCAATTTCAAGTATTAAATGAAATACTAATCACAACAGACCCTGAATAAAAAAGAAATAATGTTTAGTGTTGTTATGGGTGTAGTGTCAGTGTGTACGCCAAGGGTTCATGTATTGGTAGCTTGCTCCTCAGTGTGGTGATGTTGCTGGGTAGTATGAAATCTTTACTAGGTGGACCAAGTGAAAGGTTGTTGGATCACTGGGCATCATCCTCTGAAGGGGATTAGGATGTTCTTGTAGGACCCAGTTAATTCCTGGAGAGTGATTTAATATGAAAGAATGAGCCTGGTCCTTCACTCTGCCTTCCTGTCTCATCCTATGATCTCTTTTTATTGTGCTGAATATGCTCCCACCATTGAGATGCTATTATCCTTTGGATCCTGAGCAGAGATCAAACACACGGGGCTACTTGATCTTGGACTTTTAGCTTCTACCACCGTGAGCTAAATAAAACTTTTTTCTTTATGTAGTATCCAGTCTCAGGTATTTTATGAGAGTAACAAAAAATGGAGTAGTATAACTGAACAACAGAACACACAAACTACAATTGAGATGAAATAGACCAGTTTTTGGAAAAGCATGAATTACAACAAGAACACAAACCTTTGAGGGTCCATGACCATTAGGAAGTTAAATTCCTAATTTGAAAATCTCCAAAAAGATCTTCAGGTATAGATGATATTATTGGAGAATTCTACCACACAGTTAAAGAAGAACCAATTCTATGCATTCATTTCCATGAAGTGGAAGAGCAGGGAGCAATTCACACTTATTTTATGAAGCTGGTGTTACCAGATCATTAAACTAGAAAAGACAGTGGCTCAGTAAAATAATGGAAGAAACCCAAAATTGGACAAATCCATCATAAATGTAGACATGAAAATTCCTATATAATATACTGTGTTGACAAGCCTAGAAAAATTATATAACAAAATTCAACGCCTATGGATAAAAACTCTTAGACTCATCTGTCACCATGTAAAACCAATTAATATTTAGCAGTACTAATGTTTGAGATACTTTAGTTCAGGATTGTTATGTTGATCAAAACAGAGAATGCACATCTTTTCAAATGCATATAACATAATAAGGCTCAATGAAGGCAGAGTATTATCAAGCTTAGCTAATGGTCTTGCTGTATCCTGAGCAATACACACAAAAGAAGACTACAACTGGATCTGCCAGGTGCTGCTGGGTGACGCTATGGGAATCGAGATGCTAGTTATATCATTTTTCTCTTACATGGTAAGACATTTGGGGCCAGTGGATAAGATGATGTGAATGCAGGTAAACACAGGGTTTACTGGCCACAGCTGATTGCCTATAGGATACTCATTCACATCAGTTTCTGCCAGGGCAGGCAGTATGCACCACCTCTGGCACTTAGTCCCAGATGAACCAGGACACACCTCTGGTTCTCATGGGTGACTATGAGTTGTTTTGATATCTTGCTGGAGGGAATGCAAGGTATCTTTGGAATCTTGGCATTCTACATTGCGACCTCTTAAATTCCCCAGCACCTGTGGGTCTCAATTCCCAAGATCCCTGTGCCCTGACTCAAGATTCTGGCACCCCCTTACCTATATTCTAAAGATACTTGATGAGGCTAAGGATGAGTCTCTCACAGGAGTCTTTTAGCCCCAAACAACATATCTCAAACAATCTGAATCCACAGGAAACTTCTGCTTTTCCCCTGGCTCTGAGTCTTTCCAGAGACTATTGTTCTCTGGAAAAAGCATTAAAGCCTTTGGACAAGATCCTAAGGAGAAGGGGTGCTGTGGGGTAGATGGAAGTTTGCTGTGGATCACTGCTTTCAGCATGCTTGTCCAGTTGTGGCATGTTATTCTGTGCCCAATTTCTTTGCCTTGAAGAGAACATGTATTTGTTAATGTTCAGAACATCAGGAAGATTCCCTGCCACTGGTCCAACCAGTGCCAAGGATTCCTTGCTCAAAATTGACATATTCCATGATAAGCACTGAATTCAGAAAAGGAGGTAGAGTTTTCTTGCCACTGTATTGTCAGCACATTCTGGGTATCATGGGGAGGCTAGAGATCTGGTTTCTTACAGAAAAGTGAATGATATACATCAATGAAAATGAGGGCCAAAAGGTGATGAAATGAATTAAGATTGTCTTTCATTGGATTCCAGGCTTCAGTTTCTAATACTTAGTGCTGAAGGGGTTTTAAACATGACTACAAAACTCTTTTATATGCCTCCCATCAAGGTGTGAGGTTTATGTCTCCTGCCTAGAAACCTGCATAGACTGGTAACTACTTCAATAATAAAATATGATGGAAGTGATACTATGTGACCATGAAGGCTGAGTCATAACAGGCAGTGATGCTTCTGCCTTGCCCTTGCACTGGAACCCTTCCACTGGAGCCACAAGCTGCCAAGTTCTATGTTCAACTATACTGAGACTGCCACACTTGGGGGGAAACACAGCTGCATGGAGAGGACTCATCTATGCTCTCTGGTTGACAGTCCTGCTGAGCTCAGTGTGTAAGACATCTCAACCCAGGTGCCAGACATGTGAATGAGACTCCTAATGATTCTAGTTCCCAGCTGTCAGTCTCCCTCAAGTCTTTGAGTCTTCCTAGATGAAATACCAGAGAACATGAAGTAGAGGCAAGCCATCCACCCTGTACTCTGTCCTAATTTCTGACCCAACAGAAACCATAACCATAATTCAGTTGATATTTTTCACTACTGAGTTTTGAGGCAGTTTGTTTTTCAACAATAGTGTCCAAAACAGATTTTCATAATAGTGAAAGCCCCTCCCAATCCCATAGTGAAAAAGCTAATATCCTTGAGGAAAAAACATATCTGTTTATTCCAGTTTATGCCAATTTTTTTTTAAAAAGGATTGATGATTACTTTATAACATAAAGGGGCAGATTTTATGCAGAACGCATTTGCAGTTTGGTTCTCTGCACAAACAAAACACATGTGAAACAATGTGTATTCACATATTTTTTTTTCTATCATGAGAAAAACAGTGTTTTATGTACATTATTAAGATAGGTTTAATGAATGGAAGTTTTTTGACACAGATGTTTCACTATATGAAAATAAGGTATTTATATGCTATTAGAGGGTATGGATCGCACTTTCCAGCAAAAGCAATCCTCCCCATGGATGCCTCTTTCCCCCCCTACTCCCACAAGAACCAGTTCTGGGTTCCCTTCTCTCTGGGGTAATCTCTGTCTCTCTCTCATCTATTAAATAAAATTCACTTTTTTCTCTTGCCTAGCTTTTCTTGGGTGTTTAATCTTGAACATCAGGGGAATGAGGACCCAATCCTGAAATTAAAGACTGGTATCACAACCATACATCTAACTATTCATCCTTCCTTGCAGCCATCCATGCCTCTAACTACTCATTTATCTGTCCATTCATCTATTTGTTCATCCATCCACCCACCTACCCACCCACCAATCAGCGAAAAATCATTGACCAACCTTAAGTGAAAACCTCCTAGGTGTTATGTTCTTTACTAGGCACCAGACATACAAAATTAAATTAGATACAGTTCCTGTTCTCACTTAAGATAGTTCAGAGGTGAGGAGAAATGCTCATAGCATAGAAGTATGATTGGTGGTTGTAGTCTTTTTTTGGGGGGGGGGTCTTGGTTTTTTGATTTTTGGCTTGCTGTTCTCATTATTTATTTATTTATTTTTAGGTAGCATCCTTAGTTGGTGTTCCTGCTTAGGATGCATGGTAAGAGTAGTAAGACTAGTGTAGGTCCTCTGGGGCCCCGCTCCTGCCATGAGAAGGCCTTCACAGACCATTATAAGTCTTGAGGGACATTGGGCATGGGGGATTTGGTCAGGTAAAACCAGCCCACCATGTCTTCACTGAAGCAGAGGTGGAGGTGAAAGTCCTGTGAAAAGGAAAGAGGAACTCAGTGGCCTACTGTGAAATAGATGAGTTGATGACCTTGAACCACCCAAATGTTATCCAGCTCTTTTAGGTCATTGAAACCCTTGAAAATGTCTACATTATAGTGGAGCTTACAGGTAAGGGACCACTGAATCACCACATCCTACCTAGGGACATGCAGGAAGAGGAGGTACGGAGACTGTTCATGCAGATCACATCTGGCATGTGTTACTGCTACAAGATGTGCATCTTGCATTGAGATCTGAAGGCTGGGAACATTGTATTGGGTGCCAGAGGCAAGAGCAAACTCATCGACTTTAAGTACCAGATTCAAGTCTGGAAAACATCTGAACAAGTTCTGGGGTACTCTTCAGTACCTTGCCCTGAAAGTTGTCTGGAAGCAAGTACGTGAGGACTCCCCAATGGACAGCTGGAACCTGGGTGTCATTCTGTATTTTATGTTGACAGGGAGGTGCCCTTTTAGAGTATCCACCATTATGGAGCTGAGGAGACAGATCTTGTACCTCAAGTTGGAATTTCCAAAGCATATCTTTGTGGAAGCACAAAGACTCATCAAGTAAATCCTTAGAGGACACCATCGCAAGGCTCTGAGTAGAGGAAATATTTGAGGAGTCATAGCTGAATCAGGGTGAGGAGTATTTATCCTTTATGATGTGCCCCTTCCTAACCTGTTAGACCCCACAGTATTGACAATCAATCCTCTTTGACATGGGTTACAACCCTTACAATATGTGGATGTCTCTATACAAGAGAAAGTTCCATGATGCGATGGCTACGTACCTCATAGTCCAGTACCAGATAAGCCAGGGAGCAGGCTACATGTTATAGATGAAGCCTGTTGGATGGAGGGTTGTACCTCACCCATGGCCCATGGATCCTTCCAATCTCCCTGTCCTCTCAAAGAGGAGTGCAAGTAAGCCTGCCCTTCATATGATCCCCTTGCCCTGAGGAGGCCAAATAGGGCAGAAGAGCATCAGAAGAGCCAGTGTGCCTGCCATTAGTCTTTTCTTCCTGCATCAGAAGACCCCAACTCTTAGCCTTGCCTCCCAGTATGGCTCTGTATCTGATGTGCCCCAACCCCACATTATGTTACTGCTGGGCAATTTTTCCCAAGATGATGACAGAGTACATTCCCATGGCAACAGGAAGGGCTGGAAGTGGGTGAGGCAAAGGATCACTGCCTTCTTTGGACAACTATTCTGTTGCTTGCCGTGTATGAGTGAAAATGTTGCTACAATGCAAAGAGAGCAGAACCCAGCTCAGTTTAGAAACAGGGAGGTTTTTGTATATATTTCTTAATAAATTTGTTTCTCTCAAATTAAATAGTCAAATTATTGATATTCCAGAGGTTACAACAATAACAACAAAAAGGTGGATTCAACGGTTAGGGTGTGTGTGTGTGTGTGTGTGTGTGTGTGTGTGTTCCCCTGTACTGTCTTTGTCTCTTGATTCTAACTTGTAAATAAAGAAAATATTATTCAAGTTTTGGAAAAAAAAAAAAAAGGAGGATGCTCAGGGAGAGGGCAGGATCCCATCAACCATTCTTTCCTTGACCTGGGCTTCTGTGCCTCCTTCTGTTTTAGTGTGACAGACTCTCTCACCTTGAGCCCTCACCTTTAGATGGGAACTTACTTGCCTTGAGTGAGTGTAGAGTACTCACTGGCTTTGACTTAGTGTGTATGGGGACTTGATTCAGTGTGGATTGATACCCATTATCGGGTGGCCTTTGCCAGAAGGAATTCATTTCCCAGTCTTCAGGTCCCTCCTTGAGATGTATGGAGACCGTGGTTGTCAACTGTTGGAGAAATCACATCTGAGAGTGCGTGCATTGGAGGCCCCAGATTGTTCTATGGCATCTCTGTAATATCATGTGCAGGGAAGGGAGAGGTGGGTCTTGGGCAGGGGGTGGGCGGCTTGTCTGTAGCAGTGACTGGGTACTTCACTACCTGCCATGCAGCCTCCCCAACTGAAGCCACCTCATGACCGCTGCTAAAGGTAGTAGAGAAGGAAGCACATGGGGTTTTGGGAGTGGAGATGTCAAGCAGTCTTCTGGATGCTATTTACATAAAAGCAAAGTATACTGTGTGGAATTGGTCTTATCTTTGGGTTCGCTGACACTGAATTATATTACATGAAGTATACACAATGTGTAGAAAGTGCTCAGGTTAGCCAGGATGGGAAGCTACAGGCATCTTCATCCCTGATATCTCCACAGGGGTGGGCCCCCAGAACTGCTCTGATAGCTTCTTCCTGCTCTTCCTCTTAGTATTCAGAATTAGATACCTTAAAAAAAATTTTGTGTCACATGTGTCATTTTAACAGTTTGTCATTTTTTGGTAGGACCCCAATTATGAAATTATTAGATACATAGAAGTTTTTTATAGAGAAAATTCTTGAATAATTTTCTGAAGAAAAAAAATCTCAAGAATGATAAATTCCCCTAAGGCAAAGCCAGTTCCCAGCTTGAAGCAGGGACACACTGTATATGGTCAGACATTTTTTGATCTAACTGTCCCCTAGGGAATGGATTGCCTAATTGCTTCCTGAAAGGTTACAGAGTACAGGAGATTCTTGGAAACAGGAGAGGCAGAATGAGGATCATGGAGGATTGTGCCTCAGGAGGAAACCCAGGCCCAGGTGGACAACTCCATGCCCACATTGGGACAGTAACATAGATAGATGTGCAGAAATTCTGAAGGATGGTAGGGAGGCAATGTAGAAGAGGAAGGTCATTTGTGCATTTTGTGTGGCTTGATCTCAGAAACTGGAATTTTCCTCTAGGCCTGCTCTTAGGCTGGCACTTGTCAGTCAGGTGTTCTCTCTGTGAATATCCTAGAACAGATGTTGGTCTCCCCTTTGTGGGCTTTGTAACTCCCCTCTCTAGGTAAGAAGGAAACGCTCTTTCACTTACTAAATTATTTAAATATGTGGTGCCAAGGCCCTTTCATCAAATAGTGCCCAAACCATTGGTGCCATCCCTCCAGACAATGCTCAGTTTTCCACAGTGGGCACCAAATGCCTGTCCTCCCTGAGGCTTCCTTTGGTCCACAATTTCCTGTGGCCTCTTTTTGCCTGCTGGTCATAAATGCAGTTAGGTGGGGATGTATATTTGGGTCAGTGCAAGTCCCCAACTCACAGGAGGCGGTGGGCAGCATCCAGTCATCCAGATGTGACATTTGTCTTCATATCCCCTGAATAGGAGCACACCTTCGTTGCACAGGGAGAGCTAAATAAACCTGTTGTCTTTGTAAAATATAAGGCCTTAGGTATTTCATGAGAGTAATAGAAAATGGAGTATACAACTGAACAACTTTAAACACAACAAACAACAGTTTAGATAGAATATATCAATTTGTGAAAAAGCATGAACTACCACAGAAACACAAACAATTACAGGGTCCAATGACAGTTAAGCAAAGTTCCTAATTTGAAAATCTCAATAATCTTCAGGTACAGACAATGCCATTTTACCCATTTCCCATATGGTGAGTAATACACAGGAACATCTAGGGTTGACACCTTTACGAAAAACTAGGAGGCAGACTTGGAGCATTATCTTGATGATGACATCATGATCTTGGACATATATTTTCCAAAAGTATGAGAGAATGTATGGGTTGTTTTAAAGAATTGTCTTTGTGGTACTTTTTTATGGCTGCCTTAAGGAAGTCATATACATGGGGACTTAACTTATTAGAGCCCAACCAAGGTGGTATAGCCAATATTGTATTTGATGGTAAAAGACTGAATGATTTTCCTTTGAGATTGTGAACAAGATACGGATGCTTACTCTCAATACCTTTATTCACCAGTGCTGGAAGTTCTAGCCAGAGCCTTACGGCAAGAGCAGAAAATATAAAGCCTATACATCACAAAGGAAGAAAGCATTCGTTTTTTGAATATGACATGATTTTACACAGAGAATTTTTTAAAAGTTTCCTAGAATTCCTAGAACTTATTAATAAGTTCAACAGGATTTCAGGATTCAAAATAAATATTCATAAATCAATTTTATATCTTTATACTAGCAATGAACTGGGCAGGGCAATTACCCTACCTACTGTAGGGGACTGGCGAAACGTTGGAGGAAGAGACCACAAGAGACTGGTTTCATGCAATAAGCATAAGGGGATTTTTATTGAGGATCCTGATTCAGGGCACTGAGGCTCCAGGCTCACTCAGGAAGGGAAAGCAGCCCAGAGCCCAGAGCAGGGGTTGAACAATGCTTAAGTACACTTTTTGGGGAGGAGGGGGGGGGCTTTGCATACATCACAGTCTCCTTTAACAAATCACCTTACACCGCGGGAAAATCAAACAATAATTCTTAGACTTTATTAGTACATTCATTGGCGGGAACAGGGCGAGCGAGCTGGAGTGATAGGTCATTCCTAAGGAGGGGGTTACATTTAAACTGATTGGTTTAGGCCCTGAGGTGTGTACGTGCTGGACTGCACAGGGTCTTGAATGCTTACGTGACAAGTTACATAGGGTCCTAGGCTATAAATCAACTAAATGGCCAGTAGGGCCTTGTCTTAACTACCTCAGGAATTTAACCCATGCTCTGTAGTTTAGAAGCATGTTTACAATGCCTGGTCCTTTACATTTTAACTCAGGCTTTGCAGCTTAGAAACTTTACCCTTTCACTACCATGCATGCCTAGCCCTTTGATGGCTTCCTATTGCCTGTGGCATCATATATAAGGTTTTCAAGATTACACCCTTTCCTCCTTGGTTGGTTTTATTTCTGATTTAGCTACCTGTGGTGGTCATCACAGCCATATCTTTTATGGCTAGTATCTCTGTGTATATTCTCTCCTTAGAAACCTGTCTCCTTTCTATAACTTAACTTTCAAGAATTAGGTCAGACATCAGTGGCTTTGAAGTCGAGAGAGAGAGAGAGAGAGAGAGAGAGAGAGAGAGAGAGAGAGAGAGAGAGAGAGAGAGAGAAAGAAGGGGAGACACACACTCATACACAGAGATGTTACTTTCTGTTTCCACAGTACCATGATCATAGGACTTATTGTGTTGTGGAATGATTTTGCTTCACATTTGTTTTAACCACTATTCTGTGATGATTTCACGGGCAGAAAATATATTTTATTTAGTTTTGTGTTTCTTGTATCTAGTGCAGGATCAAGCACACAGTGAGCCCTTCAGAAAAGACTGACTGAAGTTGTTAATGAACACTTTGATTTTTAATGGTAATATAGTTACACCCTTTGAGCAGCAGTCAGTCAAATTCTAAAGTCTGATGTAGGACAGGGACTCCATATTCTTCATCCTTGGTTCAGTATGGATACCAGTTCTGAAATCACAACTGATGGTTTCAGCATGAAGGTTGAGACAGGCTCTGTAATGTTGTATAGAAGAAGTGCTCCTATTAGGACTGAAAGGGTAAAGTTTCTAAGCTGGAAAGCTTGAATTAAAATGTAAAAGATTAGGTATTATTAAATTCCTCTGTTACACCCAGATTCCTGAGATAGTTAAGACAACGCCCTACTGGCCATTCAGCCTAGGGCCCTGTGCAGTTTGTCACAGGGCCCGAACCAATCAGTTTGAATGTGTACCCAGTTTAGAAGTGACCAATCACCCCTGCCCAGCCTGTTCCCGCCAATGAATGGACTAATCATGTATCAGAGTTGTTGTTCAATTTTCCCGCGCCTCATGATGATTTGTTCTGATGTATGCAAAGCCCCCCACCCTCTCCAAAAAGTGTACTTAAGCTCTGCTTGACCTCTGCTCTGGGCTCTGGGCTGCTCTCCCTTCTTGAGTGAGCACGGAGCCCCAGCGCGCTGGAACGGATCCCTAATAAATCCCCCTTGCCATTGCATGGAGCTAGTCTCCTGCGGTCTCTCCTTCTCCCATGTTTCGCCGGACCCTTACAGGACCTTTTCTGTATTATGAAGTAAGGTCATAGGCCTGGGTATCAGCACCCTTAAATGATATTTCTAAGTGTTCTTAACATCTCTTGGCTGGCTCTTTTCTTACATATAAAAATAAAAGAAGATTAATTTCATTTTAAACCATTTATTGAGTGCTTAGTCTGTCTCATTGCTTGCTCAAATAAGAAAATGCTTCCTATTCTTAGAGAATTTCTTTGGGTAAGTTGCTGTTATAGACTTATAGATTTAATCCAGTTCTGAGAATCCTTGGCGTCTTTGTCTTTTCCTTCCTATAATCACATTTGAGAAGATAGGTAACAACTTTACACAAAGTAAGGGTGAAAACTTACTTGATAGAACTATGCTGCTTTTGACTAGGAGGGAAATCTGATAACTAACTAGTGTCTCCTTTGCTCTTTGAGGTGAGTAGTGGTGTTTGTTTCCTAAAACCAGTAACATGTCAGAAACTACACAATTTTGAATTCACTGTGTCTCTCTAAGCAATAACTAAATTTCAAAAACCAGGCTACTTTTTAATGTTCAAAGGTGGTTTGAACATTGTGATTCTAAACTTTCTCTTGTCCCTCCGCCTCTTCTCTTTCTTTATGAAAGTTTTTTTTTTTTTTTTAACCTCTTTACCTGCATTGAGACTCCTACTGGGAAGTCTTAGTTGTAGAAGTTTTTCTTAAGATAATTAAGAAAGAGGAGAGTTTAATATCTCCCGTTATAGAATTTTAAGAGGCAGATTTTAACCCGTCCTGGTGGGTCATGCCTGTAATGTCAAACCACGTGGGAGGCAGAGGTAGAAGGATCGCAAGCAAGTTCAAGGGGTCTTCAGCAACATAGTGAGACCTTGTCTCAAATTAAAATTTAGCAACATTATAAAAAAGTACTGGGGATGTAGCTCAGTGGTAGAGGACCTATGATTGTAATCTCCATTCTCTCTCTCTCTCTCTCTCTCTCTCTCTCTCTCTCTCTCTCTCTCACACACACACACACACACACACACACACACACACGGCACATTTTGTGTTAAATTAACATTTAGCATGCTGTGTTTTGGTGTTTTCCAATACAAATATCATACTGATCTCTCATTTCTATTCATGAAGAAACAGTATTAACACAGTGCTTATTCAACCATGAATACAGTTTATGGTCAAATCACAAAATGCTGATGGTGCTGTGCTGACAAAAGGCAAATAGTATAGATTTTATTACCTGAAGATTGATCATTTATAGATCAGTTTACAGTTTTTTCCTAGGTTGTTTCTTACACTGATGATGACAGAATTTTCACTTTTGGAGAAAGCTATGGTTTTCAATAAACCTCTGTCAAGATTGTGGATCAGCCTACTCAGTATCCTTTATTATCTTGAACATCTTTCCAGAAGATAGGAAGTGATATTTTTACACCATTCTTAAAAATAATATTGTTGAAAATAGTAGGGGTGGGTGAAACCACTGAGAAGCTGGATTTGTGAATGACAACTTGCTAAGCAATATGCTGGCCTCACAAGTCTTAAAATATGTAAAATTTTAACGCATATTTAGTTTGTGTTTTAATGTTTAAATGTTTTATTTAGTAACAGTTTGTGTCCTCTCTCTGTACCCTGTTGAGATCCACAGTCGGAATGGCCCCTGGCATTTTGCCAGAAGCAATGGTTGAGAGGGGAGCCACTGAGATTGATGGTTATGTTAAGCTGTGTATTCAATTGTATATAGACCCCTGCTGTCCCCCTCAGGCGCCTGCTACTTTGGAGTTCCTGGGGAGTTCCTGTTGGTGTGTGGTGTGCCTGGAAGGGCCTCGTGGGTGGCATTCCAGTGAGTTTGGAAATAAAGTTTGTTCCTGCTTGAGTGGCTCATGATTTGTGCCCAGCCAGACTGCTGCGGCACCCTGTCACACTTTTGTTGTTTTTGGTATCTCTAATGAAATGTAATGTGTAACCTGGTTATACTTTATAGTGTTGCCCACCTCTTTGATTTTGTTGTTGAAAGATTAATTCCCACAGCAAATTAAAACCTGGAATATAAATAAATTTGGTATTATTTCTCTTCACATGGAACTTTAATAAGTTTTCTTTGATAGAGAATTAGTTTACATGTAATATACATGAGTAGGTGTAAATTTTATTTTAATGATTTATATTCTGTAGTTTAAAGGAGAGGTATGTAGTGGGTTTAGAAATAGTTGATTGGGGTCCTATTATTCTAGTTATAATTATTATGTTAGGAATGATAAATTTTAAATGGCTATGTTGTGTTTTTAATTACTCAGATCAGAGAGCCTTACTGATTTACATGGATTGGCATGTTTTAATAAATTTTATATTGGGTCACAACATAAGCAAAATTAGTGCAAAAAAGTCTTCGTTGTACTAACACAATTTAAAATCACTTTGTATATTTTGGTATAAGGCAGTTTTGTGAATATTAATTTTATTGTGCACATTGAAGGTAGCAGTATGAATAATCTGAAACTATATTAGCTTTAGAATATATTTATGAATATACATTGAATATAGAGTGGTTGAAAATTCACTCCAAACAAAATATTGAAGGCCCACTGGGAAAGTACTAACTCTTGGGGGCTGAAGAGCACAGATTCTCTATGCATCTCAATACCAACTAAGTCAGCTCTCAAATGATTCCTTATATGTTTGATTTTAAGCTTCTCTGCTGCATGTGAAATAAGAATAAATACAAAATAGAATGTCAACAAGGCAAACAGTTAAGCAGATGCTTAGGTGTTCTCATGAGACATTAAAGCAAGATATGAAATGCCTACAGGCAGTCTGTCTGTTACTGATAATGGAGAGTAACTCTTCTTTTTTTGAAGTAGCATCTTGATTGGAAACAGAAACATCTATTTAACTGTTTTAGTCATATAATAGCAGGCAGGGTTCAGTCCTTTGCAGGGAGTGTCTTTCTTATGTTTGTGCATTTTTGAATTAGTTATTCTGTGACTTTTCCTGGATAGAGAATAGATGAATAAAATCTTGACAGGGGAGTGTCAATATAAGTGGCAAGAAATATGCTGTTTAGATTTTTTTTTTTGTAATATCAAATTCTGAAAATTTGTAGGTGGGCAAGCTGTGTTTCAGAGTGCAAATGAAGAAAATGGATTTTAAGCACTGAATTTTTAAAATGCATACACATATAGAGGAACATAAAAATTATACACATAATGGGGTATGGTGATATTTTAATTCATATGTATATTGTGAAATGTTTAAATCAGGTTAATTTCTATCTATCTTTTTTTTTTTTTTTTTGGTACCATATATTGAATCCAGGGGCTCTTAACTACTGAACCACATCCCCAGCTGTTTTTATATTTTAGACAGGGCCTTGATGAATTGCTGCTAAGGGCCTTGCTAAGATGCTGAGGCTGGCTTTAAATTTGTGATCCTCCTGCTTCACCTTTCCAAGCTACTGGGATTACAGGCATGCTTATAAAAAATTTCAAAATTCTTTTGGCTTTCGAAGTTACAGAGTATATAATTGTTATCTGTAGTTACCCTCTTGTTCAAGAGCACAGCAGGAGTTCTTGTTCTGCCTCAATTGTGACTTAGTACTCTTTGATCAACATTTCTGCATTCCCTCTACTCTCCCCAATTACTGTAAGCTCTCTTCCATTTCCTACTTCTGTGCGATCAACTCTTCTCCATTCCACCTATTTGTGAGATCATGAAGTGTTTGTCTTTCTGTGCCTAGCTTGTTTTCATTTAATAATCTCTAGTTCCATCCATGCTGTCACAAATGCCAGGATTTCATCCTTTTAATGGCTGAATGGTATTCCATTGTGTATATATACCATATCTTCTTTATCCATTCCTTAGCTGATGGATACTTAGATGTTTCCCTATCTTGGTTATTGTGAGTAGTGCTGCAACAATCATGGGAGTGCAGATGTCATTTTGACACACTAATTTAATTTCCTTTGGATATATACCAAGCAGGGGGATTGCTGGATCATGTGGTAGTTGTGGTTTTGAAATTCTGAGGAACCTCTATACTGTTCCCATAATGATTGTGCTTACCAGCTGCTCCTACCAACAGCTTGTGAAGGTTCTCTTTACTTCATATCTTTGTCTTGTAGTTTTTTTGTGCTTGTTGCACTTTGCGCTTGTTGTTGTATTTTTGATAGTAGCCATTTGTACTAGAGTGAGGTGATATCTCATTCTGGATTTGACTTGTATTCTCCTCATGATTAGTGATATGAACATTCTCCCCTACCCCAAAGCCAAGTCCCCAGAGGAAATGTCCTCCAGCCACACTGCACCTGCCTCCAGCCACCACTCAATTAATCCCATCTGGGATTAAGTCCTTGATTATGTTAAAGCTATAACCTCATCATTTCTCCTCCAAACGTTTTTGCATTGTCTCACACTTGAGCTCTTGGGGGGACACCTCACATCTAAACCATAACACAAGTCTTATATTTTGTCTTCAATCCATTTGGAATTGATTTTTTTCTCTAAATGGTGAGAGGTTAGGAGTCTAGTTTCACTCTTGTGCATAAGAATTGCCTAGTTTTCTCAGCAATATTTATTGAAAAGACCTTCTCTCCATTGCATATCCTTAGCACTTTTATTGTAAATTAGTTTGTTGTTAATTTTTAGGTTTACTTCTAGGCCGTCTGTGCTTTTCTTTTGGTCTATGTGTCTGTTTTTATGCCAATATCATGCTGTTTTGATTATACCTTTTACTCTTATTTAATTGGAAATGTTGTACCTGAAATAAACAACAAAGTAATATTATGGCATGTGAATTACACAAACTTGTTTTTATGCTTTGTGATGTTCTATTTTTGATAATTTGATGAAATTTTGTTTCTAACATTTTATTATTCAAATTGTATGCACATATAAAGTCTTACATACAAACAAATATATACCTGTGAATCCTAGTATAGCTTTTTTTCCCCCACCCAATTTTTTCTGGAGATATATTATTATCATTTTATTATTTGTGTAGGTTTCCAAATCACCAGTGAAATAAGCTATTCATTTTTACCAAGGTGGTTTTTCTATGTTCAAGGTAAGTTGTTGTGTAGTAGTAACAATGTCTTACTCAAATGTCATGATTGGATCAGTGGTTTTACAGAACAGTTGCAATTTTATCAGGATGGAAATATTCATTAAAAATCATTTTATGCAAGTCAACTATGAAACTTAGGAAATTCTTAACATTCAGTAAGCTGCATTTTAATAGTTTGTGAAATTCTTGTACAGCATCCTTTTGATTATGTTGACAATTTTTGTCAGTAATATTTTTCTTAGTCTGCATCTTTCCTCTACAGATCTTCATTCATTTGCCCATTTTGAAATAGTCCATGATGGGGTTTATCAAGTGGTGTGTTGATAAATGTTTTATAGCCTGATCTAGGTGAATGGGTGGGTGAAACTCTGGTGGTTTTGAAAGTTTCTGTGATGTAGATACTTGTTATTGCTGGGGATGTCTTCAGGATACTAACATAATGCTGTTGAACATGGAACATGGAAGAGATAGGCTGTATCAGGCCTGTGCAAGCTGAGTTGCTCTTCACCATCTTATCCCATATTGCCCCTTCTTCTATGAAAGATTATGAATCATGAATGATTTTGTATTTGTTGTTATTCTTATGTGTGTATGTATGATTTTAAGTACAGCAAGCAAAAAATCCTTATGTGTATAGGCATTATCATGACATTCTAAACTCAAGTAGTGACTTAATGTGTAACCCTACCTTTTTCCATTTTTCAGTTGGGTGGAAAGCTTTGGACATGAGGGACTTGGATTATTACTAGACATTTTGGAAAAATTGATTAGTGGAAAAATGTAAGTACTGCAAAAAATTTTCAATTCAGTTATATTTGTATTTCCCCTTTTAATTCCAATACTGATATTTTTTATGTTTATACAGCCAAGAAAAAGTTGTAAAGAAGAACCAACACAAAGTCATACAGTGTCTAAAGGCCTTGATGAATACACAGGTATGCACATAGGTAATTAGTATTTGTCCATCATTAATTCTTATATGAACTAGATATTTGTAATGTAGGGTTTTATTTGTATTCAAGAGATGTATTGTTCTCATATGCTTTTCAGTACATAATGGAGATATTGAATTGGATTCCAAGTTTGTATGAAATAAACTATCCTGCAACATGAGACACTTGGGATTGAATGGACCTTTTATGATGTGTAAATCCTCATATGTAGATAAATTCTCTTTTCTTTCATTCCCCCTTCTCGTTTTTAAATCCCTTCTTTTCTTTCATCCTCTTTTAATTTTCAAAAATACAGAATTAGCCAACTTAGAATAATAGATGATTATTAAAACTTGATTATTTAAAAAATAGTGTAATGATAATTATTACCAAGGATTCAAGTTGGAACAACTTAGCACTTGTATACATTCCAGGGAATTATAATCTATAATGAAATTAATGTCAACAGGTCTGAGAAGATTCCAGAAATCGAGCAGTCTTGATCAATACAAATAATATTGAGACCACACGTAATATGGAGTATCTGTAGGATTTTCATATTTAAAGATAATACATTAGAAAGGAGAGATGTTTTATGTTCTTTACTGAAGTTGCATTTATCTGACACATTTCTTTTTTTCTTCCATGCATTATTGACAATCAAAATTGACATTATTCCCTGACATTCCTTTAGTTTGAACATCTAAGTATGTATACTTCACAATGAGTGAAGTAGTACTGGACATTTTAGTTGCTGTTGGACCTCAGAGAAGAAAATTTTATTGATGGTATTTGCTGATATTTGTTGCATGCAAACTCTGTATGTTTCTGTTTAATTTCAATGTACGACATTTTGCCTTATTCTATTTAAATAAACTTTAGACTACATACTTAGGTACTAGTACTTAAATTATTAACATTTCTTCAAAAACTGATGATGGGGAGATGTATTTTCCTACTGAGTTCATAGCACTGCTTTAGGGGACTCCTTCTAAAGTGAGAATATAGAAATTAGAAATTTTACTTGTGAAAGACTGAAAGTAGAGACAAATACAAGGTACATTTTTTTTTTTCAAATCAAACTGGTATGTGGATCATATTTTGAAGAATATCATATCCTACCTAAAACATCATCTTCAATGGCCTGAAATTCTGTTAGGTAATAATGGGCCTCATGTAGAATGCACGGGGAACCTGGCATTGGTCTCAGTTTAGAACAGGCCAGTTATATTACCCAGAGTGGTTCCTTGACATTTAGAAAGTTACATCCTTAGATCTTCCAAAATTTGTCACACCTCTGTAGCCTATAATAGCCTTCATTAAAAGCACTTTAATTGCTATCACTGGTAAGTTGGCCATTTTGCATGTAGAGTCAATAGTTTTGGTTTCTCTTTGCTTTTATTTTATATATAATTGAGAGTAACTTTATACAAGTTGGTGGTATTTCTCTGTTTAGTTATAGATACTGAATAGTGGCAATCAGGCCTCATTCCAATCGCATTAAACTGAGCACTACACATTTTTACATGAACCAAATCAGAGGATACTGCCTGTGATGGGTCTTTGGAGCCACAAGATGACAGTTAATGCCATGAAATCAGAAAATGCTTATATTCTATCCTTCTCACACACTATTTTAAGAGTCAGAGGGTTTTGCAGAGAAAGTAGGTAGTACCACTTGAAGGACATCACCATGAGTCATCTTGAATGGCTGGAGGAGCTACATGGTTCTGATTAAGAATGATAGACACTGGCTAAGGGCAGCCAGGTAGGTGGGAAATGAAGGGGAAATGCTAGGTGCAAGCTTTCCTTAATCCTCAGGATTTTTAGTACAAACTGAGCTCTTTGGTTCTTGGTAATCATTGACTGATTGACCTTGTGAACCAGATTTAAATGGTACTTTATAATCTGCTGACAATTCCTATGATTATCAAGGCATGTTGTAGTTTCTGTTCCAATGCCTGCTGTTTTGCTCTGTTTCCAGTCCTGGGCATCACAGAAGTGAGCATTTCATGACTGGCTTAGCTGTTTCTGTAAACATTCTCCCATCATGGAGACAGAGAAGTCTTTGTGAAAGTCTTATCCTGGGGTACTTGGCCCATCCATTGGCTTGTACTTTCTCCACTGTACCTGTGTTTCTTAGTGGTTTAAAGCAAATGCAATATTTTCGCACAGTGTGAAGGTTTCTTTACATAAATGTCAGATGCAAGGCAAGAAAGTTATAAATAGGCCTTTATAACAGTCAAAGCATTGGGTCTAAACTTGTTATGCTTTGACTTTGGTGCTTATATGTACTGCTAATTTCAAGTCATAGTTGATAGGTTTCTAATTGGAATCAAGGCCTCTTTTTAGTGCCTAGTCGTGTCTCAGATCAACCAGTTTCTTCTTCCTTAGAGGAATCCTTTGAGATGCACGATAGGTAAATGGTATTATTCAATTGCTTTTGTTCAGCCTATTTTTTTTGACATTTATACAGATAGATTATAAATAGGCCCAAGAGATGTATACAATCTTAAACCACCATGTCATTAATATAGCTCCTCATTTTCTTATTGGATGTAATGTCCCGGCAGCAGCAAATAGATGACCCTCATCCCAAATTAACATTTGTGTTTACAACTGCATTGCCTTCTTGATGATTACTATCATTGTGATTAGGATACAACATTTGCTAAGGCAGTTTCTACATGGGACCTTCCTCAGATTGTCCTTCAACTTTTGCTGTTGTATAAATATAGTGTTACTCTCTAGGCCTGCACAATATAATATGGTAGTCAAATGTGGCTTGAAATGTGTCTAATCTGAAATGAGATGTGCTGTACGTGTAAAATACACCTGGATTTCAAATAGGAAGAAAAAAGTGAAACCTCTCATCAATAGAATGTTTGACATTTTTTTATATGCTGAAATGATTTTATTATAGTGGATTAATTTTATTGAAAATAGTTTTACTTATTGGTTAAAAATGACAGATTACTGCACACAATGTGGTTTGCCTAGTGTTTCTCTTCAACAGTGCTGTGTGCTTACTTATGCATACAGCTCTCTTACCAGCCTTCTTGCTCAGGAATAAATTCCTCATGACCTTGGTGTCTGTTTTAGTATGGTCTGTTTAGCTGTTGGAAAATCTCATTTTACTCTTGTGTTCTCTGTATTTGGTATAGCCTCACAATTCTTGACATAATGTGAATACTTTTGTGAATTTTTAATGTGCTACAGGCATGCATGTTTTCAGACTTTACTAGTTGTGAGAATGTATTCTTATAAAAATTTCTAAATAACTGCATTTCGATTTAGGCATGTTTTTTTCAATTAACTCCTAATATTTAACCTCTTGTTTCCAAAATAATATAGTATGGCTTAGAAAGAATTATGAGTGAAGAAAGGAGTCTTTCCTTATTGGCCAAAGCCATGGATCCCAAGCACCCCAGTATGATGACAGATGTGGTTAAGCTCCTTTCCGCTGTGTGCATTGTAGGAGAGGAAAGCATGTAAGTGTTCTTTGCTTTTTTGTCATGGTAAATAATAAGCTTCAAAAGTTTATTCATTTAATGGTATCTATTCATTTAAAATTTAAATACATGTTGAATTTTATGTAAACATTTGATTTAAATTCTGATTGACTAAAAAGAAATGCTGAGTAATTTTTTCTCTTTTATGGGTACAATATTCCATTGAAAAACGGATTTCTTCATCATAGTTTGAACTGTTTTGAATTCAAACACTATGTGCAGACTGAAAAATATATATATTGGTTCTATTTAATTTTTTTGAGATAGAATTAATTCAAGCTGTGTGCTATGTATATTCCCTTATAAAAACAAACATAGGTATTTGAAAAATCTATATGTATATTTTGGAAATTTTATATGTGATAGTACTATACTGCCTGAGGGTACAAAATCTTTGACCATACAGTACATACTAAAGCTTTAAAGCAGTTAACTGTATTTCTTAGACTATTGTACTTATTCCAGATAATTATAAACTTTTTTTTCTTATTTAAAGGAATTTGGTCTTCTAATTATAAGAAAGCATATAAATGCCTTTTGAAAACGATTAAAATGAATGAACTGAACAACCAAAAGTACACAGACATCTCATACAAGGGTATGCAGAGCCCAATAAGCACAGCCTCCTGCATTCCTTTGAAAATCTGCCTCAGGGCGATCCTGCTATAGCAAGTGGGATTGAGCCAGTTTAGAGGAGCCATAGTTGCAGAGTCAAAGGCACCACTTAGGCCTGGTTCCTTGTTCCCAGTGTATACCCAGTGTATACCTGTAGTGTATATCTGTAGAAGAGGCTTAGTTAAACCCAGCTATTGTCCCAAGCATGGCATCTGGCTTTAGTACTTTATCCTTTGCAGTTTTAAAATATCATGTTTTTTTTTTTTTGTGGAAGTCTAAGAATTAATGTCTTAGCATCTATATACATATTGATATACATATATGATACTTTTTAACTTCTCCTTCCTTTCTCCCTTCTCCTCCATCCTTTCTTATTATTATTTCCCTTCTCCCTTCCCTCCTCCTTTTCCTCTCTCCAGATCCTCTTGGACTCCTGTTTTTTTTTTTTTTTCCTACTCTCCTTCCTTTTTCTTTCTGTTTGTCCTCCTCTTCCTCTCTCTCTTTTCCCATTTTCTCTTTCTTTTCCTTCCTTCTCCCTTTTCTTCTTCCTTTCCTTTTCTCCCTTTTTTATTGCTTCTTGACTTCAGAATGGGTATTAAAATAATATAAATAACATTTAGAACTATTTGCCTCCATCCACAAAATAAGCATCCATAATAGCTTAGATACACATTATTCTTTACAAGAGGAGGAGGCATATAGCTCTTGCATAATTATATTGTACATTTGAATACTTAAAGTATCTTACTGTGTATTTTTGGCTATTACAACTTCACTTATTTGAAAGGCATTGGAATGTATTGGTGAGAGCTTTTTTTGCTCACTGCAACGAGGCTGTCTGGTTCCAGAACCTTGTTCCACAATGTAGCAGATGTGAGCCACTAAACAAGTTGCTTAACCTTTTTCTGCTTCCGATTCCTAATCTATTGTGGGGATTAATAATAGTACTCACTTCATATGTTTTTTTATATACATTAATTCACAGTAAATTGACTCTACTAATGATAATCTATTGTGTATTTCAAGAAAGTTAGAAGAAAGGATTTTGAATGTTTGTTTTTACCATAGAGAAGTGACCTAAGTTTGAGGAGACAGTATGCTTATCCTAGTTTCAGCATTCCACGATATATACATGTATAGAAACATGACACGGAACCCTACAAATATGTATAATTTTAATGTATCAATTAAAAAGTTAAAAAAATATTTAATTTTTGTAAAGTGGCTCAAATAGTGCCTGATAAGTGGTAAGTGGTATATAAATACTTGATGAATGCACATTTTCTTAGGGCATTGTCAGGATTAAATGAATTGAAGCATAAATTATGCTTAGAACAGTGCTTGGTCCATGGTATGTACTCAGTAAGTTACTTCTAAAAGTGTTACTGGTTGCCTCAGCATATAGACACCTATAGCAGGATGAAGCAGTTGCATGATGGTATTTGTGTCATTTGCAATTTAATTAATAGACTTTCACATTTCCATTAGCCTTGAAGAAGTTTTAGAAGCTTTAACTTCAGCTGGAGAAGAAAGGAAAATTGACAGATTTTCTTCTATTGTGGAGGGCCTTCGGCATAATTCAGTTCAACTGCAAGTAGGTTCCATGTATATGAAATCTATACATAGGTTTTGTGAAACTATTTTGTGACTGGTTTGTATGTAGATACTATATTATGAAACTGCATGCTACTTAATTTTCTTTTATAGTATTATTTTTAGTGAATGTCTAGAATTTCAATTTGTATTGTTATAATTTGTCTCATAGATGTCTTGGCAAACATCCATGATTACTTCCTTAGGTTACTTTTCTAGGAGTAAAATTACTGGTTTTTCAATAAAACATATCACCATAGTTCTTTAAACTGTTTATTCTATTAGGCTTAATTATTAATATTATTTTTAAGCAGTTTCATCAATTATATTAATTGAGGCTTCTCATTGTTTTAATATTCATGACTAATAAGCTGAGAGTTTATATGAGTCACAATAAAATTCAAAGTCATAGGGCTGGAACTTTATTTCTGTGGCAGATCACATTAGCGCTAGGTTTGATCTTCAACATCACAAAAAAGAAAAGAAAAAGAAGGAAAAAAGAAGAATCTTAGGGTTATATGAGATATTCTTAAACTGTTTTTTTTTTCCAAAAAATTTACATTTAGACTTAAATCATTTTAGTATTCAGCTAACTAATATTCATCTAATTCTCCTTCAAAAATATGAAAACAGACAAGAAGATTTTTGGTATGATTGTTGTGATGCTCAAACCTGAGCATTTTTAAATAATATATTGATATTGATTCTTATTTCCAGGATTTTAACAATTTATTTGACCTGGTTGTGACGTGGCCTTGGGAGTTTTAAAAGAATCCTTAGGTGATTCTGATGAGCAACAACTTTTGGAAACCAGTGTGCTAATAAGTATGATGCACATCTGTTTTAAATTATATGTAAAAAAAAAATTATATGTAAAAGTTATAATTGTATTATTTTTTTCTTTTTCAGTACTAAGTATTGAACTCAGGGGCACTTAACCACAGAGCCACATCCCCAGCCCGGTTTATGTTTTTTTATTTTGAGACAGGGTATCATCAAGTTGCTTAGGGCCTCATTACGTTGCTAAGGTTGGCTTGAACATGTGATCCTCCTTTCTCAGCCTTCTAAACTGCTGAGGTTACAAGCTTATGCCACCATGCCTGGACTCTACTTATAGTTTTTTTTTTTTTTTTTTTTTTTAATTTTAAATGTTCTCTGGTGCTTGATCCTTTTATTGTTTCTAGTTGTGATAGGAATAGAAAATCCAAGTCTTAAAATTAAGAAACATTAAATTAAAATTAAAAGATGTTATTTTAAGCAAAATCAGATGATGTTAGAAACTGTGAAGCTGATGAATTGACTGTGACATATCAGCTGACAACAATGTGAGTGGCTGGTGAGGGACCTTGTTGCTGTGATTTGTGTCCCTCTGCAGTAGGTAAAACTGAGGATCTGAATGTATGTTCTCTACTGCATGTGTCCAGCTGCCATGGGCCTGGAAAAAAGCCCCTCTTCACTCATTCTGCGCATGGCAGATGGCAGGGGAATTAGGGACTTGCCTTTGTTCTCTACTGCTGACACCTGTAGTTTTTGCTTCTTGTGCTGGGGTCATTTAATTCATATTCCTTCTTGTTCTACTTCTGTCTCTTCTTTCTGTTCTTCTCTTTTCCTTCCTTTCTTCCTTGAATCTTTTTGATTTTCTCTTGTGTAGGTGTTCTTTTTCATCTGATGTTTTATACAGTTCTGGCTTACTATCCATAAGATTAAGACATTAACACTTGAAGAAATTTTTAAAATTCTATTTCAAAATTGAATTTAGTTTTTGGGTGGTTTTAAATAAAGTTATATTTGGATAAAATTCATATGTCATATTATTTACCCATTTAAAGTGTGTATTTTTTTTTACATTCAGATGTATTAATCACAATCAATTTTATAGTATTTTCAATGCTCCCAAAAGAAAGTTCTCACCCCTTAGCTGTAACCCCCAAATTCCTTCATTCATTCTAGCCCTAGGCCACCAGTAACCTACCTTCTGTCTCTATAGTTTTACATATTCCAGACACTGCACATTAATATAATCATGCAATTATTGGTTCTTTGTGACTGGCTTCTTTCATTTAACATAATATTTTCAAGGTTTATCTTTGTTGGAATGTGTATCAGTAGTTCATTTTTTTATTGCCACCTATTATTCCATTATATATTGAATACACCATATTTAATTTATCAGTTGTCAGACATTTTGGTCATTTCCATTGTTTGTTACAAATAATGCGGCTAATTACATTTGTCAGGATGATTTATTTTTGAACTACCTCTTATTGGCCTTATTTTATGGTAATGGTATAGCAGTGTAGTAGAGGAGGGATAGCAGCAACACTCCCTCCCCCTCTCCCTTTTTTGGTACCATTGATTGAACCCAGAAGTGCTTAACCACTGAGCTATATCCCCAGCCTATTTTTTAATTTTTAATTTCAAGATAGTCTTGCTAGGTTGCTTAGGGCTTTGTTAGGTTGCCAAGGGTGCCCTTGATCTTGTGATCCTCCTGCCTCAGCCTCCTAAGGTGTGTGCTATCTCACCTGGCAACATTGACCTTTGATAGCTATGGAAATCATGTATTTGATTCAATTCTTGAGAATTTTTACAATGGTATAGATGGTTGATTATATTTGAAACTAATTGGTTTTTACAAAAGTAATTTGTTCAGTTGTAAGTAATTATATTTTCTGTTACACTTGGTGGTATTGAACTTTTTTGATGTCCTTCAAATGCTGAAATAAATTTCTTCATGCAGTTTTTAAATCTTAATTTACATCAAGAAAAGTTATGTTGGCATCATTTAAAATCACCTTTTTTCATTTTCTGGGTACATTCCATGTTGCTGATAAAGAGTAGATAATGGGAAGAGAATTCTAAATTTTAATTTTCGCTGTTCATTTTATTGTGGGTTTTACCCTTTAACAAAGGCTTCTTATTATTTAGCCTAATGTTTGAAAAACTAGCAGATGGCAAGCTTAAGAGTAAAAGGTACTATTTGCAACAAGGTAATTTAGCTTACCTCACCCCACCCTCAATTAAAAAAAAGGTAAAATAGATTCTCTTCTGAGGATTACTGATTATGCTCTATTTTCATTAAAATTATGAAGCAACACTTTGCTAACATAAATATACTTTCTTTGAGGGTTTCTGAATTTTCTACAAATTTGGTTATTTTAGAACTAGCTGATTGTCAATTTTCCCATAAAGCCATTGTTCTAAGTGCCCATTTTATTCCATTATCTTCCTAATTCACATTTATTAAAATGAATTAATCTGGGTGATATTAGCAGATCATCAAATTAAAAATAAAACTTGTTTGTTACCAAATAAAATAGAAACCAATTGTTTGCTTTTAAATTGGAGAAAATGGGAGATAGTAATATAAAGAACAATGAGGAATTTTTTATTGCAATGTATGTTTATAGCAAAGTGCTTTTTAAAGGAAAATTGTTTGATTTTCTTCAGAGTGTGATCATAATAAAGATAATTTGACTGCCTATAATTTTGATAGAAAATGAGTGTATTTCCCCCATTTGATATAGTTTAGTAATAAAATGAAAAACGAAGTGCCCGAAATATCTTATAGTTATTTTCAGATGTTAGAGAGTCTTATTTTCAGGAAAGAAAGTATAAACAAAAAAACCAAAGGCTAAATGTTTTCTCTGATATATGGATGATAATTCCTAATGAAGGGTCGGCACTAGGGAAGAATAGAGTTACGTTAGATTAGGCAGAGGGGAGTGAGGGAAGAGGAGGGGATATGGGGATAGGAAAGATAGTAGAATGAAACAGACATTATTACCTTATGTACATAATATGACTGCATGACTGATGTGATCCTACAATCAGAAAAATGAGACCTTATACCCCATTTATGTATGATCTATTGAAGTGCATAAATGCATTCTGCTGTCATGTATAACTAATTAAAACCAATAATAAATACTGGAAATTGCACTAATATACTTCAGTTTATTTTCTCAAATATATCAGGAAGATTTCTTCAGCTGCAAGCAACCTGATCCATTCTAGGCCATTTAAATAGAAAATGGTATTGAGTACCTTATAAAATTTTTCAAGGCCCACAGAACCATGTATGGATGATATGTAATCATAAGTGTCATGTACAGAAGGAGAATGCTGTACCACATCACAACAATGTTCTCAGAAACATGATCCCAAAACACTACCCTGGGTAGCACTTGAGATGCTAGGAACAGAGATACCTTCTGCCACAGATGTCCTTGGAGAACCACACTGTCTATCATAGGTCCATTTTTTTTTTGTGTGTGATTGTTCTCTCTTGTTGGCCTGGTCTTACTTAGAAGAGGTTTGGAATAAATAAAGATTTGCCAATCTCTAGTTTTTGCCACATTTTAATTTTCTGTTATCTCATTTCTCTCTTCTCCTTTCTATGTGTGTCTTCCATCTTCTCTTGTGAGCACTGTATTTTGCAAGGGGATCTGGATTTCAAAGGGTTTGTTGAAACCCTTGCTGTTGTTCATAGAGTTGATTGGTATGTATTGATATGTTTATGTCAGGAAAGGAATAAGTGTGTGAATCTTAGTTTGGTTTTTTGGACATTTGGTTTTCTTCTGTGTATGTGTTCCTAAGTCTGAAATAACAGCAAAGCTGCACCTCCTCCCTACCCTAATTGTGTTTTCCTGATCCAGTCCCATTGGAGTGGTAACTGGGAGTATCAAGAACTTGAAGGGTTCCAGGTTTCCCACTACTTGTAAACTAACATGTTTAATGGGTGCTGTCAACAAACATAAACTTCTAGGTCAAAAATAAAGACTCTTGTGTTAGTTTTATAGCAGCCCCCATTTCCAGAGCATGAAGCTCATAGTGTGATGTGAGGAAGACCAGGTGCAGTATGGTTTTGAAGGAGATAAACCCTGACCTTAGGGGCAGGGACAGCAAGCAGTTAGCTATGATCTTATTGATATAGGCTGTGATGAAATCTGTTAAGTTGCCTTGTAGACTATATAATAAAGACTCCTCCAATGAGACTGGATCAGGAAGTCAATTACTATAATACATGCAGAAATGTGAAAGGCTAAGGGAGACCTTAGCACAACAGTTGGCTTTCTCCTTAAAATTTTAATTGTTCTTTCCACAAGGCTGGTGTATTAATTTATATACAGACTGATATGTTAATGATCTCACAGTCTTCTGCTTCAGGAAGGAGGAAGTCCAGGGCAATTCTTTTATGCAAAGCAACCCTGGCCAGTGACTTGAAGCTGCCCTAAGTGCTGTCAGGGATGATGTGGTATCACTGATTATCTCAGCTAAAACCCAGGAAAAATTTCATAACAGCATTTTTAAATGTCTGACTTTCATTCCAGGAATAACTGCATGAGGGGGAATATAGTGAATCATCCCATTCCACCCCACCTTTCTTAGATTAACCGAAGGAAGCTTGACTTTGAAGTGATTTCCAAAGTTATCTGAATACTGCATGGCACACTGGTAGTGTTTCCCTAAACACATAATGTGTCAGTTGTGATATTTTTGAAAAGAGAGGCAAGTTAATGCCTGTCTTTCATATGAGTTGTTGTCTCTTGAAGACACACATGGCATTTTTGGAAGGAAAATGTTGTTTATAGTTGTTGGGGACCCTCGGTTGGAATCATTGTTACCCAAATGGCAATCGGAGACAAGGCTATCAGCATGGCTTTCGAGCTGGCTGATAATATTTATGATTCTTAGTTCAGGAAATAATTGATTTTAATCTTTCTTTTTGGAGTGTCTGTCTGAAGACAGTCCAGTCTGTCACTTTGATCTGTTTCACTCACTCATCTCATAGAATGATTGACCTAGGGTTATGGGGGTTGAGATACGGCAGACACGTGGAAATGCAGAAAGATATTATGCATGGTAGGCACAGGAACCATAGCTGTCTTCTGCTATTCTGACAGAATGCTTAGTAAAGTTTAGCTATGGTGGTCAAATGGCAGAGCTCTCTGGTGGGAGATGATGAGTATGCTGTAGGAGAGGAATTTTGAGCTTATGGAACCTGGATCTTCTAGAATGAGCGGTAAGCATGCTGATTCTATGCCAGATGGTGACTTTATTATATTGGACTAGGAGTTTGCCTGCCCTTTGTTGGAAGGGACAATGCTGCCTCTATCCTCTGAGGTTGTTTACTATACTTAAATGTAGAACAAAGCCCATCAATGCCTCTACTGCAATACATGCAGAAATGTGCAAAGCTCAGGGAGAATTGTAGAACAAACTGCTGAGCTTCTTAGAGTTGTCTTCTTGGTTGCTTTTCCTTCAGTTGGATGCTCCTAGTGTTATTTGTATACATTCAGTGTACTTGGAATGTAGAATGAATGGAACGAAACTTTCTTTAATTCTGGTTCACATGATACAAGAGAATTTTCCCTATTTGAGTTATTGACTAAAAATAAAACATGTTTTCCAAAGTTTCTGAATCTAGAGGGAGGAAAGTTCTTTCAGAGGGCAAATATGAATGAGGGAAAAGACAGACAAGCTTGGTTATGAGAGAGGGGTAACATTAATGTCTTTGATACTTTAATGTGAATCTAGATGTAACTAACATCTTTTGCTCACTGAAAATATGCTTAATATCATATGTCAAGAGCTTTGTAATGTTTTGAACAACCAATAAAATAAAGAAAATATGCTTAATATCTTTTTATTTAACTGCCTCCAGCCTTCAAAAAATTTGCTTTACCATATTCTTTAGACACTGAAAATTAGATGGGTTTCTGTTGTACTTTTGTGGATCTCTCTTTTTTTTTTATTTTGTAGTAAAAATAACTCAGATCTGCAGTTTGTTTACTTTTGTTGAAATACATAGCCATTGTTCTCTTCAGTTTTTTTTTAATGTGCCATTCTGTGGCGTTACATACATTCACATTGATTCGCAACTATCATATCTTTTGATTTCCTAAGCTATGATGATAACATTGATGCAGTCATGGACAGGGGTGGTTAGTGGTCGGTATGTCTTTCTAGAATGTCTATGGGAGGCATTCTATGTCCTAGAATGTATTTTCCCAAAAGGCAAAAGCCAGGATTATTATCTACCCCCTTGGTGTCTTGGAACTTTACTAGAGGAAGGCTGTGTGTTGTGTATGGGGCATTGACACACCTCACAAAGCATGAGTGTGGAGTGTGATCCTGTATAGAGCACAACAAAGGGAAATGAAGTATTCTGTTCAATAATAACCCTTAAGAAAGAGTTATATTGATAGGATATGATTTCTCATTTTTCTGAGTGCACATGTTGCAGAATCATACTGGTCAGCAGTCACATATATACATACAATAATAATATCTGTTTCATTCTACTGTCTTTCCTATCCCCATTTCCCCTCCACTCCCCTCCCATCACTTCCCTCTACCTAATCTAAGCTAATGCTATTCTTCTCTAGTGCCACCTGCCTTATTGTGGATTAGCAACTGCATATTAGAGAAGACATTTGGCCTTTGGTTTTGTTGTATTGGCTTATTTTGCTTAGCATGATATTCTTCAACTCCAACCATTTACTGGCAAATTTCATAATTTTACTCTTCTTTAAAGCTGACTAATATTCCATTGAATATATGATATATCAGAGTGCATAAATGCATGCTACTGTCATCTATAACTAATTAAAACAAATGAAAAATACATATATAACAAAAAAGTAAGGGTTATAATACATTTTTTTGAATATTTTTTAGTTGTCGATGTATCTTGATTTTTTTAAAATTTATATGTGATGCTGAGGATCGAACCCAGTGTCTCACACATGCTAGGCAATTGCTCTGCTACTGAACCACAACCAGAGCCCCAAGGTTGTATTTTTAGTTGTAATACTTTTCAATCAGATGATTTGAAAATGATACTCTTGTTGGAATTTGCTTTTTGAAATAAGGGATGTTGGTCTGGTTCCTCTGAGAAGGGGAGGTTTGGTGTGTGAGGGATTGGGCGAAATGCCTGTGACAGTCTTTGGAAGAGGGGTCTGGAGGGGCTGGAGAACCATCCAACTCCATGTAGGTCTGACCCTAGGTAAGGAAGAGGGAGGGAATTGAGGAAGTGTCTCAAGCTGCCATGAAGTTCTGGGAGGAATGGCCAGGACACAAGGGAAATCCTTGATCCAAAGTCCTGTGTGTCTCAGAAGCAGCCCTGTGTTAAAATTTATTTGTTGTGTTTGTTCAAGCATGTGGCTGAGATGCAGCTGAGACAGTAGCTTGTGAGAAGTGTGGCTTCTGTTCAAACACTGTGATGGGATTGTTGGCCGTTTATGCTCCCTCAGTCAAAGGTTGAGAGTTGTAATTAAATCTTTTACTAACTTAAAAAAAAATCTTTTCAATCCTTGGATTTCATTAAGTTCAATTATAGAATATAACTTTGGAAATTGTTTGGATTTCAATTCTTATGTGTCTCAGAACGTAGAAAACACCAGGAACTTTTTAAAATAATAAAAAAAAATTGAGAACTTTTTCCTGTTATATATAGTTTTGGGTTCATTAAAATATTAAAAACAATGAAAGATCTTTCTTGAGTTGTAATCATTCTACTTTGAACTTGTCAATGGGCAGTTATTATTAGAGGAATGAGACAAATCAGAGGTAAAATGCCTTTCTGGATTTAGCCAAATTTGTTTGTTTTCATTTGATTTTATTCTTTCTAATCCTTAAAATTCACCGAATTTTCACGCTTAGTGAAAATTCTTTATTCTTTCTACTCCTTAAAATTCACCGAATTTTCACGCTTAGTGAAAAACCAAATGCAGAATACAGAGTATGAATTGGAGGGTTTATTTTTGTATTTTTATTTTTGGTAGTGGGGATTGAACCCAGTGGTACTTAAATACTGAGCCACATCCTCAGGCCTTTTTATTTTGTATTTTGAAATAGGGTCTTGCTAAGGCTGACTTTCAACTTGGCAATCCTCCTCCTTCAGCCTCCTGTGCTGCTGGCATTATAGATATCAGCCATCATGCCTGACTGGAGAGTTTATTTTTAAAGAACCATTATTGGGGCATCCTAGGATAGAGAGATCAGTTTATCTTTATTTCTCTCTATTTTGGCATCTACTTTTATTGAAGTTTGCATCAATAGGATAAATATAAAATTATGAAAGAATGCGAACACCAAACAATAGAATGAAGTAGTAAGTAATATGCTGTTATCCTAAATGATGTTATAATACCCATAAAATAATATTCAAATGTGAACTCATTTTCATATGGAGAGCTTCTAAGAATAAGCTAGTGATTAACATTCCCTAGAATTTAAAGATAATAGATACCTTTGTTAATACTGTGATAGGCCACTAGAAGGATAAATTTAACCTGTGGCTCAAAGATAACTGCAATGTCTTTTAAATAAGCAGTTAGCCAATGACTGGTATGCACTAGATATTGGAACTACAGAGATGAATGAAATATATTGCTTTTAAGACTCTTATGCTCAGAAATGAATTTAAAGCTACCTAATTATTGATATGAAATTTTTAATTTAGCAGTGTCAACAGAATGCATGGGAGCATATAGGAGAAATTGATACTGCCTTGAGATGAAGTATTAAATGGTTTAGAAGAATCCATGTCATTCAGAGGTCCTATTCATGTAACTTATAGTCCCTTGAATATTGCAATTCGTTTCTTTGGGTGCATATGTGGAGCATATGCAGTTTTCAAGCTCTGACTTCGTGTTTTGCCATATCATTTATAGAACATTCAATTAGGAGATTAAATAAAATTTAAGAACTTTACATCTGTTGATATCCTTTACTGTTTCTGTGTCTTTCTACATTATCTACTCTGTTTAGTTTTTATTCTGAATTAATGCATATGTATATAGAGTTTAAAAATCATTAGTTTCTTTATTTGTACTGGAGGCTAAATATTTCTCTGTAAGCATCATTTACTCATCTTAATTTGATAAATGTGAAATTTGATTGCGCAAAGAGAGACAGATGATTTCTGCTATTGGGTAGGGAAGATGAATAACATTCTAAACTGTATCTTCCAGGATCAGATAATAAATATTTGCAGATTCTGATAGAATTTTTATTTAAGTATTTTCTGATACTTGTTTTCAATCTGGATTTATCTCCAGAAGCTGTTAGGATTTTACAGTGTAGGATAACCATCATTTAAACTTGTAAAATCATCAACGTACATCCAGGATGAACATGTTGAGCCAAGAGTGAATTTTCTTCAGACAACTTGCTTTTGCTGTTCCTGAGAATACCAACAATATAGAATGTATCTGCTCTTGGTGGTCTTGGAGCAACCTGAACTGGCTTGTGGATGGGCTCAGGCATTGTATGTGTGTATGTTCCTTGAATTTTGTGTCTTAACTTATTTGTCCAGAAAAGGTCAGAAACCAAAGGTTAAAAAGTCATAGTACAGAGTTGAGTACAAGATAGTAAATTGTGTCTAGCTCCATAAGGAGGTGAGTTTTGTCACGTAATTTAAGCCATTTCTGTAGCATAATACAAGTTAATAGAGGTCATATTTCTATAAGCATGGTGATTGAATAACTTATTCACATTTCTTGAGTTTCTATTAATATTTCTATTAATAATCCCCAGTTGACAAACTATTTTTTTAATGAATGATTCCTAATGTACATATTAGTTTCAGTTTTAAAAGCAGGATTTATCCTGTTCTTCTTTAAAACCTATTGGCTTCCTTGCATTTTGTATATCTGTTATGGTACCAATTCCTGTCAGTTAAACAATAAATGTGGGAGGCTTCTTGTAACTTCTGTTCTTCTACCTCAACCAGTGTTCAAATTGTATCCGTTTTTCCTGTTTAGATTTCTTTTTTTTTTTTTTTTTATTGGTTGTTCAAAACATTACAAAGCTCATGACATATCATCTTCCATACATTTGATTCAAGTGGGTTATGAACTCCCCTTTTTTACCCCAAATACAAGTTGCAGAATCACATCGGTTACACATCCACATTTTTACATAATACCGTATTAATGACTGTTGTATTCTGCTACCTTTCCTATCCCCTACTATCCCCCTTCCCCTTCCCTCTCATTTTCCCTCTCTATCCCATCTGCTGTTGTTTAATTCTCTCCCTTTTTCCCCCCCTTTCCCCTCACAAACTCTTATATGTAATTTTGTGTAACAATGAGGGTCTCCTTCCATTTCCATACATTTTCCCTTCTCTCTCCCTTTCTCCCACCCCACTCGTCCCTGTTTAATGTTAATCTTTTCCTCATGCTCTTCTTCCCTGTTTTGATCTTAGTTGCTCTCTTTATATCAAAGAAGACATTTGGCATTTGGTTTTTAAGGATTGGCTAGCTTCACTTAGCATTATCTGCTCTAATGCCATCCATTTCCCTGCAAAATCCATGGTTTTGTCATTTTTTAGTGCTGCGTAGTACTCCATTGTGTATAAATGCCACAGTTTTTTAATCCATTCATCTATTGAAGGGCATCTAGGTTGATTCCAAAGTCTAGCTATTGTGAATTGTGCTGCTATGATCATTGATGTGGCAGTATCCCTATAGTATGCTCTTTTAAGGTCCTCAGGGAATCGACCGTGGAGAAAAACTGAAGGCATTCCCTCTAAAATGTGGAACAAGACAGGGATGCCCTCTCTCACCACTTCTATTTAATTTAGTCCTTGAAATACTAGTCAGAGCAATTAGACAGACAAAAGAAATTAAAGGCATAAAAATAGGAAAAGAGGAACTTAAATTATCACTATTTGCGGACGACATGATTCTATACCTAGAAGACCCAAAAGGAACTACAAAGAAACTACTAGAACTAATAAATGAATTCAGCAAAGTGGCAGGATATAAAATCAACACGCATAAATCAAAGGCATTTCTGTATATCAGCGACAAAACTTCTGAAATGGAAATGAGGAAAAACACTCCATTCACAATATCCTCAAAAAAAAAAAATACTTGGGAATCAACCTAACAAAAGAGGTGAAAGATTTATACAATGAAAACTACAGAACCCTAAAGAGAGAGATAGAAGAAGATCTTAGAAGATAGAAAAATGTACCCTGTTCATGGATAGGCAGAACCAACATCATCAAAATGGCAATGTTACCCAAAGTTCTCTACAGGTTCAACGCAATGCCAATCAAAATCCCAATGGCATTTCTTGTAGAAATAGATAAAGCAATCATGAAATTCATATGGAAAAACAAAAGACCCAGAATAGCAAAAGCAATTCTAAGCAGGAAGTGTGAATCAGGCAGTATAGCAATACCAGATTTCAAACTATATTACAGAGCAATAGTAACAAAAACAGCAAGGTACTGGTACCAAAACAGGCAGGTGGACCAATGGTACAGAATAGAGGACACAGAGACCAATCCACAAAATTGCAACTTTCTTATATTTGATAAAGGCGCTAAAAGCATGCAATGGAGAAAGGATAGCATCTTCAACAAATGGTGCTGGGAAAACTAGAAATCCATATGCAACAAAATGAAGCTGAACCCCTTTCTCTCGCCATGCACAAAAGTCAATTCAAAATGGATCAAGGAGCTAGATATCAAATCAGAGACTCTGCACCTGATAGAAGAAAAAGTTGGCTCCGATCTACATATTGTGGGGTCGGGCTCCAAATTCCTTAATAGGACGCCCATAGCCCAAGAGTTATATACAAGAATAAGCAAATGGGACTGACTTAAACTAAAAAGTTTTTTCTCAGCAAGAGAAACAATAAGAGAGGTAAACAGGGAACCTACATCCTGGGAACAAATTTTTACTCCTCACACTTCAGATAGAGCCCTAATATCCAGAATATATAAAGAACTCAAAAAATTAAACAATAAGATAACAAACAACCCTATCAACAAATGGGCCAAGGACCTGAACAGACACTTCTCAGAGGAGGACATACAATCAATAAGTATATGAAAAAATGCTCACCATCTCTAGCAGTCAGAGAAATGCAAATCAAAACCACCCTAAGATACCATCTCACTCCAGTAAGATTGGCAGCCATTATGAAGTCAAACAACAATAAGTGCTGGCGAGGTTATGGGGAAAAGGGTACACTTGTACATTGCTGGTGGGACTGCAAATTGGTGCGGCCAATATGGAAAGCAGTATGGAGATTCCTAGGAAAGCTGGGAATGGAACCACCATTTGATCCTGTTTAGATTTCAAATGTTATTCCATCCCTTCTTACATTGCTCACCACGGTTTTGTTTTTACATTAGCTTCTTAATCTGAAAAAACTGTTTCTATTATTGTTCCTGCTTTACATAATATCCTTTGTGATTTTCACTATTTGCACTTGAATCTGAATTTTGTGTTTTGGTACACAAAAAGGCATGTCTGTTCTGTCCCCTGTCTTCCTGGTCAGCATCATCTCTCTTAACTCCTTTACCAGCTCTCCCTGCTCAAAGGATTTCTGAACTTTGAATTACATGGGCTAATTCAGTGAAATAGCCCATGTCTTTGAACATATTAGTTCCTCTTCTTGAAATATCTTTGTCCATTCCTTCATTGGGTACTTTCCTATTAATCTTTGAGTTAGTAGTTTTATTAAGTAGTCTTTGTGTTTTTATTTAGTACCTCTGATTCCCATTGTATGCCGCATGTACCTCTTGTAGTGTATAGTATGTTTTACTATGATAGCTGTGCATCTGCAGTTGTACAGTTTGTACTGCTTCCCTTTGTAGCTCCTGAACCTTTTTTGGTATCTCTGGGAATTAATATGGCACAGATTCTAAATTGACATCTGCTGCTGGTACGCTGAATTGGTGTGAAATCATGATACCTCAAGTCCATATATATATATATATATATACACATACACATTGAGATATATGTGAGATCACAGTTCTATGTATCTGGAATTTGCAATTTTTTATTACTATTGAAGCTGTACATTAAAGCTAGATAATTTATTTTGTGTTAATAAAAATACCTTGATCTTTACCTTCATTATAGGATTTTTGACCTGTAAGGAAAGTCAGTATGTTTTGGAATATATGTATATATATTCATAAACTCATGTATGCATGATAAAATTCAACGAATGGTTGTAGGTCATGTTAGTGGTAAAATAGGCATTATATCTGGGGAAACATTTTATAGATTTAAATAGATTCTTTCAGCTTAGTTTCCCACTTTTCTTTCTTTGAGAAATCATCTTTTTGAATATGTCATGGAAATAATTTAAATTATTTTTTCCCCTTCTTCTCAATTTCATGCTACTTATATTTTCTGCATATATCTGTTTTCAGTTTAGGTGATATTTATGCTAAGTTTAGTGTTGCTGGTATTTGCTTCTTTCTGTGTGCTTCTTTCTTCACATTCGTTTAGAATCTGGGTGATTGACATTGATTTAGTATCTCTTAATGTAGAGAAATTGTGTGCACATACCACACACACACAGACACACACATGCATGCATACTCTCGGAGCTCTTTAAAAATTACAGAGTATATACTGATAAAAAAAGTTTGTGGGTGCTTAGTAATGACTGATAAGGGTGTGGAAGGAAAACATTTGAAATTTATTGACACAAACTGGTGAAAGCTGAGTGAATATGCAGCAGAAAGGTAGACTGTTTTAAGTTTTTTAATGTATGTATTGCTTATCCCTCTGTCTTCCGGCACATTTCCCACCCCTATTTTAAACAATCTTAAGGTTTGACAGTACAGGCATGCTGGTCAGATTTTAGTGCTTGGATATCAAATATAACAATTACTATATATTTCAACCAGCAGGAACTGAGACCCCTGTTGGTGTCTTAATCCAAAAACAACATTTTAAATTCATATAAACCTTGCCTTAAGGAATGGAGAAAAGACAATTTAGGGAACAGCGTGGGGTTAAACATATTGATCAGTAGTTCAGTAGTTCTTGTTAGACTTTGAGTGGAATGTAGACATAGAAAAATAACATTATCAGCAACAACAAAGAATGATTTTCCTCTCTAGAGAGAATTCTCTTTTGCTTCAATTATATGGATTTTTGATGATGAAAGACATAGTTCAGGCAGGGCTAAAAATAATGAAGAAGTTGAAAGCTGGGTGTGAAACCTAAACTGAAAGATTTTGTAATTTTTTATTATTATTTAAGGTGTACATTAAAAGGGGTTTAATGAGCTATATAATTTTTGTGTCAATATAAATAACATAGTAATTTTGAATTTTTGCCAATGTGCAAAAACCATTGCTTGATAAAGTTTGAGAAATTAATTAATTATGTAGATTTTGGTTATAATAACCCTGGTAACCAGATTCAGTAGCCTGTTGATTTTGTGGTCTTTGGGAATTTATATTTCTTTTGATGAATGGAAAATTTTTATTTTTTTGTTCCAGTTTAGATCCTATCCATCCACTAATACATATTTGTAGTTTTCAGCCAGAATGTGTTCATGTTCTATTGGTTGTATGTGGAATGATGCTGGATAAGACCTTACCTTTTGGTTATTGGTGAATTTTTTTGTGAAGAGATACTAATGAGTAATATATCTTCATCTCCCTTTTTCCTCAACAATCCCAAATAAGTGAAAAAGAAAAACTACTGAAACTCTATTTCTTTTAAATATATATGGTTGATTAAAATATTTTACACATAAATTATTATATTAATAGGATTTTCTGCTAGAGAAAATATTTGGTAAGTCTTGGAACAGAACCTCGATTTTTCAATTTTGTTGTTTTATCTCTAATGTTAGAAACCAAGTCTAAATCTCACTGTGTGTCTGCTGTAGGTAGCTTGTATGCAGCTCATAAACGCCCTTGTTACATCTCCTGATGATTTGGACTTCAGGCTTCATATCAGAAATGAATTTATGCGTTGTGGATTGAAAGAGATATTGCCAGTAAGTGCCCTGCAGTCTCCTTATTAATATTTAAATTAGAGAGTACTTGAGAGGGGGAAATTTAGATAAATTACCCTGAAGAATAATTTATCTATGGGAAAAGACTTGAGTATAAAAATCTATTTTTGAAATATGGATGATAAGATTTGAGTATTATTTAACACTTTATATGTTTGAATGCTATAAATCATGTTGAATGGTTGGTTTATTGTTTATATGTTATACATTAATTTTTTGCATAATTAAAAACAAAATCATTCCTCATAATTGCAATTTAATATCTCTAGAGTTTAAAACGTATTAAGAATGATGGCCTGGATATCCAACTTAAAGTCTTTGATGAGCATAAGGAAGAAGATTTGATTGAGTTCTCTCATCGTCTGGAAGATATTAGAGCTGAACTTGAATATCCTTTTTTTCTGAGGTCTAGTCAAAAGATACATAAAAGCACTGCTAATTCCAAAACAACTGAGTGCTTCCTATAAAATATTTAACTCATTTCTATGTAAACAATGTGAAATCAAACCTTTTTGCACCAGAAAAAAATGTTATTTTGTTAGCTCTTTCCATTTTTCTGAGTATACACATATATAAATTGATATTACAATTAACAAATGGACCAGCTTTTTATGTGGTGCATCTCCCTTGCCACCCATGCTCCTTCTCTGCACAGTGGGTTCATACTCACTAGGCCCCTTGTTCATTTTGTAGAACTGCATTCTTCCAGAGATCCACCAGTATTCTCTACTAGTGCTTCTCCATGGTAAATAACACCTGCCCTGGCACTGTCAGTGAGAGCACCCCTAGAACTCATTATGGTGTTCACAGCCAGCAGCCTACTACCTTCACCTCCAGCAGCATTTTCACATAGGAAAAGCAGATTAGTTGGGGTTATGAGGGGGAAGCAAGAAAGTGTCAGAGCAAGTTACATTTCCAGAGTTATTCTCTGCCTTCAGTCTTCAGTACCTGTATTAGGGTAAGATAGATAATGGTTTCTCAAAGCTTTACAGAGCAGATTCTGTATCATATTATTACAGTTGTTTGATGTTAGAGTATAAATAAGTCCTTATGTTCCTTAATCAACTTACTGAAGCATCTGATGTTTACAACATGGTATGGAACACAGTTAAGGAAACCAGAGCAGAGGGATATTTTATTTCTATTCTTCAGCATCTCTTGCTGATTCGAAACGATTATTTTATAAGGTCAGAGGAAGTTATATTCTAATGTTTTCTTTCACCAATAAAAATCTATTAATTGTGAAGTTCACTTGATATTTCATTTGGACTAAAAATAATTTTTATTTCCATCATAATATTGATTTATGTTTTTTTCCTCTGGGCATACATTTAGATACATTATGGTGACACACTATTATATTACTGTGACTTTAAATTGCAGTGGATTCTTGGTTATAGTCTTTCATCTGAATAAAAATTCAATGTAGCAACAAATTATTTGTTTAACATGTGATGGGTAATATTTTCTGGTTATTTCTTATGCAGTACCTATGATGTTGATACGTTTCTTTTCATAAGTTACATGAAGGGTACTAAACATGGCATTTATTAGTGTTTAAGTAGCTGGAAATTACCTTAATGATATAGGTGTGTTTAATGTTTCTAATGCATTAGAGAAACTATACATATGGCTTTTCAGGTTTGATTATGTACCAGCCAGCTGAGCATAACAAATTGTTTACCCTTTCTCTACCTCATCTACATCATAATGTAGCTCTATATGTATATGAACACCTAACTCACTGGGCTGTAGGAAGATTAAGTATGGTAACAGAGCCAAATCCCTGATACATGGTGCATGCTCAATAAGTGTTCTCTATAATCTCTTTCCAGTTTTATTGCTATTTTATGAGAGAAACTAAGATGTTTGAATATAAAGTCCTCTATGTTGCCACCAATTTATCTTTGCCGTGATTTCATTCTCAAATATTGTGGAGTGTGTCTTTCCTACTTATTTTCAAGTAGAAGGATTTGTTAGAAAAGCCTCTATCAGACTGTGCCCCTGGGTGAAGGCAAAGTGCAGCTCAGTGTTGTACTGATGTACCTAACAAGAGGCAACAAGAGTCAAAATGTTGGAACTTCAGATCCTTTAGGAAGAGTGGAGGTCATGCACCAAACTCCTTTGTAGCTAAGAACCCCATAAATGTTTTAAAAATATAAGTTTAATAAACTGCTTTCTGATATTTAAGATAAAATAAAAGCTTACATATTTAACCATTTTATAAATGCTAGATGAAAAATACTAATTAGATAAGATTTTATAATACCCCTTATATCCTGCTAATTACAATACTATATTTCTACTCCAAATTTACTTCAAAATGAAATTAAAACTTGTCTTTATTCTGAAGTAACCCCATCAATTTCTTGATCTGTTTGTATGTGATCCCGCTGACCTCAGGTTGCTTTTTGCTATTGCAAGTTCCCAGGAAGTCAGGACCCTCTTAGCATTCAGTGGTTTGAATGTGTCTGTGGTGCCACAGGGGTTGTGTCCAAGAGGCATGGTATTGTGTCCAACTTCAAAACAGATCAAAATAAACAACTGTCCTGGGGCATGTTCAGCTCATCTTATTTTAGCAGGAGACATACTTGTTATAAGTTTAATACAACTATCTGTTTTTGTTTCATGATCTCAAATTGCAATTAGTTATTGTTATTATTTGTCCACTCTTATAAATTTATATTTCTGTTGCTTTTATTATATTATAGTATCACAGTTGTGGTCACTTACATATTTTTGTCATACATTCATCTTTAAAAAATTAACTTATTTAGCTTTTTATTTCCATGCAGTAAAACAACTTTTATTGGTATAAAAGTAAACATTCTATTAATGTTGTTCTTTGTGTTTTCTGTTTATATTTTTATTTCCTCCATTGTACCATGGACCTGCAATTTGCCTTTTCAGAAATCTTAGATGACCTTAACATTTATTATTGAATAACATTTTAAACTACTGTTGATATAAACAAATATAACTTTTCACTTTTTGTAAATAATAAATTATCTTGTCAGAATGTAAAATGTTCTCATTTAAAATAATTGAGGAGAAAAATTAAGAGTTCTTTTTTTTTAAATTTAACTTTTGGGTTAAAAGGAAATTTTAGTGAAATGTTACTCTTGGGGAAAATGTACACAAGGCAGCCATAATTCCTCAAGAAAAAGGGGTAAAAAATGTACAGGAGGAGGAGAAGACCAAATTCTGTTTTGACCAAATAATTAGTGTCTTATCAGGTGCGAAATATGATGCTAGTTGAAGCTCAAGGGAGATAATTTTTGATATTTGTTAAAAATACTACAGATAAAATGCATATGATTTCAGAACACATTCTCCAACAAGAGTAGTATTGTGTCGGTGAAGTGTAATGGCAATTTGTATTTATCACTTAATTAATTTATTCACATATTCCCCTGACAGATTCATGATACTTATCATGGAGATTATTTCCTAGATGTACATTTCTAAGATCCAGAGACATGTTATTCTTGGCTATTTTTGCTTGCTGAAAGAGTTTTTGCATGTAATTTGAGCCACATCATTAATGAACTCATAAGTGGACATTGTGGATTTGAGAAAAAGTGTGCCAACATTAAATTTTAAAAAATGACAAAATGTCTTGCAGTATTAAAGCAAAAACATTTTTATTATTAAACTACTAGACTGATGTTAAGATTAAAAAAAGGAATACATCGTGGAAAATTTCAAATGTGATAGATATATAAGTGTAAAAGAAGTTATAACAGCTAAACTATTAAAGCCTTACATTATTTAATGTCCTTGAAAGAAGTAGAGAAAATTGAGACTTAGGAATCATTCCTTGAATACTTTACCCTGTGAAAATTAATGACTTAGTCTTTGATAATATTTAGCCATACTAGTTTTATTCAGCATAATAGATGGTTTATTACATGTAAGGTAAATAGTTCAAAGATAGTAGGACACAGTTTATAGGAAAGAGAGGTCCATGTGGCCAGAGGGGCTGTCCATATGGAAAGTGGTGGAGAAGAAAATTTCACTACGCAAGTCCTGGAGGAAAGAAAGAATTCTTAGGGGTGATTGGGAATGTTATTTTGTACCTCATTACGGTACTGCCTATTCTAACATTTAATCTGATTTTGTTTATAATTTTTATTGCATGTATTACTTTCACATTCCTTGACTAGATTTTTAGGGAATGTTCTTAGGGTATTAGAAATACAGATGGACTATGTTTAACTTTTAGAAACAACATGGATCCTATTTGGGGATTTTAGTTGAAATTTAATTTTTGTACATTGTTGTCATATTAAATGTTTCCTAGTTTTCTTTTGAGGAAGAAATACTAGTTTGGCATTACATAACATTTACAGTATCAGTTTTGTTTGTGTTTGTGATGTTGAAGATCTAACCCAGGGCCTAAGGCACACTATACAAGTGCTCTACCATTGAACCACATCCCCAGTTTCTGCAGTGTCAGTTTTTAATTTGATTGCATAAACATTCTGAAAATAATGTGCAATATGGCTTTAAAGAACTTCCCGTAAAACTTTTTGTAGAAAATATTTTCTTGGTTTGTACTAATAAAATGAATGAACGGTAGCTATTTTGGTGTGACACAGTGAAGTTTAATGATCTTTGAGGATTACCTTCAAGCACATATCACTTCATTTTAATCTCTTTATAACTGTTGACAAATTAAGTAAAGGTTTTGACTTGTATTTGAAAGTCATCTTTAAAGCATTGTGTATTTCCTAAAAGCTTATTTAAAAATATTTATTAAAATCAATAAATGGAATTTGATTTCATTTATATTTATATTGCCTAATTTTTAATTAGCAGTGTTCTCTACCTAACACTTGTTGAAACTATATTAACAAATTCTTGAACTTGAAATTAAGCGTAATAAAAATTATTGTTTTGATGTAATAAGAGTACATTTACTCTTCTCTTTCATTTTAGACAACAGTACTTCAAATTAATCGATGAGTGTGTATCCCAGATTGTATTGCATAAAGATGGAATGGATCCAGATTTCACATATCGAAAACGATTGGATTTAGATTTAAGTCAATTTGTAGGTAAGTATTTCTTCTTTTAAATTCAAATATCTTATTTTTTTCTATGACTTGGGTTAGCTCTGTGGTATTGGTTTCTATGATGGATCTCCAGAGGGTCTTTGAGCCCCTTTCAGGGTATTTTAGTAGTCATTATAATACTTATTTATTATTTGCCTTTTTGATTCTGTTAATGTCTTCCACTGATGGCGCAAAGCAATGGGGTGTAAAACTTATAAATCAAGGCACTGGCACTAAACTGTACTCAGTATATTCTTTACATAGAATAAAGCAACACGTGGGGGCACACTCGTAATCCTAGATACATCGGAGGCTGAGGCCGGAGGATCATAAGTTTGAGGACAGCTGTGACAATTTAATAAGACCCTGTCTCAAAATAATAAGACTCTGTAATAATAATAATAATAATAATAATAATAATAATAATAATAACAACAACAACAACAACAATAATAATAATACAAAAGGGGCAAAGACATGATTCAGTGCACCCCTGGGTGGAACCTTAGAACTGCAAACTAAACTAATCCTGCCAATTTTCTAAAAAGAAATTCCATGTAGTCCTAAGAATAATTTCATTACATGTTGCTGCTTGAGAACATCTTTTCAATATTGTATGTTAACAAATGAATTATATGCATAAAGCATTTGTGTGTACCAATGTATAAAATAGTCAAAAACAGTCTTTTAGTTTGAAACACTGTCATGTGAACTGGTTACTCTGTTTAGCACACATATTCATAAAACTGAAATAGAGTGAACCGGTACTTCAAAGACAATGACTGACAGAATTTGTGACCAATGAGAAAATCTGAGTTTTTAAGTGAAAATTAGAATTTTGAAAACTCATATTTATTCCTGCTACCTTTATAGTGTCTTAGTACTAACAAAACAAAACAAAACAAACCTTTCTAGTGTGTTTAGTGGAATAATTAACCAATATGGTTATTTTGATATTGTATAAAGAGGTGTTAAAATTTGGAGATGTGCTTGACTCAGCAAACCTCTCATTTCTAAATAACCAGCGCCTGATGATACAAATTTAGCATAGGCAAAAGATCCATTAAAAGTTAAATAGTGATGCATGATCTTACAGTAACAGTGCAAGTTCATTGATATTTGGACATTATTTAAAAAGTATCATTTGTGAAATTTTGGTGTAACAGCAGAGAATAATACACAGGAAGGTCTGAAAAGGTATCAACACACACCTCCCGTGTTCAACTACTTATCTATGCAAGATTATGTTTTTCTTCTACACTCAGGAAAAGAAATGGAATGTATAGAAGGAGTAGAGAACTAGATAACATTAATGACACTGATAATGAAAATGCTTGTTTCTGTGGAGAGAAACAATTAGCATTTCCTAAGAGTAAGAGCGGGGCATAGATTCTAAGAAAAATATACTCTATATATGTAGCAAACCAAAATGGGAAATGATTTTGTATGGTGTCAGAAAAATATATCCCACTTGGACATTAGGAATGCTTTTTCTTTGGTAGCTGTGGGATTCTGTTATTGAAGTCTTGAGAAAGAAATAGAAAGCTTTGAATACTGCTGGACAATACAAGTGAATCATATTTATACAGTTTTAATAAATTTATTGCTTATTAATTTTAAATGATTAGAATAAATATACAGATTTAAATACAGGAAAGACCTGTATTTATTTGAGTAGGTGAGAGAAGAGATAAAGTCCAGCAACAGGGGAGTAAGGTGTTAAAAAGCATAGGGTGCTTATAATTTCATATATCATAGTAATTGAGAGATACTGTCTATATTTTAGGAATCAGAGAATTAATTATTTAGTGCCATGGAGACAGCTGATTTAGCAAGTAGAATGGCAAAAAATTGTGATTAGACAGGCACACTGTCTTCATCTTTTATAATAGGAAGTTTCTTATAATGTTTTAAGTAGATCAGTCAAGTTACAACTGCATGTGCATATTATTTTAATTAAGAAGCTAACCACCAGAATAATCTAATATAGAAACACCAATGAGAGGTTACACTTAGGAAGCAGGCTAAGGATTGGATGCAGTGATTTGGTTGACTGTTCTTTTTCATTATAAGATTTTCTATAATAAACTATGCTCATGTATTAGTTTCATTAATAAAAATGAATAAATAGGATAAAAAGGATATTCATGGTGTGTGTGTGTGTGTGTGTGTGTGTAAAAGTAATTCCATTTGAATCATTTCTTCTACATAATATATTATCATACAAATATATATCAATTTAATTAATCTATTAATGGGCATTTAAATTATTTCCAGTTCTTTTAGCTAACATAAACAATATTTTAATGAGTATTCTGCCCAATGGCAAAGTCCTAAAAAATAGTATTGCTGTCTGAAAGAAGTGTTTTCTTTTAAAATTTTAGCAAGTATTGCCAAATTTTTAATCAGCAGTGTTCCTCACTTAACACTTCAGTTATTACTTTGTAGGAGAGTTGGTTTCCTTGTGCCAACTCCAATACTTGACATTATGGACCATTTAATCTTTGCTATGAGTTCTCATTTGAAATTTTATATTTTCATATTATTTGGTTGTAACAAACCTTTTAGTAGTTGTTATTTTTTCCCCTATTATGGCTGCCTGTTACCTAGTTTCTGTTGGTCTCATTTTTCATTCTTGCTTCAGAATATTTAAGGTTGATGATAGGAACTTTTGGGTGTTATGTAATTGAAATCTCTCCTCTTGCCTGATAGAAGTTTAAAATTGTACTTGGGTTTGTCTTTTTTGATGTCAGGCTTTATAAAGCCACCTCCATTTCAGCCTCATAATATGTTTCTTCATTTTGTTTACATTTTCTCTATTTATCATTATTATTTCTAATTCCATTCCATGATTTTTTCTTTCTAAGCTATTTAATTTATAATGAATTTGAGTAATATTGCAATTAAAAGATTTTTGTCATTGCAATTTTAGATGTTTGCATAGATCAAGCAAAACTAGAAGAGTTTGAAGAAAAGGCATCAGAACTTCACAAAAAAGTAAGTAACGTTGACCAACCTTGCCAGACTTTGTGGGGAATCAATGAAGGCATGAATGGACCTCAGGGACTTTGCTTGTTATTCTTTTTTTCCCCCTAGGTATTTACCCATACACTTTTCTCTATGTACAATTTCTTAGACTACCTTGTTATTTAAAACTTCATTCCCCATTCCCAAGTTTTGCCTTTCCTGTACTTCTTCCCTTATTTTTTTCCATTATATTTGTTATAACCTTGTATAGTACTAAATTTATGTACTTTTATGTGTACATGTGTATTAGTTATTTCTCACTCCAGAGTAAACTTTGAGGGTGTCCCCCCCCCACCCCACCCTATTCACTATTTCTGCACCAAGAACAATTCCTGACTTTGTGTAAGAACTAAAAAATATATTTTTTGAATGAAAAAATAAATAGTTGAACAAAATGTTTAGAATCAAAATCCTAAGATGAGTAATTCTTAAGAAGTCATAGTTTAGATTCTTTAGATTGGAATTGTATCTGAAATTTTTAGAAAGGTTAAATTCTTGTTTTGAGTTGCTTCATTATTAGGTTGAACTATACCAGGTTGCTGTTTCATAGTTGGAAACTCTTGACTATTTTTAGCTTCATCAATTTCAACCTTAGTATTTCTGAGAATCCAGCCATTCCCTATTTTTCTCTAAAGTGGTGTTTTTACCTTTTATCTCTGGCTTGGCATGTACCCATTAGACTTTCTTGGTTGGATTCTTTACATTTATATAGTCATTCTCATTTGAATTTTTAGGGCTGCTTTCTTCTATCAGTAGAATAATAATAATTACCACAAAAAGACTGCCATCATAGCCACACCATAAAGAATATTTATTAAATGAATGTTTGCTGTATGTTGGCACCATCCCAAGGTATGCACATGTTTGAGTTGCAGATTCTAATTATGTCTTGAAAGAATTTCACTTTTCCATAAACATCGAAGATCAAACATAACTTCCAAACAATAGGCACCTTTTCCTTCGTTAAGGAGTGACATATGAAAACCATTGTTTTTTTTTTTTGTTTGTTTGTTTTTGTTACAGGGGAGTGAACCCAGGGGCACTTAACCACTGAGCCACATCCTCAGCCCTTTTTATGTTTTATTTAGAGACAGGGTCTAGGTAAATTCCTTAGGCCTTGCTAAGTTGCTGATCCTGGCTTTGAACCTGTGATCCTCCCACCTCAGCCTCCTGAGCTGCTAGGATTACAGGTGTGGTCTACTATGCCCGGCCATTGAAGAATTTTTGTGTGGAAAGTCCTAGGGTATTGGGCTCGCCAAACACTGAGAGGTTATAGTCTAGTCCTTTGGCCTCAGGCTTGTGTCACAGCTATGAATATGAATATAAATATTGTCATTGCCTTGAATGACTTGGTGTACTAGGGGAAACAGATTAATGGATCACTTAAGTCTATAAAGTGTCACTGTTGATAGATGTTCACGCTGTAGTGTGAACCTTCCCCCAGTGAGCCTTGTATTGTAGGCTCCAAAAGCCCCTTCACCTTTCCTGGCAAGGTTGTAATACACTTTTAAGTACTAGAATTGAATACGGCCCAGACAGTGTTTATTTGCTCTGGTTGTCATTTTCAGATATATAGTGTATCTGAGTTGAACAATATATTTCTCAACAGATTTCTTTTAAATTACAAAGTTTAAATGTAATTCAAAGATCTTGTTCAAGGTTAGTTATCTTTTTTTAGTCAGAAATTATTTTTTAGGTATATTAAAAAAATATTGTTTCATAAAAGATTTCTATTGCCATACCATTTTGTATATATCAGCAAAAACTTTGTTCTGATAGCTTTATAAGGACACATGTAAATACCTTGCTTTAGGGAGGAAGGAATCATAGTTGCTCGACACATTCTTTATTTTGGTGCATAAATTTGAAAAATGAAGACCAGAAATGTCAGATAGTGTATAGAGAATATTGAATTATCAACCTTCTTGTGCAGATGTACTAATACATTTACCCTAGGGAACAAAATTAAGCAGAACCTCAACCTTAACTGTGTTTCTTGACATTTTTGTTTGTAATTTTGTAAGTATAATATTGCTGTAGCAACTCTTTTTGGAGAAGAAAGCTATCATATCAGATTTTATAAGGTATACTTTTAATGGAGACTCATTTTATCCCTAGGGCTACAGTGATTTGACTATAGATATTACAAAAATGCTAAAGCAAAGTTTATGTTTCATCTGATCCTTTTATAGGGGAGGATGTAGAAATTTATCTCTTTGGTGAATAATACAGATACTTTTAGTATTTGCCAAGTTGCTTTAATAAATTTTCAGAGTGTACTAATTATGACTGGTTGTTTTAATCATTTTTTTTCCTTTGGCCCCCTAAATAACAACTTTACTTTCTGAATTTTAGACTAAACATAAGATAGTGTACATATGATATTGTTAAAAGACTTCTTCATTCTTCCTCTCATAAGCATTTATTTTGTGTAGCAATGAACTTTGTCTCACTAGTAAGAAAGAAGAGAAAATGACCCCTTAATGATCTTTGATATGGGAGGAATGGTTAAATTTTATATATGATATTGACACAGTCATTTGGCACATGAAAATTTGACAGGAGTTGCCTCTATCACTTCATTCCATAAACATTTATTGAATTTATTTATAAATGTAAGGCATTCAAAAGGTAATGAATAAAAAAGGTTCTCACTTTTATGAGTTTCCATGTTGAAGAATGCTATTGAGTCATGTGATGCTACATTTTAATAATTTTATATGACAGCATGATAATTTTGGTAGAAAAGTCCTATGTGGGATGCGAGCCAACAGGAAGGATTTTTCATCTAGTCTTGGATGGTCAGGGAAGACTTATCCAAGAAGTGTTATCTGATGTGAGTCCTGAAGCATCAATATGAAGTAACAAGTTGAGGTATTCAAGGAAGAGGTGAATGTAAATTTATTTTCAATTTCTTCTAGGTATATCAAGCTTGACATATCTGCAGTTTGGATATGGTTTTATTTTGTCCTTCTTACAGATCATGTGTTAAAGGATTGGTTCCCTGGTGTGACACTGCTGGGAGGTGGTAGAACCATTAAGGTTTGGGGCCCAGTGGGAGGCCTTTAGGTCATTGGGTCATAACATAGTTCTCTGTGCCACCCTTTGAGTCTTGCCAGAGGAAGAGGACTGATATAAAAGGAGCAAGCCTGATTCCTCTGATCCTCTTTATTGCTGCTTCCTCATATAATTGCTTGCTCTGGCATACACTCCTTCTATTGCTGTCTGTGCCTTGAGGTGATACAGTTCAGGGTGGCCCTTATAATAGAGCTGTGCTATGCCATTTGAACTTTGAACCTCCAAAACTATGAACTAAATAGACAAACCTATTTTTAATAAGGAGTCTCTGCCAGTTATTTCTTTATAGTGATGCACATCTGAATAATAAATGGAACCAAAGTCATCTTTTTTTTTTCTTCCTAAAAATGGCTTTCTTCCCTGCATTTTATATACTCCTATCCCATGTTACAACACTTTGTCTCCAGTGCAAAAAACACATAACTCTGTACTCATCTTAGATATCCTCTCCTGTTCTATTTCTTCATTCAGTCAGATACAAACACTTTTGGATTCTTTAGGCTCATTTCTTCTGCATTATCCTCTCCTCCAGCTCAATTCAGATAGGTCCTTAGTTCTTGTTTGGACAAGTACAATAGCTTCCAAACTAATCTTTGTGCCTGTAGTATTTCCCTTTTGTTTCATCTTCTACACCGTTCCTGGTTGGGTTTTCCAAAGTGCAAATTGATCATGTTATTTCCTAGCATACTTAACCTCATAACATTCTGTGGATTTTAGGACAAACAAAACAAAACAAAACAAAAAAAACTGGTTTATTGCAAAATTCTTTTCAAAATTTAATTCCTAAGTAAATTAATTAACAAAATAGACATTACAAAATTGAACTTGTGAATAAAAAATTGTTCCTGTGTATATCTCCAGCTTAATCCCCACAGCTCGTTTTTATATCTTCTTTTGTGCCCCTGACAAAAAATTGCTTGTATTTCCTCTGTGCATTGGTATTCCCTCAGGTTGAAATGGTAAATGCCTTCTCAGCTAATTCTTCAAATTCTATAAGCCTGATGTTATATATTATTCCTCTAGGAATCATTCCGTGGCACTCAGTTCTTCTCTGGCTTTATTGGTAGAGTTGGGGTATTTGCTTTTACTTTACTATCAGACTCTGCTTACTAGAAGCACTGGCCATGTTCTGCTTAACACTCTTACCTCCAGTACCTAACCCTCTGAGAGAAATGTTAAAGGAGACATATTATTTGGATTGTTCTTAACAAAGAATAACAGTGTTGAAAAATCAAGGTTTGTAGAGGGAAGACTTTAACCTTGGTTTTGGAAAGTTTTTATTTTTTATTTTGTTTTTATTTATTTTTTTATTTGAACATTTTTCATTAAGCAATTGAAAATGTATTTATGGTTTAATTTGTAGTCCGGTACTTAGATGAAAGATGTCTTGGTGATAGGGATTTGGATGCCATCAGTATATGAATGGTGATGTGGAAGAGGCTATCTTATGAGAAATTGGAATGAGAGAAGCAGAGGGATGAGGCAAAAGTCCTATACTTTGCCAACATGCAAGAAATTGGGAGGAGAAATCAGGAGTAGGAGGAGAAGGGGACAGAGGAGAAGCAGAAGATGATCTTGTAGTAGAACATACAGAGAAGATATTGCATATTCTATTTGTAAGTATTTATGCTATATAGCAGACATACCCCTTATAGGAGTGTGGAATATTGTATAATTTATTTTGTTCAACATGGTAGCCAGTGCATTGTGTGTGTCTGTTGCATCCTTTAAAATGACTAGTGTGACTGAGGAGCTGGATTTGAAATTTTATGTGAATTTTGTGAATTTAAATTTATACTTAACCAGTTATGGCCAGTTGAATTGCGCAGCTATGGAGGGTACCACCAAATGTGAGACTGAATTAGAATTTGGAAAGTCACAGTTATTAGAGTAATGGATACTGAAATGAATGATGTTCAACAGCTTAGAAAAGTGAGAATGGACTAAGAACATTGTAAAAGTTGTCTCTGAAGCAAAAATGTAAGATTATGTTGTAAGGGGTAAGATGAAGGACCAAAATACAGAGGGCTGAGGATGTAGCAAGAGTGTTGGACAATTGATTTATTTTGTCTCTGGGGAAGCCTTTCATGGCAAGAGGAATTAGGTTAACCTCTGAGTGTGCTTGGGGTTCTAAATTGCTTACTTAGGTTTAGGATTAGTATCTTTTTACTTACTTCATGGTAAGAGTGGCTTGGAGGAGCTGCAGTAGTAGTGGGAGTGGGAATGTTCCTGTGGTTTTGGTGAACTGAAGGACTTTTGGGCAGTTTTTACCTGTTAGTTCCTGTGATCATTTAGTAGGGATCTAAGTTTGAGAGTAAGGATCAGTAGCCTGTGATTTAATTTCCTGACTTGTAAATGGGAATTAAAATAATATTTCTTGTTTCACAGAGTTTGGGTTATAAAACTTAAAAATGCTTCATTCTGTTCTTAAAACTCCAGTATATGCAGGAGACTGGATGCTTCTGTGCAGGTATGGGGATATGCAGTATTTCGACCTTTTGCTCAGTTTTATGTCTTAAAACCTCTTTAAAAGTAGCCTATTAGGAAAAATGAAAAGCATTATCTATACTTTAATTGTAGGGAGGTGGTGTGGTTTCAGCTGAGTGATTCAGACTTTGAAGGCCAAAAATCTGGCTTTTTATGTCTCACATCTTTTACTAGTAACTATCTTTTTGTGTTAAGGGTTTAAAGGCCAGAGGATACATTTATGAAGCAGTTGCATCTTCTTATAATGATTTTCTTCTTTTAAAAAAGACCTAAATACTTGTTCTTAAATATGAGACAATACCCTATTTAAATTCAGTTTTCTTTTTTTAAAATATTTTTTTAGTTGTGCTTGGACCCAATACCTTTATTTTATTTATTTATTTGTGTGTGTTGCTGAGAATCCAACCCAGCGCCTCAGATGTGCTAGGCAAGTGCTCTACTGCTGAGCCACAACCTCAGCCCCTAAATTCAATTTTCTTAAGAGAGGTTTTCAATCCTGATGATGGCAGAATAGAGCTATTTGAGTACAAGATGGGAACTTGTGATGAGTGGCTATATAAATTAGAAAACTCATTGGATTCCCCAAATTTTATTGTTTGCCTTGTACCCTGAAGGTATAGCACAAAGGACTTTGAAAGATTAACTTGCCATTAATCTCTCAAAGGTACTAGGAGACATGTTGTTATAAGAAAAAAAGCAAGTAACTGATGCATTTATACAATAGAGTTGTTTATTAATAAAATATATTGAAACGGAATGCTTTTAAATCATCTTGATAAACTTCAGATAAGTTTCAAGTATAGGGTTATAAAGGTGGGAGCAGCTAGGAATTCAATATAATGTTTTGTTGTCTTATTTTCACACAAAATCACAAGGATATTTAGGGACTTTTAAGAAAAATGCCAAGGTCATAGACAACTGTGAGCCAGTTTGCTGAGAGAAGAAGGTCATATACTGCATCACTGACTTGGTCTGCTCCCTTGTGAATGAATGATTTTGCCTGGAACTGGAGAGACCTAGGGAAAAGCTGTGGGTGACTAATCACAAAATCTACTATTTCTTTTATAAAACAAATTTAGAAATGTATGTTCTATTGGCAGATCTTTAGAGTCATATTTTTATATAAAGGATTCTGCTTTTCATTTCCATCTTTCTTTCTCCTTTTCTTTTCAGTTTGAAAAAGAGTTTACTGACCACCAAGAAACTCAGGCTCAATTGCAAAAAAAAGAAGAAAAGATTAATGAGCTTCAAGTACAATTACAAGCTTTTAAATCCCAGGTAAAATGCCATCCTGGGTGATTTTGATATGGAAACCACACCAGGAGGACAAAGGTCATGTTATATCTTTATAGCATCAAATGTTTAAACTTAAATTTCATTTATATGTTTTCATAATATTGTTTATAGGCATTTCTGTTCCGTTTTTAAAATTATTTTTTACTTTATTCCTACTTGTATTTTCAGGAGTCTGTAATATTTTAGGAATTACCCTGCTTCCTTGTGTATTATTTGGGTTTTATTTCTAATGTCCATGCTTTCTAACTAATTAAGCATGAAGGTTAAGAAATTCTTTTGCTTTTAGATTTGTCATTCATCACTGATCTTCATCCTACTACAGGAAATTATTGCTCAAGCTATTTATTTTTCAAAACCTTCAGCCTATGGGTACCTTGCAGTGAAAGATAACCTCTAGCTGAATGAGACTATTTTCTGATAATTTTTCAATTTCCAAAAGTAAACAGATTTAAAACATGACAAAAAAAGAGAGCAAATCTGGATTATGAAGCAGATATCTCACATTCACGCTTTACACCTAAAACATTAGATAGCATGAAATACATCATTTGCATCCTTTATATGGATGAAAACAAGGGGATAGAACATTCAGAGCTAAATTTCTTCATGTACGTTTACGTATAGGATGATGAGCAATAAGTATAGTTTAGCTATTTTCCTTTGTCCTGATTTATCGTTATGTTGAAAGAGTCTCAGGTATACTGTTTTCTGTATTATTGTCCCTTTTGTTTTAAATACTTAATGAATAGTTTTGTTACAAGGGCTGTCTGAAAATGCCTTTAGGAGATAGCGATCTGTTGGATTTTAACTTTTAAAATGAAATTGAATAATGTTTATAAGAAAATCATTCTCATTGAGTTTTCTTTATTTTTCCAAGGAGTAAGTACCATATTTCACTGAATTTTTTCCTCTTATGGCACCTTACCTTTCATTTTTTAAAAACTTTGTTTTCTGTGGCTTGTAGGCAATGGCTGAAACATTTATAACTTTTTCCTGGCTTTAGCTTATGTAAATTAGAAAAATTTCTTTTTAATTTTGCCAGTTGATACATTACTTGCAAATCCATCCTGGAAAATTCCAGTTTATAAGAAATATGTCCACTATCTTTGGATAAATTATTGCTGCATGCTACTTTTTTGTTATAAAATGGGAGTGAATTTATGTTTTTTATAAATCAAGAATTCTCCCAAGTTATATGTAATGATCATATCATTTATGGCTATCCAAGGAAAGCCTGGAATTAAGATATTTAATGATGGACCTCATGTTCATTTTTTAAAAAACACTAGCAAATTCTTTCCTCAGATGTTTGTACTTCTCATGAGATCTGCCCATTTGTCTTAAGGCTCTTTTCTCTCTCTTGCTCAGTATTTAGTTGAACCCAGGGATGCTTTACCACTGAGCTACATCTCCACTTCCTTTTTTGATTGTTTGTTTTTTACATTTTTCATTTTTAGACAAGTTGTTACTGAACTGCTGAGGTTGCCTTCAAACTTGTGATCCTCCAGACTTGTCTCTTGGTTTGCTGGGATTACAGGAGTGTGCCATTATGCCCAGCCTAAGACCCTTCTCTTTAAGCACTTACTGGCAAATGCCATAATTTCACTCTTCTTTAAAGCTGAGTAATATTCCATTGAGTATATATAACACATTTTCTTTATTCATTCATCTATTGAGGGTGCTAGGTTGGTTCCATAGTCTACCTATTGTGAATTGAGATGCTATAAATGTGGCTGCATCACTATAGTATGCTGATTTTAAGTCCTTTGATTATAAACCAAGGAGTGGGATGGCTGGATCAAATGGTGGTTCCATTCCCAGTTTTCCAAGGAATCTCCATACTGCTTTCCATAGTAGTTGCACCAATTTTTCAGTCCCACCAGCAATGTATGAGTGTATCTTTTTTACCACATCCTTGCCCGCATTTATTGTTGCCTGTATTCTTGATGATTGCCATTCTGACAGGACTGAGATGAAATCTTAGTTTTGATTTGCACTTCTCTAAATGCTAGAGATGTTGAGCACTTTTTCATATATTTGTTGATTGATTATATTTCTTCTTCTGTGAAGTGTCTATTCAGTTCCTTAGGCCATTTATTGATTGTATTATTTGTTTTTTGAGTTCTTTATATATCCTAGAGATTAGTGCTTTATCAGAGGTGGATATGGTAAAGATTTTCTCCCTATCTTAGGCTCTGTCCTCACATTATTAATTTTTTCCTTTGCTGAGAAAAAGGTTTTTAATTTGAATCCATCCCATTCATTGATTTTTTAATTTTACTTCTTGTGCTTTAGGAGTCTTGTTAAGGAAGTCAGATCCTAGCCCGACGTGGTGAAGATTTGGGCCTAACTTTTTTTCTATTAGGCGCAGAGTCTCAGTTCTCGTGCCTAAGTTTTTGATCCACCTGAGTTGATTTTTGTACAGGGTGAAAGATAGAGGCCTGAACCATATATTCTAATGACTTTTGAGTTTATCAAATGAAGCCTCATGGGTAGCTAACTATCAAATTTACATGATTATGAGGACAGATCGTATGCATCTTTGGCATTCTATGGGCATCTTTGGCATTCCTGTTCTTGGTCACAGCCTCCAGGCAATACTCTTCTTTATGCTTGATGTTCTTAATAAGGAATACTGTTTGATTTGTAGTCTTTTATAACACTGTTTTTGTTTGTGCTGGTGTCATGTCATTAATTTTATGCTCTTATGTGTGTTCTACTTTCTATAGTGTACCATAAAACTTTTAATATCATTGATATTTCGTACATGTGCATAATTTGCTAGGTAGTTTTCATATATATATTTGGTATGAGGGAGGGCTTACAATTGAAGTTAATAATTTCAAGGAATTAACTGTATTACCAAGACTTACTAACCCTACTGATCTTCTGTATGATCATAAAAATTCATCTTCTAAATTCTCACCATACTCTGCAAACATAATGGGAACGGTGGCTCAATGGACATAGCTGTTTGCTTTTCACTCCTGATTTCTACCTATCTTCTTTATGGCAATTGACTCTGTAGAATGATGTAGAGTGGAACACTCTTTTTTCACTTTTGGTTTATGATTCTGAGCTTGCCTTTTCCTCTTCCTGTGTTTGTTTATTTCTTTGGTTATATTTGTGTTGCTGGGAATTGAACCTAGGGCTTTGTACATGCTAAGCATGTACTTTGTCATTGAGCTACATTCCCATACCTTTAAAAAAATTCATTTAGTTTGAGACAGGGTCATTCTGAGTTGCTGAATTCGGCCACTAACTTGTGATATTGCTGCCTCAGCATCCCCAGTAGCTGAGATTACAGATCTTTCAGGCTTAATCCTTTTATTCTATACTTTTCTTCAATGACTGTCATGTGCCAGTCACTTGTTGAGGTGCTGGGAAAGAGTAATGAGTAAAACAGCATAGTCAATTCCCTACTGCAGTTTTTAATCTATCAATGAGATAATTGCTACATCCTTGGACTTTTCTTAATTTTTATTTTGAGGTAGGGACTTACTAAGTTGCCAAAACTTGTCTTGAACTTGGTTCTTCCTGGTACAGACTCCTGATTATTTCACACTTCTGATAAGAGGTATTAACAAGAAGTATAGAGTACTACCAGTGTAAAATGAGTGTCAAGATCAAACTTTCCTGAAGAAGGAATACGTTAACTTATTCTGGAAAGACTGGTAGAAGATGGTCAAGTAAAAATATAACATACAAGGGCCCCTGATACCAGTATTATGAGTTGGTGCATATATGTAATTAGAAGTTACTTAAAAGACCAATTTGTAGGGACCTGATCATGATATTTATTTGTAGATCCTACTAGAAATTTTAAGAATGTTTTTCCTAAAGTGCATCAGACGTATGGAGAAGATTTGGAAATAACCATTTAATCTTTTTTTGTTTGTTTCATATATATATATATATATATATATATATATATATATATATATATATTACTTATCAATTAAATACATGTTTATAGAACTCTATAGACATGTCTTTTCTCATCCTACATATTATCTGCATATTGTGAGCTCACATTTTCTTTCTCTGCTTGGGTTGTCACCTACAGACAGTTGGTTTTTAATTTGTTCTTTTTAAAAATTTTATTGGTTCTTTTTAGTTATACACGACAGTAGAGATCCATTTTGATAAAATTATACAAGGATGGAATATATTTTATTCTAGGACTTCAGTCTTGTGGATGTACATGGTTGTGAGATTTAATATGGTGTATTCATATATGTACTTAGGAAAGTTATGTCAGATTCATTTCACTGTCTTTAAATTTCTATTCCTCTTCCCTTTTCTTGTTTTCCCTTTGACTAATCTACTGAACTTCTGTTCTTTCCTCTTCAAGTCCCCCTTATTTTGGGTTAGCTTCCACATGTTAGAGAAAACGTTGGACTTTTGGTTTTTGGGATTGGTTTGTTTCACTTATCATGATTATTCTCTATATCCATCCATTTACTGGCAGATATCATGAAGTCATTCTTCTTTGTGGCTGAGTAATACTCCATTATATATATGTATCACAAGTGCTTTATTCATTCATCTGTTGAAGGGTACTTAGGTTGCCTCCATAATACCTATTATGAATTTTGCTACTATAAACACTGATGTTGCTTTGTCACTATAGAATGTTGACTTTAAATCCTTTGGGTATATACTGAGGAGTGGGATAACTGTTTCCAATGGTGATTTCACTTCTAGTTGAGGAATCTCCATATTGCTTTTCAGAGTGATTGACCGATTTGCCCTCCCACTAGCAGTGCATGTATGTACTGTTTTTCCTACATCCTTAGCAACATTTATTGTTACTTGCATTCTTAATTGCCATTGTTGTTGGAGTGAGATAAATCTCAATATAGTTTTAATATTCATTTTTCTAATTGCTAGAGAGATTGGACATTTTTTCATATATTTGTTGTCTGTTATTTTTCTTTTGAGAAGTGTCAAATAAATGTCATTGCCCATTTATTGATTGGGTTATTTGTGTTTATACACACACACACACACACACACACACACACACACACACATATATTTTTTGATTTTTGAGTTCTTTGTTTATCCTGGAAATTAACTCCTTATCTGAGGTGTATATGACAAAGATTTTCTTCCATTTTGTATGCTCTCTCTTAATGTTCTTGATTGTTTCCTTTGCTGTGAAGAAACTTTTTAGTTTGATATCATCAATTTGTGATTTTTTAATTCTACTTATTGTACTTTAGGAGTCTTTTTGAGGAATTCAATAACTGAGCCAATATGTTAGAGTATTGGACCTACATTTTCTACTAGTAGGTGCAGGTTTTTGGTTAGTAACCAGGTCTTTGATCTAATATGAGTTGAGTTTTGTGCAGGATGAGAGATAGGGTTTAATTTTTATTCTACTACAGTTTTCCTAACATCATTTCTTGAAGAGGTTGACTTGTCTCCAGTGTATGTTTTTTGCATCTTTTACATAGCTGTTTTTCAAATCTCAGACATCTCTATATCTATTTCCACAGTGGGCATTTCCACTTATGTAGCCATCACTGTCTTCAAATTGGGAATTGTGTTTCTGGCAATTACATTTTCTTGAGAACAACAGCTATATAACTCTTAAATTAGAAATGTTCTCAGAGGTTTGTGTTTTGGTTAAATTATATTGATATTAGTTAATTTTGGTTAAAAATGTATCTTAGTTTTGAGTAAAGTACACTTTGTACACATTTGTAAACATGTTCTCAGTTGTTTCTCTTATTACTTTTTTCTCTAGTTTGGTGCCTTGCCAGCTGATGTCAGTATTTCTTTGCCACCTTCAAAAGAAGATGGAGCTGGTCACCCACCACTTCCTGCTCCCCCTCCATTGCCCTCTTGTGGAGGGTTGCCACCTCCACCACCCCCTCCACCACCACCTCCACTCCCAGGAATGCCCTTGCCATTTGGTGGTCCTGTGCCTCCACCTCCTCCTCTGGGCTTTTTTGGTGGTAGAAACTCTCCTCCTCCACCAACACTGCCATTTGGGTTGAAACCAAAGAAAGAATTTAAACCTGAAACCAGCATGAGAAGATTGAATTGGTTAAAGGTGAAATGTACAAATGGAGGAAACCACACTTCTATCTAGATTAAAATTTAATTTTGGATTGACTAACATGTAATTTCTAGTGGGAACCCTAATCAAAGTGACAATGAATAAAATGGTATTACTATTATTTAAAAAAATAGGCATGTTGAGACAAAGTCCTATGGACTAAGTTGTCCTGGTTCATAAATTTGATGAGAATTGATGTTTCAATGAGATTTGATTTGTAATTAAGTTGATATTTCACAATTATTGTGATGGAAACTTACATTTATGTAGAACTTTTCAAAAGTACAAAAGTCTTAGTGTTTTTAGGATTTTTCTCTCTGTTGGTTAGCTATTGGAAAAATATTATGTATTGTCAGAAGCTGATACTTAGAGCATAAGAATTCTGAGTCTGGCAGAAAGGTAGTTTGATGGTCACATAAATTGGGGAAATGCTATATAATGAATATATCTTGCCCTTCAAGAGTTATAGTGCGGGTGAACATTAATAATCCTCTGAGAAATACAATTGAGAAGGAAAAAATTAAACTTTATTTCATTCAGCTGCAAATCCCTACCTATTTGATCATAGAAACTTTTTCTTTCTCATCAGAACTTAATGTCCTTCACAATTTGTACTTCATTGAACAGACTTAGGGGGAAAATCTTGCAGAGATTTCTTCATAAACATGCACTGGCAGCTTTGGGCCCTGGGTGTATACATTGCAATTGGGCTGGGACAGGTGAAACACTCAGCTGTTTGTGAATCAGTCTTCTCCCTGATTGCAGATCAGACCTCATGAAATGACTGAAAACTGTTTCTGGATAAAAGTAAATGAAAATAAGTATGAAAATACGGATTTACTTTATAAACTTGAGAATACTTTTTGTTGCCAACAAAAAGGTAAGCTTAACATCTTGGTTATGTGTTTATATTTAGAATTTTAATTGCCAGTTTGCATATCCAGCCTCTACAAACATTATTTTAAGAATCCTATCCCTTATATTTTTACATTACAAATGATAAATTATCTCATGAGTATTTAAAAGTGAATTTTGTTGTAAATTATATTAAAATGGGCAATTTTTAAAATGCAAATGATTAATATAAACTTTTATTTTAAAGTTCTTTTGTGTAATAGTTGTTTTGAGGATGTTCTATTGAGGTGAAATAGTTTTTTTTTTTTTTTTTTTAAAGAAGGTTTTTTTTGAGAGTCAGTTTTAGCATGTGAATTCCCTTTAGTTTGAGAAATAGAAAAAATAAATGTCAGCCTTTCTCTAGCCAGAGTTTTACAACACTTAGTATTATAGTGACTGCTCCATAATTAGTTGGTATAAGCAAATGAGATAGAAATATCAAATATATTTTGTATTCAAAGTTGACTTGAAAAACAAGTGTTTTAGCATGTTATGATCTTTTTATTAAAAACAATGGATTTAATTTTGCAACTTGTTTGTGATAGCTTAACCTGTGCAGTGTGTTTTTTAAAAAAATTGTTTTTAAGGACATGGGCTTTTTTTTTTTTTTTTTTGTCTGAAAATTGAATTCATTTTTTCCAGTCTCCCTTGGGCTTGCCACTTATATTCAATGCCTGATAATAACATATATTGTTAAATTAATTTTTATGTGTATGTAAAACTTATACTTGAGGTTTGTAGGAAGGCATATTAGATCAATCATTACCTTTTAACTTTTGAAAAGACCCTTTTCCACCATAGCCCTGTGCCACCTATGTCCCTGGGTTCATTGAACTCAGGGCTGGCCTGGAAAGATTGTGCTGGGTGGATATAGGTGGGAGGCCTGGGTATAGACATGGAGGATTTGACTTCTTAAAATGCTTACTGTTTACTAGGTGCCATGGTAGAAATGCCCCAAGTATCTGATTTAACTTGATCATCACAGCAGCCCGAGAATATTGGCAGATACCTTAAAAACTTATTTGTATTCCTTTGAAACGTTTTCTAAAAGGTCATCATAAATTAGAAATTCTCTCTAAGAGATTATTATAAAATAAAGTAGCTTTCTAGAATTTGTGGTACATCAAAACCCTTTACCAGATATTTTTGTGAGGAGCATTTGTCTTGACTAAAATATTAAAAATAAAATATTGTGGTCTTTGAAAATGGAGAATTCTCAGCAAGCTCACCATAGGAAAACTTGTAAAGTAAGCAGATCTTAATTTTACCTTTTGATTATGGAGAATAAAAATTTTCTTTGAATAAGATTAGTGCACTCTTCAAGGCAATCAAGGAAAATATATGGCAGTTAAAATGTGTATTTACATTTAAAACACTTCAGAATTTCAGATTTCATAATCTGGAATTGATTAGTTTTCTCTTTGCTTTGCTAGTAGGTGCAAATGGTGGTACCTAAAAGATATTTAAGTAATGCTGCCATCCAGCTACTCTTTCTTTTTTTCCCTCTTTACTCTGATTACTTTCTTAATTAATGAGGCTCAAAAGGGAAACTTGTTAGCATGTATTTAATTTAACTGTAGTGTTATCCCTAAATGAAATAATTGGACCTTTAAAAAATTCTTAAGTCATCTAACTTTAGCCTTGAGATTCAAGGTTAAAAAAAAATGTATTTAAAAAAAATGTAGATGTATTTGCTCAGTCTAATACTAGTTGTACAGATTAAGATGAGAAATGATGCTCATTTTCTGAGTCTTCTTACTTCCATCCTCCTTGGCCTCTTGATATCTTTGTTCATTCTGTCCCCTTGACTGGAATCTTTGTTATTTGAGTCAGAAGCAGGGGACCACAGCATCTTTTGTCTCAGCTCAAATGTGGCTTTCCCCCCCCTTTTTTTTTTTCCCTTTGGTGTGTATGTCCATGGATGATATTTTCAGGCTGAACAGAAAAGATAGAAAGCCCAGGGATATGGCCTAACCAATGCTAACATTTCATAATGCCAACCAGAGATGAATTGTGAAAGTCACTTTATTTTGTTCTGTACTTCAAGGAATAATTTTCAGAGAGCATTATATAATTATATATGATTTTTTGGCATTACTGGTAAAGTATTTAATTGGAAAAGGCCAATCATTGTTGCTTTTAGAAAAACAGAATTTTTATTGTATAGTATAGCTAGTAAAAGATGAGAAAGGAATGGAAAGAGAGATGTTCAGAAGGCTTAGGAAAGACTATAGGTTATTAGAGTGGACAAGCTGCTCGTTGAAGTCACTTTATTTACATGTGCTTCTGAGGTCCTGGGTCCCAATATTAATATTTGCCTATCCCCATGACTCCAAAGATTTGAATGCATTTTATAGTTTCTGAAGAATTCAGAATTAAATTTGACTGCTTACACATTATTCATTCCAAGGTGAAAATCCAATTGTGTCTCCACGTCTTGGCGTACAAGGGGAGGAGAGGCATTGACTGCTGGATGATTTTAATCACTGTTCTGCCTGGGAACTAGGCAGCGGAGGGTCAAGAATTCAAATTAATAAAAATATGGAATTTTTAGTGAATTGGTGTATCTCCATTTTTTTTATTGCATTGACTCTTTGTACTAAGAACTATGGCTATTTCTCTGATGACAAAGATGGAATTCCATCCCAGGCACTTAAAAGCATTTAAAATGGATAGTGAGACTGAAGGAATTGAATCAAGCCTTAAAGTAGAACCTTAAAATTTACTCACATATCTTTTTTTTGTTGTTGTTGGTCAATAAATATGTGTTTCTTCCCCCTTTACAGTAGATGGTGCTTTAGGTTTCTGTGACATTCATGTCCAGATCACTGGGGTTCTATGGGTCTAATATCCTGAGAGTTGGAAAAGGAAGAGAAACTAATACCTAGAGCCATAGTCATGTCCCAGTCCTGGGGCTGAGTCTTTTCAGTTATCTTGTTTAATCTTTACCACTTTACCACATCTCAGCTAAGATCTTTCCTCCTTATCTTCTGATTACAAAACAATTTTTATTTCCCATAGTGTCATCTTGTCTCACCTTCCTACAGATAGAGCAAGATATTTTTTAAGGACATGTACATTTTTTTTTTAATCCTGTTGCCCTTTATTTTACTATTTATATATTTGTACATGTGTGTGTATATATATTTAGAGAGAGATATGTATGTATATATAAATATATGTATACATACCAAACACACACACACTCCCCTCCTCATTTAGATCTTACTTTGTTTCTTAATCTCCCTCTGACCATTTTTAACATTGTTGTGGCCTTCTACCATATATTAGAAAGTACAGCCTTTTCCTATGAAATCCATATTTTTTTCCTGCAGTTTTCTTATATCATTGTCCATACTTTATTTTGCTGTTGAATATGGTTTTCTTGTTTCTTTTTTCTGTTTTTGAGATACATGTTAACTTTCCATATTTTAAATTCATCTGAAAATATATATGAACATTTTTTACTTTTATTTTTTTGGTACTGGGGATTGAACCAAGAGGCACTAAACTGAACTATATCCCCAACCGTTTTAATTTTTTTTTTTTTAGACCATGCCCTCAAACTTGTAATCCTTCTACCTGTGTTTCCAGTGGTGCAAGGATTATAGGCATCTGCCACTGGGCTTGCATTTTTCCTGATTACTTTTTTTTTTTTTCCTTTCCTTTCTTCTGTTTTTCCATTTGACTGCCACTATTCCAGTCCACAAGTGTATATTGCATGTTCACTAGGCCTTGTGTTAGGGACTGGGAGAATGGGAATGAACAAGGGAATCATGCTTCTTCTGTCAAGTTCTCTGTTGAAGTACAAGATTGGGGTAGAACATGGAACAACAAATACTGATTGTTTTTTTAGAAGAGACTGCCATACTTTACTATCTTTGGCTTCTGTTGAGACTTAACAAGGTTATAAAAGAACATTGTTTATATATCTCTCTCTGAAATTTAATCACAATATTCGTGTATTGAACATTTGGTATCATCAAAATAGTGCTAATGACCTATGTATTTTTTACCAGATTGGAAGCATCTGTTGGTTAATTTTAACAGGCTGTTGGAAAATGGATTGAAGTATACTAACAGGTTATTGGTAGTGGATTTGTCATCTAAAATTAATATTAATTACTTTCATTATTCACAAACTGCTAACTTAATAGGGATTAAAGGGCTTTCTGGAAGTATATGAATAGTCTAATTCAGTTAGACTGATTTAGTATGAAAATCTGGTTCCACAATTGTTAGCTTTTTGAAGTAATCACATTTTATAACAGGTGCATCATATTTGTAGATAAGGCCAATAAACTGGTTTATAAATAATTTCTTACCTGAATAGTTATGGCATATGGGAACAGTTAATGGATTACACACTTAGAAACAAATCAAGCTTAAGATTTCTAACATCATAGTTCAATGGACAAAGCATTGGGGTAGCAAGTCATAAGCCACAGATTATCCCAATGACTTGGCTGTGTTCAAGATGTCATTTTGTATTTGAAACACAATTTATTCCTTTTATACACATAAGTGTATAAAAAGTCCTAAGTCACCTTCCCAAGCCTAAAATAAGACAAGCTGTACAGTTTATAACTGAGAATGCATGGCAATAAAGGAATAATGCCAAATTGAATGCCCCATATCTTTGTATCTTGCACATCCTGAAGTTTTCTGAAAAGAACATTTGAGGAATAATAATTTGGAAAGATTGAAGAAAAAGAAAATGGCCAATTAAGTATTCTCTAGGAATGTATCACTTGGTTCTTGTCTGGGCTAAGTCTCAAAAGAACTGAAGACATAAGTAAATTATGAGATGCGTTGAGGGTGGCTTGTTCCACCATTAGAATGTATCCCATTGATAACCAGATACAGTGTATTCTATGTTGCATTCCTGAAGAATTAGAAATTTATTCTTAAATCCTCATAGAATTAGTGTCGAACCTGAAGCCACAGTATACTTTCAAATGACAGGGGCTACAAAACACTTTGGTTACATGCTTATTTTTATAGCATATTTATGATGTATACTGATAGAAATTTTATAGGTTCATGAATATGGATACATTTCTTGGACACTGCCCAGATGCTGGCAAATGGGGAGATTTGGGTGTGTGAGTCTTACGCATGTGTGTGAAGAAACATAGCTTTTTCTCCCCCTCTCCTTTTCCTTCTTCCCTTTCAACATATTATTGTAGTGGATTTAAATGGAGTCGTTTGTCTAGTTGTGGATTGGGGACTGCTGCCTCTCTTCCATAAACATTCACCTTATATTTTGATGCTGGTAGAAGTTTTTAGTGATGTGCTCTAGCTATCAAGCCTAACCATATTTTAAAATTGTTACCTTCCGTTATTGTTACTGCACACCTTTTCCTCAGGATTTCTCTTCCCCATTTAACCAAGGCATCTCCTGTTGCCTAGGATTGCTTGAAGTACACTTCCGTCTGGTATGCCATTCTTATTGCCTGATCTGCCTCATCTCATGGTTTATCACTCAGGATTTCCACTTAAAATTAGTGTACATTATTACTCACTTGAAAAAATAAATTCTTGTGAATGCATCCCCTGCCTCCCACCACTGCCCCCAACACACAAACACACAGTTTGGCTCAGAATAGATTGAGTCCCCTAGAGTTCCCAATGTAAGTTGATCCTGTACTTGGAGCATGGGACAGGGCTGGGGCACTGTACGGCATTCACAAGTAGGTGCAGTGGACTTCTAGCTGAGTTATATGTTATATAGGAATTTGATATTAAATAGTATAGCAAATTCTATTGTGACAGAAACAAACTTTCAGTATAAAATAACTTTATTATGTGTTTTATAAATTAAAGTTTATAAAATATGTAAGTTAGCTTTTGAGTTTATTGAATGTTCCTGTGTTTTAGTAAGTTGAAGGTTAAATGATTTATACATTTGAACATATTCTGTGGCATTTCATGGCATCTGAATGAGAAGGTGATGTTAGAGACCTTTGGTTACCAGAGCTCTAACTTGTCCAAGTACACCACTGACTCTTAAAAGAATGGCTATTTTAAACTTAGACATACCTTAGTTTTGAGTTCTTAATTTAGGTTCTGTGGTTAGAACAGTTGTCTGTGAAATTCAGGAACAATAGAAATATCAAGAAAAATTACATAATTTCTTTGACTAGCCTCTAATTGAAATTTAGCTTTCCCTTTACATAGACAACAAATAGTAGTACCTATGGCCTATTCACCAGTAGAGTTCATACATACTTTCATAATACATTCAAATTGTTTTGGAGACATGAAAATCTCATTTAAACTCATTTCTACTTCAAAATTCAGGTAGTTATTAGATTTGCAACTAGATCTTGTAAAGAAATCTATTTTATCATATTGTTTTCTTTGCAGTCTAGGTATTGAACCCAGGGCCTCATGCACGTTAGGCAAGTATTCTACCACTGAGCTACATCCTCAGTTCCTTCTTATTTTTATTTTTTTATTTTTTCTGGTAAAGGGGACAGGGAGTGGGTAATTCATTTGAAAGATCAAAGGTGAGGAAGAAGGACTGGATAGGCAGAACTTTAGATAATGGTGCAAATGTGACAAATTCTCCCCCAACCTAGCCAAGAGGGTGCTCTGGAGCAAAGAAATGCCTATAAGAGAAGACTTTGTCAGTCTCTAATGGCCAGTCCTTATCACCCATGCCACACTCAGTCACTGGCTGGGGGCTGTCCAGGAAGAGCTTGGCCTGATCTTAAGTGCTGAGGAGGAGGTTAAAGGTTCAGAGGGTTTGGAGCCTATCAGCTAAATGCATTCTTGCCATGGAACAGAAAGTCTTTTCCTGAAGAAAATCTGAGCAGGATGTTTTTAGGGCTGTCTTACCTGTGTATTATTCTTTTCAAAGCTGGTGTTCAGTGCTTTTTCTTTTCTTTCTTTAATCTGCATTTCCAGCACCCTACTGGCTAGGTTGACTCAGAATTTGTCACATTTGTACCCTTATCTAAGGTTCCGCCTATCTACTCCTGCTTCCTCACCTTTGACTTTTCAAATACATTATCCACTCCCTTTCCCCTTTACCAGAAAAAGCATATCCCTTAGTACAAATACATAATGGTAACTAGTTAGGTTACCTCTGCCAACTCAAAATTAACACGGGTGCCTTCAAAATAATGGAAATATTTCAGCCTTTGTGAAAATTGAGAAGTTATTCATACAAAGGTTTACAAAAGTTAAGGATAAGATAACAGGTGTTTTTTTATTCTATTTTTCAGTGCTTCTTTATTACAGTGCTTCTTTATAATGTCATAATTGATTACAGCTGTTCTGGGTAGGCTTGGGCTACCCATTGCACTGAGTAACTGGTTACAACACTTTCACTCTGTACATCTCCTTGCCTTCCTTGACAGACATGCAGACTCCTGAATACTGTTGATTTGAGTATAATTTACTTTTGTTCAAGTCTTCTGTGTTTTATTTTATGGGCTTAAAAATCTATCCTGAAAACATTTCTACTTCTCTGACAATGGAGTCTTTGTCAGGAAAGGTTAAGGACTTTAAGTCAGCTTTTCTGATTTGTACACTGGTAGAAGGGCAGTGAATGTCAGGGGCCTGGGCTTGACTGCTGCCTATTCAAATGTATGTGGCTTTTCTTTTGATAATTCAAGAGACCATGAAATATGAAATATCATGGGATATTTCATGCAACTTAGAATAATTTAGGGCAGCTTCAGCACCATCCTATTCCTTTTTTTTTTTTTTTTTTTTTTAAATGGTAAGGTCTTGCTGTGTAGCCCAGGATGGCCTTGAACTCTAGACTCAAGTGATCCTCTTGCCTTAGACTCCTGAGTAGCTGGGACTATGAGCATGTGCCACCTATGAGTTTTGAATCTTGCTTTAATAGCCTACTACAATGTTTTGCTAGGCTTTGCATTTGCTAGTGAAAGTATACATGAGATCTGGACAAAGCATGAAATTCCTTCACCAGACAATAATACAGGAATAATTCAAGAACAGTAATGATAGCTTTTTTTTTTTTTAAGCAGTTACACATTTAGTTCCTTTATATTGTTTTACTTGTTTTCTAAAACAATTCTGTGAAAGAACCAAGGCAAGTATTATATATATTTTGTACAGAAGAAAAAGTTATGTTCAAGTGAACTTCAGCTAAAAAGAGCAGCCAGTCTGAGCAGAATACAGATCTGAGTCAAATGCCATTGCTCTCTCTGCTGTGGCACACTGCTTCTCTGATTAAAAGAAATCCTATTATGTTTTATTTAAAGTGCTCTTCTTTGATTTAAAATAATTTTCCTCTCATCTCCTGCCACCTTACCACTGCCCCACAGCAGTTCACCATCATCCCACAATTTATATTAAAGGCTTTAAAAACTTGCCGTTTTTTATTAAGACCATCTTTCATCATTTGGTACCTCTATTCACTTCTGTAAGTATTTGAGCTGTAAATACTAACACCATGCTGTGGAGTGTACATGAGAAGTGTGGACTCTGTGGAGTCTACTGTACAAGTGTGCAACCCTGGCTTTGTAGCTATAGTTTTTCTTCTATAAAATGGGGTACATAATACCCATATCATGGGGTTATTGTGAGGATTATATAATGAATATTGTAAAGCACCTTTTGCAGTGCCTAGCTCATTGTGTTGCTGAGGAAATGTTAAATTAAGTTTTGAGAATGCAGGCCTCGTTTTTCCCTTGAAGTGTTTTATGTATCATTTCTGAAGTTTACACAGTATAAAAATTAACTTTATAGCTCTTGACCTTTGAGTGTTTATATTTTTTTATTAACTTAGATGAAATTTATTTGTATACTGATTAATACAAAACAAAATCATACATATTTATGGGTACAACATGATATTTGATGTTTTCATTGTGTTGTTGAAATCAGGGTAAATGTTTATGTTTTAATATTTGTGATATCCTTATTAAGAAAATATTCCCTCTAGCTGCCATCTTGCGTCCCCGCGTGTGTGCGCCTAATCTCAGCTGGTCTGCCTGAGACCCCCTGAGCGCCAACCCTAGTCCCCTGCGCGGCCCCATTTCCGCTCCCACAAGATGAAAGAAACTATCATGAACCAGGAAAAACTCGCCAAACTGCAGGCACAAGTGCGAATTGGTGGAAAAGGAACTGCTTGCAGAAAGAAGAAGGTGGTTCATAGAACAGCTACAGCAGATGATAAAAAACTCCAGTTCTCTTTAAAGAAGTTAGGGGTAAACAATATCTCTGGTATTGAAGAGGTGAATATGTTTACAAACCAAGGAACAGTGATCCACTTTAACAACCCTAAAGTTCAGGCGTCTCTGGCAGCAAACACTTTCACCATTACAGGCCATGCTGAGACAAAGCAGCTGACAGAAATGCTACCCAGTATCTTAAACCAACTTGGTGCAGACAGTCTGACTAGTTTAAGGAGACTGGCTGAAGCTCTCTCTGCCCAAACAATCTGTGGACGGAAAAGCACCACTTGCTACTGGAGAGGATGATGATGATGAAGTTCCAGATCTTGTGGAGAATTTTGATGAGGCTTCTAAGAATGAGGCAAACTGAACTGATCAACTTCTGAAGAAGATAAACTTGAAGAAGTTACTGGGAGCTGCTGTTTTATATTATGACTGCTTTTTAAAATTGTTTTGTTTATGGATCTGATAAAATCTAGATCTCTAATATTTTTAAGCCCAAGCCCCTTGGACACTGCAGCTCTTTTCAGTTTTTGCTTATACACAATTTATTCTTTGCAGCTAATTAAGCTGAAGAAGCCTGGGAATAAAGTTTGAAACAAAAGTTAATAAAAAAAAAATATTCAACTATATGCTTTCTTCTAGCTTTTTTTGGGGTGGGGTGGGGGGAGGGAATCAGGGGATTGAACTCAACCACTGTTCAATCTGCAGTACAATTTTATATTTTATTTAGAGACAGGGTCTCACTGAGTTACTTAGTGCCTTGCCATTGCTGAAGCTGGTTTTGAACTCAAAATACTCCTGTCTCAGGAGATGCTGGGATTACAGGAGTGCACCATTGCACCCGGCCTCTTCTAACTTTTTTGAAATATATTTTATATATTTATGTTATTATCTATGGTCACTCTATTGTGCAATAGACCTTAACGGCTCCTAAATATAGCTTAGTATCCACTGTTCAGCCTCTTGCCATCCTGCCCTCTTACCCTCCTTTTCTTCCTCAGCTTCTGGTAAATAAACATTCTACTTAAAAAAAAAAAATCTATGAAATACACTTTTTTGTTGATAAGTTTTTTAAAGAGTGAGAATTATTTGCTACCTGTCTTTTTGTGCCTGAGTGAGAATTATTTGCTACCTGTCTTTTTGTGCCTAATTTTCACTTAACATTATCATTTCCAGTTCGATCCATGTTGTACAAATGCCAGGATTTCTTTTTCTTTCTGTGCCTGAGTAGCATTCCATTGTATATGTACCACACTTTTAATCGATTCATTAGTTAATAAGCATTCAGGTTTTTTTTCTTTTCTTAGTGTGAATAGTGCTACAGTAAACATGGCAATGCAGATATCTCTTCTCTGTATATGAATTTCATTTCCTTTGAATAGATGCCCAGTGAGGAATGCTGGATCATATGGCAGTTTTTATTTTTAATTTTTTGAGGGCACTCCATTCTGTTTTATATAATGGTATACCAATTTACATTCTTACCAATAGTGAGCATGGGTTCACTTTTTTTCCACAGTCCTGCCAGCACTTATGTTTTGTCTTTTTGATAGTAGCCATTTGTATTAGAGTGAATTATACTTAATTGTGCTTTTGACTTGTATCGATCAGTGATGTGAAGTATTTTTTGGCCATTTGTATGTCTTCTTTTGAGAAATGTCTGTTTAAGTCTATTGCCCATTGTAAAATTAGTTATGTAATTTTTTTTATTATTTTTTGAAGTTTTTTTGTTATTTGCTAGGTTTTGAAGTTTCTTATATTCTATATATTAAACCTCTTTTAGATGTATCATTTGTACATATTTTCTCCCATTCTTGAGGTTGTTTCTTCACTCTGATGATTTTTTCCTTAGCTCTTGCAGAGAGTTTTTTCTTTGATATAATTCCATTTGTCTTTGTTTTTGTTTTCTATACTTTTGAATTCTTCTTCAAAACCTCCTTGTCTATTCCAGTGTCCTGAAGTGTTTCACCTATGCTTTATTCTAGTAATTTCATCGTTTAATCCATTTAGAGTTGATTTTTTTTTTAAACTGGTGAGAGACAGGGATCTAATTTGATTCTTTTGCAAGTGAATACCCAATTTTCAAAACACCATTTAATGAAGAAACTGTTCTTTTCCCCAGACCTTTCTTAACACCACAGTCAAAAATTCCGTTGGCTGCAGATGTGTGAGTTTACTTCTAGGCTCCCAATTTTATTCCATTGTTTTGTTTGTTTTTATGCCAGTATCCAGTATAACATTTTTTTTTTGACCTGTAGCTATAACTCTGCTTCCAAGTAAGATTTCTGAACCTCACAAATGCTCTACTAACTGACCTTTTTAAAGAGCCACTGACAAAGCTTAATGTAACACTTGTCCATTCCATTAATTTTAAAAGGTAATAGTAGATTCTCATGTACATCTTGTTCCTTTCATTTGTGGATATCTTATTGAATGCTTTATTAAGTTTCTTAAGGTAGTGATTTGTTAAATCAGTAATGAATATAAAAATGTATTAGGCCCCCCTCCCTTTGTTTTCTTATTCAATGCTTTCTTTTCTTTCAGCTTATGAGTCATTGATGGATTTGGGGCCTAGCGATTTTTGTAGTTTTATGAGATTTAAATCTGTAATTTTTTGCTTTGCTTTTCTTGGTGTGATTTAATTCTAGAACATTGAGCTGATGGCTTCAGAGTAATTTTGAAAAGCTCACTGAGTCCTTTATAAAACCTTACTGGTACTTTTTAATAATTCATTATTATTTTAACATTTATTTATAGTTTCAGAGATTAGTGAGGATGGTATGGATGGCTTAATGTAATTATGGAACTGGGATGCATTAAGGCATTAGGAACCTTTAGTAGATAGGCAAATAGAAGTGCCAAGTAAAGCTTATAGGCTAAATTCTCCCCAGGGTTTTCAGGAAGGGTGATAACTGTTAATTTTTTTAGTTTCATAGAGTGCTGGCAGAAGGTTCAGAGCAGTGATAATTTTTCAGGAATAGATTGCTTTTTTTTTTTTTTAAACCTCCTCTAACTGTGTGATGTAAGCTAAGAGAAATTAGTTGGAGGAAATATATAACATTGTTGTAATTGTACTCTTTTTGACATATCAAAGACTTCATATGTTCCTAAACAAATTAAGGAAATACATCAAGTAATGTTTTTACTTAATAGTTAAGAATGAGTGTTAGTATTTCTACTACTTCTATTTCCCTCCTTCCTAGCTTGTAAAATAACTAAAAAGGAGGACAAAGCTCTTTATGTGAAAGCTTATTCATCTTGGATTATAATTTACAGCTCCCAAATCTACCAGTAGAAGATGGTCTTGGAGTTTTACATGTTGTACTTGTATATGTTAATTTTTTCTGGTGAATTATGAGGGATTTGCCTGCAAGGACGCATTAAAACCCAGAAGTCTTGTGGTTGGTGGTCCCAGAGTTTATTAATTTGACATCTCAGTACTCTGGGTTGTCTTCTTGTTCATTTTCTTAGCTTTCCTTCTAATTTTGGCATTGTTTATCTGACAGAAAAAGGGAATCATGTTCACAAATGGGGCTCTGTGTTATTTTCTATTGCTTTTATAACAAACTGTCATAGATTTAGTAGCTTTAAAAAATCCACAAATTTATATTCCCATTTTGTAGTTTTGAAGTCCTTCATGGTTCTCATAGATCACAGTCAAGGTGTCAGCATAGTTGTGTTCTTGTCTTGAGGCTCTAGGGAAAGTGTACTCCCTTGCCTTTTCCACTTTTAGAGGTCACCCATGTTCCTCAGCTGTGGTTCCCATTCTGCGTCTTCAAAGAAGCCAGGAATTATGATAGTGGGGAAAGTCCTCATGTTGGCTCTCCCTTGCTTGGTTTCAGTAATGACCTCTCTGACCCTGTGACTTAGTAACTTTGGAAAGGTAGTTTTAGTAACCAGGTGATTGAATTGGCCCACTGGGATAATCAGGCCTGCCTTCCCCATCACAGACTCCTTAATGTTAGTTCCACATGCAAAGTTTCTTTTTCCATATAAGATAAAATATTCACTGGCTCTAGGCATTAGGACTTGTGTGTCTTTAGCAGAGGACTTAGAGGATAAGACAAGCTATGCCATAAAATTGCCATGTTTCACAATTACTTGGTCCTGTTATTATCACTTCATTAACATTGTGTCATTTTCTTTTAGCCTAGGATTCCTTTTGCAGAAATATGCCATCTTAGACTCCTGAGGCACTGTGACTCAACTTTTTAAATCATTTTTTTTTTCTGTTCAATAAATGTATAGCGGTTTGGATGATTTTCAATCACATTAACATGTTTTTGTTACCATATCTAAGTTACCTTTCTTGAATTATAGAGAAAAATCTTTAGATTATGTGTCTTTATAAGTTCCAGGAAGGGTTCCCCCACTTTTATTCTTATATTTAGTTAACGTGCAATTCTTATATTTAGTTATCATAGTCGGCTGTATATTTTCCAGTTTGTAATATATGCTACTGATTTCGTTGTGTATGGCGGGATTATTCTGTGTTTGTGCATATTTTATATTCTTCTTAACTTAGAAATATCCTCTTTAAAACCTAGGGTAAAATGCCATTGGCATTTATAACGATTTTTGTGACTCTTACTTGTTACTATTTATTTTAAGGATGAAAGAGAAACTAGCACTAGTTAGGAAACAGTCATTTTATATGTTATTAATTGGTGGACAATAACATTTTCTACATTGCCTGTTAATGTAATTTTCCTTATTTTAAAGTTTAATAATATTTTAAAATACATATCATTACACTTGTCCTATGATGTCTTATAGCATGTTTTTATTTGCTTAATATTTATATTATGATGGGGATGTTGGGAACAGGGGGACTTTTTTCCTAGTCCAAATGTTACTCAAACCTAATGAGCAAATACAAATGGATATAAATATATAATTTCATTACCACTTGCAAAATGTTATCATAATTGCATATTTCAATGGATAATTTAAAATACAATGTTTAAAAGTTTATTTTAATTAGAAAAAAATTTCATCATTGAAGGAAGAATCACATTTATCAAAAGGTCGAATGCAACCCCATTTCACACAAAATAAATAATTTATTTTAATTGTTGGCTGTTAGTCATTTCCCAGTCTACTCTTCTATCATCATATTACCTTAGACTCCTTCTTCCTGAAGCAGGACTCTTCTTCCTTTTTTAATCTTCTTTTCTTTTTCAATTAGAGAACTAATTATTTTTCATGGTTTCACAGGTCACAGTGGGACAGTTTTGCTCTCTGCTCTTGTAGCATGAGATTCAACCCAGGAGAGTTGAAATAGTCAACAGGATAATTGTGTTTATTTTTAAATGAAGGGCATTCATTTTTAGAGCTTTCATGCTTTTTTATTTTATTTATTTTAAATTTATGCTTTTTGTGAGTAATATTTTTTTACTTCGCCAAGTTTTGTTTTACTTCATTTTGAATCTAATCTATCTGTATAAAAATAAATATGAACTTTTCAGTTGGCCAGTTATTCGTATATTCATTTCATGTTTTTAGTACCAATAGCAATGAAAACTGCAGTTTGTTGTCACTTTAGCCTCGGAACAATACTTTTATAATAGAACTTACTATGTATTTGTGTACATGTATATATATATATATATACATATATGCATACAAGTATATAAATTTATAAAAATTTGTGTATCTATGAAAGAGTATTGTTCTATAAGCCAGGTTGTCTTAAATTGAATAGACACTGATTGTTTTTTCATTTGATCACAGCATTGTACTCAGTGAGATAATTGAGTGCAGAAAAGACAGATAACCACCTGCCCACTTGTGAATCTCTCAGGTATCTTTTTTCTTTTTCTTTAATTTTTTTTTTGTAGTTGAGGATGGGCAGCTTGCCTTTATTTTTTTCATTTATTTATTTTTATGTGGTGCTAAGGATCGAACCCAGTGCCTCACACATGCTAGGCAAGTGCTCTGCCACTGAGCTAGAGCTACAGCCCCAGCCCTCAAGTATGTTTTTATCAAGAAAGGTTTTTGAAAATGTATCCCCCCACCCTTTCCACCAGAAATTGAAACCAGGAGCACTTGGCCACATCTCCAGACCTTTTTTATTTTATTTTTTGAAATACAGTCTTGCTAAATTGCTTAGGACCTTGGTAAGTTGCTTAGGGCCTCCCTCTGTGGCTGAGGGTGGCTTTGAGGTTGTGATCCTCTTGCCTCACGTGTGTCTGAGTTGTGAATGTGTTCTTGATAAAGAAATTTAATCTTCAACCCCAATAAACCAAAAATTATCATTATTTCTGGTTGTAATAGGGTTTTAAGAAGTCCAGAGCAGCTCTTGGAAGCAAATGATGGGAAAGAAAGGAGTTGACTTATTAATAAGGTGGAAAATGAGTGCCTGCTAAGCCCTGGGGCTTGCTTGGTCTTTGCAATGTATCATTTACACTTTCACCCATTTCAGTGTAAACAGGCTGAAACTCAAATAAGTTAAAGATCTGGCTTTGAAGTTCACATCATTAGGAGTTTAAAGTCAAGAATTTACTTCTATTTGATTTCATAAGTTGTGTCCATTTTCTCTCTATCTTTTGGGGACACTGGAGGAAAAGAGGGAGGGGTAAGACATGAGTGCAAATTGGAGGAAGTATCCTGGTGGCCTTTATCTATCAGTAGGGAAATGACCCCAGTATCAGCTATTCTCACTGCATATGTAGAACAGTTACATTTCCTGTTTTGTCTAATTTTGGTCGTTTACACTCTATTTTTTTTTTATTTTTCAGTTGTCGATAGACCTTTATTTTATTTATTATATGCAGTGCTGAGAATTGAACCAAATACCTCACATATGCTCAGCAAGTGCTCTACCACAAAGCTACAACTCCAGCCCCTTCTTTAGACTTTTGAAAGCTATGGTAGCTGTTTATTACCCACTGCCTTTTAAACCTTTCTAAAAATGTTGTTTCCAAATCTTTCCCATTCTCATATTCCTTCGCATTTTACGATAATAATCCAGTGATCTTCAAATGACTTAGGCCTATAGGTGTCACATTTATAATATCCCGTGCATGCATACATATTAAAGGATTTAAAAAGAAGGACTACAGTCTAGCATTCTTATCCATCTGCAGTCAAGTCCAACTTGCGTTTCTAGCTGCGTTCTTGCTCTATGCTACCTGTACATCAGTAACATTGGTCTGTGTTAGCTATGCTTTTCAGGGCTCCTACATTGTTTCTTCATCACTCAGCCTGATTGTTTTAACTTTCAGTTCCTACCCATTGTTTATCTTCTAGGAAAGTTTGCACTGGGAGTGGCTGACTTGGGTTTGGCATTGGAGAGACTACTTTGCAACCAGCCATTGCCTGCACTTTCCATGTTAATTATCTTTTCTACCTTTACATGGTTTAGCTTAGTGCCCACAAAATGCTGAAACTTTTCTTTCTCCTGCTTCTTGGTGTCTAATTTCATTTCATACCATCTTTCCCTCAGTTCCTTGACTGTAGCTATTCTGCTCAGCCTCTGTAACATACCTTATATATGCCAGGTATTTTGGCCTTCTTCCTGCCTGTAATATTTGTTTTCTACATATCTGCTCGATAAGCTGCTCACCTCCAACTGTTGATTCAGATGTTATGTTGCCTTCTCAGTGAGGCTCCTACAGGTAATTTCCAATTTAGTATAGTCACATTTTTCCATGTATTTCTCCCTTGTTCTAATTCCTTATCCCCTGCTTCCTTCCTGTATCACTTATCACCTTCTACCATATTGTTCAGTACTTATTTCCTAATAAGTATGCTTGTCTTTTTCTTTCTACCCCTACTGGAATTTAAACTGAGGAAAAGGATTTTCAGGTAGCAAAATATATCCCAAGCCCAAGAATGCCTGACACATACAGTGGCACCAAATTAATATTTGCTGAATAAACGAATGTTTTTTTCATTTCTTTAAAATAGAAAAGTAATAATTTCAGCTTCCTCAAGCAAATTGGCTTTTTTCATTTTAAACCAATGGGAATTTTGGAAGGAAAGTAGAAGTACTTAAATGATCTAGATTCCAATTAACTCTACCACTGATGATTTTCATTCTGGGTAAATAGCAGGCTGTTTTGTAAATTAGGTTAAAAAATTCAGAATATAATAAAGGTAGTTGAATTTCAGATAGGATCAGGATCTAGATGCTAAAGTGATTCCCCCCCCCCCCCCCAATTGTAGTAGCAGACATCTGTGTAAGGAGGAAGAAGAATTCTCAGTAACCTTTTTGGGGGGTGTGGTTCTGTGTATTGGTTCCGTGTATTGAGTTCAGGGAACTTATTCCCCAGCCTTTTTTATTTTTCATTTTTATACAGGATCTCACTAACTGTCTGAGGCTGCCTTGCACTTGCAATTCCCCTGCCTCAGCCTCCTTAGTCACTGGGTTTTCAGGTGCGCACTACTGCTCTTGCCTTATATTCAATTTTTATTGGGTGGAGTTTGACTTGATGGCTGCAAAATCAGAGTGGCTGTTAGCAAATGTATTGTAATACATTTGTATAGTCCCCCCTGCCCCCCGAAAGTTTCTCTTTTCTTGCATATTGACTTTTTAAAAATTGAGGTGAAATTTGTATCAATCAACATTAGCCAACCATTTTAATGTGAACAATTCAGTAGCATTTAGTACATTCAAGGTGTTGTGACGTCTCATGATGTCTAATCAGCTCCAAAACATTTCCATTAGTCCCAAATAAAACCCTGTGCTCTTTAAGCAATTTCATTCTACTCTACCTACCCCCAGGCCTGGCAATCACCAATCTTTTTTCTGTTTCTCTGAATTTACTTCTTCTGAATGTTTTGTATAAATGGAAACACAAATGTGTACCTTTGTGTGTGTGTGTGTTTTTTTTTTTTTAGTGCAACATTTTTGAGAATAATATTGTAGCATATTTCAGGACTATGTTCCTTTTACTCTCAGAATAATATTCCATCGTTTGTATATATTGTTATCTGTTTATCAATTCATCCATTGATAGGTACTTGGGCTATTTCTACCCTTTGACTAATGTTTATAGTACTTTTGAGAGTATGTGTGAATATGCATTTTGAGTACCTGTTTTCGTTTCCATTGGTATATACTTAGGAGCAGAATTGTTGTGTCATATGGTCATTTTATGTTTTCTGTTTGAAACATTGCCAAACTTTTTTTTTCACAGTTGCTGAGTCTTTTACATTCCCACCAATGAATGTGTAATGGTTGTAATTTCTGAACATTCTCACAGCACTTGTTATTTTCTATTGTTTTGGATATGTGTTGATTTTAAACTTAAAAAAATAACACTTTAATGTTTTATTGATACGTTTCCATTTATAAAGGTTTGACTGTACATAACAAAGAAAATCTAGCATGTTAAGCTCTTATAGGATCTAACAAAAGATTGAAGTAAGCAGGGAAACCTCAGGATATAATATATTTAATTTTAAAATGTTGGAGAGAATGGTAGTATAGGATTCACAAGTATAATTGAAAGGCCTGCAATTTTACATGAAATGTAGCTATGTCAATAATTGCTCTGTATTATACAGTATTATATATGTTAATAGTGATGTACAATAAGATGCCTTTAATTAAACTTATATGAGTTCACTTAACTATTTACACTGCTGTGATTGACTCAGTCTCAAATAATTGCCACCAAAAATTTAGAAAATGAGTGAAAGAAAGATTTTATAGATTGTATGTAAAACCCAGTTATCCTAGTAAATTCAAAGTACAATGCAGACTACTTACTATGTAGCATATTTTGTGCTGTCAAATTAGTTTTACAATATTCATCTTCACTAACTGTATAAGTACTACATTTAATGATTATAAAACAGCTCTTTGACATGTTAAAATTTGTAGGTTTAGGTTAGAGTAATCGAAACAGACTTCCTGAAGGAAGCACATTAACTGGTTGACCCCATGCATACTTCATTTCTTAAGTGTCATCATTCTTTTGGGAAATGATTTCTGTGACTTCCCAGATTAGGATAGTTTTGTAGTTCCATCCCACTGTGTCCTTTATCATTCAGAGCGCTGGTTTGATTCTAATCAAATCCTTATTCCTGTGAGATTTTATTAATGCCCTCCTTTCCTGTCAGGGTGTAAGCTCTCCATGAGCAGGAGTTATATTTGTCTTTGTCCTTTATTTCTTTCCCTTCACTCAGGGCTGTGTGCTTTAGTGAGCATGTTACATGACCAGTGAGGGAACAAACAACTAGAGGGAAATCAATGTGAATATTGAAATGCTACTAGGTCTTTGGGAAAATTTTTGTGGGCTCAGGAATTAAAGAACAGTAATGGAGTTCAGTTTGCAGGGGGTGGAGAGAAAGATGGGGCAGTGTTGCTGAAAACTTTGTTCATATTAGGGAGGTTTTTTTTTTTTAAACTGGTGATTGAACTCAGGGGCACGTGACCATGGAGCCACATCCCCAGCCCTATTTTGTATTTTATTTAGAGACTCTGGGTCTCACTGAGTTGCTTAGCACCTTGCTTTTGCTGAGACTGGCTTTGAACTCATGATGGTCCTGTCTCATCCTCTTGAGCCATCGTCTTTATTTGCTAAATTTAAACATTTATTGTTGTTTGACTTCATAATGGCTGCCAATCTTACTGGAGTGAGATGGTATCTTAGGGTGGTTTTGATTTGCATAAAGGGTACTCTTGTACATTGCTGGTGGGACTGCAAATTGGTTCGGCCACTTTGGAAAGCAGTATGGAGATTCCTGGGAAAGCTGGGAATGGAACCACCATTTGACCCTGCTATTGCCCTTCTCGGACTATTCCCTGAAGACCTAAAAGGAGCGTACTACAGGGATACTGCCACATCAATGTTCATAGCAGCACAATTCACAATAGCTAGACTGTGGAAACAACCCAGATGCCCTTCAATGGATGAATGGATTAAAAAAATGTGGCATCTATACACCATGGAGTATTACGCAGCACTAAAAAATGACAAAATCATGGAATTCGCAGGGAAATGGATGGCACTAGAGCAGATTATGCTTAGTGAAGCTAGCCAATCCCTAAAAAACAAATGCCAAATGTCTTCTTTGATATAATGAGAGCAATTAAGATTAGAGAAGGGAGGAAGAGCAGGAAGAAAAGACTAGCAATAAACAGAGACATGAAGGGGGAGGGAAAGGGAAAGAAAATGGGAATTACATGGAAATGGAGGGAGAGCCGCATTGTTATACAAAAATACATATAAGAGGCTGTGAGGGGAATGGGAAAATAAATAAGGAGAGAAATAAATTACAGTGGATGGGGTAGATAGAGAGGATGGGAGGGGAGGGGAGGGGAGGGGGGATAGTATAGGATAGGAAAGGTAGCAGAATACAACAGTTACTAATATGGCATTTTGTAAAAATGGGGATATGTAACTGATATGATTTTGAAATCTGCGTTGGGGGTAAAAATGGGAGCTCATAACTCACTCAAAGCTTATGTAAGAAATATGCTATGTCAAGAGCTTTGTAATGTTTTGAACAACCAATAAAAAAAAAATAAATTTAAACATTTAAATTTTCTGCATTCACTCATGTATAAGTTGAATATATTTAATATTTTAAGTTACATTCTGTCACAAATTTTGAAACATTTTGAAAAGTATATAAAATATATCCTATGTTTTAGCATGCTATTCCATTATTTGGCAGCTCTTTACTGGAGGAAGTGAAGTCCAGAGGCAGTAATACCAATGAAGAGACTGTTGTAATTATCCAGGGGATTGTTTATGAAGTGCCCTGCATCTAGGTTAGTTCCAGTAGGAGAACAGTAAATAAAAGAGATACTTGTAAAATCAAGTAGGTGTAGATAAGCATTAGCTGATAGATTTTTTGGAAAGAAAATAGCTTAGAATTACTTAGGTTTATAGAGGGAATTAAGCTGGTGTCTATAGATTTGGGGTGAAGTTAAGTGGATTTTTTTTTGATACTGTTGTGGATTTGCATTTTAGGCTATATCATAGGTTGTCAGAGGTTTTTTTTTTTGTTTTTTTTTTTTTTAATACAAAGCCAAATAGTAAATATTTAATCTTTGTGGGCCATATGGTATCTGTGTTAGCTATTTAACCATGCTGTTGTGTGAAAAGCAACCACAGATTCTATGTAAACCAATGACTGTGACTGTGTTCCTATAATAGTTCTTGTACAAAAACAGGTGGTAGATGCCACTTGGCCAGCCATGCTTTTTTGTTTTCCAACCCTGGATTGCTGAGCTTTTATTTCAAATTATATTATTAAATCATAGTGGAACCTATTGTGCATTATGTAATTTCCTTCAATGATGGTCACTAATTGAAAGTAGACTGTAGAAAAGGACTTTTGTAATCTACTTTCTAGAATTTTGTGACTAAGCACTGTGTTATAAAATTTGGGGGAGGCCATTAAACAATGGCCAACAAGAACTTCTGCACTGGGCCCCAGCAAACTATGCTGGGTTTGGAGGAATGGAGGAACTCATGCTGGGTACTACATAATCTGACTGGACTTTGAAATGGATCCAGTTTTTACAAACAAACAAGCAAGCAAGCAAACAAACAAAAAAACCCCAGGAGATTCCCAGCAGCCAGTCAGAAGGGACCCAGTTAACCTAATCTGGCATAAAAAGGAAGGATTCTATTTACTTATAAAAATATATAACTTTGAAATAGGTAGTCCACTTTTTGGTCCTTATTTCTACTTTCTTTTCTGCTTTTCTACCTATAAAGTCAACACTGTCTGCTTAGTGTATTGGATCACTTTTTCTAAATTTTGATGAGATACTACCTGATTCATGAATTGTTATAAAAGCCAATCAAATCTTTAAATTTGTTAAAATTCTGCTTCTTTTAAAAAGCCATAAGCAGGTCAGAGAAAAATATAATAAGACCTACAATAAGAATTAAATCAGAAAACCTAAGTTGACTGGTGGGAACAATAAAGGTAGGAGCCTGTCAAAGGAAAACTTGGTAGAAGTCCAATGACTAGAGATTTTATGAGCATCAAGAATTACGAGTGGAAAAATATGGAATTGTAAGTTTCACATCTTTTTTTTTTAAATTTTAAGTTGTTAATAAACCTTTTTATTTTATTTATTTATATGTGGTGCTGAGAATTGAATCCAGTGCCTCACACGTGCCAGGCAAGTACACTATTGCTGAACCACAGCCCCAGACCCAAGTTTCATATCTTGTAGTAAAGATCTTTTAGGATTAAGTCAATTCTACAAAGACCTGTACAGCAAAAATTTTGGGAAAAAATAATGGAAATATAAATAATGTAGAAATGATCAATGAAGCCAGGTGAAAAACATCAGTTTTGGAATCATACTACCTGGTTAGAATCTTGTCTCCGATTTTTTTTCTTTTTTTTTTTGGACTTGTGGTCTATCTTCAGTCTTTTTCGAATTAGCTTTAATTTTTCCATCTGAAAAAGATGGTTAATAGCTATTTATAGGATTATTAAGAGACAATGTAGTGAGTGCCTAACATGGTACCTAATTCACAGTACTGCATAAATGACAACTGCTATTATCATTACATTAATTTCATTTTATTTATATTACAATATGGCAGATGGGTAGAGAGGCTTTCATAGTTTCTATGAAAAGGACTTAAACTGGATATTCTAAGTTCTCTTCTATCTAGGATTTTCCTTTATTGCTATCATTCTGATTTTTTCCATGTTATTCATTTTTGTGAATTGACATTTTATACATACTATTCTGTTTTTTGAAATAATTTTATGAGATGTAATACTAAACAGTTTTTATTAGAAAGATATGAATCTCTCCTGGATTCAATGATAATCTTTCAATTACATCAGAAGCTTAGTATGTGTCTGACTGTAGTACATCAAAAGTATCATTACTGTTCATGAAACAGTACAGTAGCCAGGGTCAATTGTTATCACTGGTTTATTTCAGAATAGTAAAGTGTTAAAGATTGAGATGACGGGCCATGCAGAGTTAAAATTTGAGGAGATTGCTGTTTGTGCTGATGACATTTCCTTAACTTCTTTTGAAAACTATTGAACATGAGCATATGACTCTTTATACTAATTGTAATGCATTACTGTACCCCATAATCTGTGAGAGTGTTCACCTCTGCACTCTGCCTGTCCAGCTGTTGTCTTGAACAATTATCAGCGAGTTATTATTCTGGTATGAGCTGTGTCATGCTGGAAAGTGGGATGAAAAAAATGTTAATGAGCATGCATGAATGTTGGTTGATGAAGGTTAAGTGGTTGCAGATATACTCTCTACATTCTTTCCTGTGCATGTTCAGACTGCGGCAATGGGCTCTGATGAAGGATTACAAACAAATGGTGCTGATTGACAGTTCTTGATTTAACATTAAAATGGTATCTAAAGGCAAATTTTGTGCTTCAGCTGAACAATAGACACGCAGTGTTATTGACCCCTGGGTATAGCACAACACTTCAGCATTGGTTTTATTTTATACTTTAATTTTGTTCCTCTTGTAGCTGATTTTCAAATTCCCTCATTTTTGTATTACACATTATTTTAAAATTATGGCTGGCAATGTGGCATAGTTGAAAACACACAAAGAAAAGAACCATTAACAGGTATGTACTTATGTTTTTGGAATAATTATGCAATTTTAAGTATGATCACATACACATTACACACAATACCTGTCTAGGTAGATGAGCACAGACAAGTTCTTAATAGCAATGTGCCTCTTCATGTGTTTGCTTGTATTTGAAATAATGACCCTAGTGCCTTCTTTAGCATTTGTTGCTTATTTGTAGGTTAAATAAAATTAGCTGTATATATACTCTTTAGGAATTTTTTAAATTGAGCATAAACTTCAAATACTATTTTTTTTTTTTTTTTGGAAAAAGTCACAGTGAATGGAACAGTATTAAGTTATATTGGTGAAGCTTTTTTCTCATCATTTCCCCCACACCAAATTGAATTTGATTTTGGTCTACAAAGTGGAATTTGTGCTACATAACTGTATCTTGTAACAGAAGTACAAAAGGAGAATGTTTGTTAAATAATCATAGGATTGTAAAGTTGCTAGGATCTGTAGCTATTGTTTTATTTAATAGATGAAAAACTTGAGAGCTATACATGAAGAGACTTAAATTCTATGCCAATAGAAACATTTTACATTATTTGTTTACATTGAAAGGTATTTTCTTATTTATGTGCTGTATGGAAACAGTTCTGTAACTCACTGCCTACTTAACGTAAGAGACAGAATATCATTTTTCATTTTTTTCCACATAAACTTATTTTTCATATGTTAAGCTTGTTTTTAAATTTAAGTATTGGTTTTAAATTTTTCTCTAATTCATAATTATTATAGAAAATGCTCATAAATATACTTTTGTTCTTAAGGACACAGAAATACTCCTCTATATCTGAACCTCATTTTTGTTTTGTTTTGCTTTTTATGGTGCTTGGGAAGCTCTAGCAGTGCACGTGCTAGGCAAGCTCTACCCCTGTGCCACATTACCACCCTCACCTGTACCTCCTGACGTTTCTTGCATCCATAATTCTCTGCTGATAAGGGTCTTCTCATTCCCTAGCTCAGTGACTTTGTGCTTAAGGACTGTTTTCCTCAGAGCTCTGTAATCCCTATTGTGTTAAGTGTTTAAGTCTTAGTGCTACTGTGGCTTTTTTTGTCCTCAGCAACTGAAATTGGATACACAAATCAAGGCTCACCACTGATCATTCTTAAGCCCAGAATTGCGTCATTCGTGATTATTGAGCCAATCATGGTAAATCATTCATCCAGCTGACCAGCTAGTCATTCTCGCAACAATGATATAGGGTGTTTCTCCTATGAAAGCACTGTCCTAACTCCTAACACTCCATGCTGAGACAACACATATACCTCTTATCTTTATGTTGTATTCAGTCTGATAGAGAAGATAGATAAATAAGCAAAGAAAAATGAATATAGTTTTTGAATATGTTAAGTAATGGACAAGGTGTGAGGGTGAGTGCCAGTTTGGAGAGGCTTGTATCCAGGGCCTCTGAAATCACGATGTTTAAATGGAGGCTCACAGGAAAAGTAGGAATTAGCCAACCAAGGAACTGAAGGATAAGAACTCTGAGTAGATGAAATAACTTGTACATGGATCCTCAAGTTGAAAAGAATCTAAGATCCATCAGCATTTCAATATGGCTGGAGCATATTATACGGAGATACTTATAAGAGATGAGGTTCAAGGAATGGCTTGTTTGCAGAAACTTCAAAGGAGTATTTGAGTTGTTTTAAATGGTGGATATGTGATTTTTGAAAACAGGGAGAAGGGAAAAGTCCCATCCAGTCTTAGGAATTGCATGGGCCGGGGAAGATTTGTCAAACTGCTGAAACGTCTACTGGCTAAGGGCACAGGAACATAGATGATGATGATAGTGTTGCTGACCTGCATGATGGAGTATGGTGTTAAAGGCTAGTTAGTAGCCAGTTATGAGTCTGGTAAGATTGATTGCCAAAGGGAAAGTTTTTTCCAGAGACTTTCCCCTCTCTCATCTTCAAAGGCAGGTACAAAAAACTGTAGCTGTTTTCTAACACACATCTAAGCTTATTGAAACCAGTTTAAACACAGGATTTTTTTAAAATTCCAACTATGTGTTAATAAATATGTATATTTTAAAAAAAGTGTCAAAAATCCCACTGTACATGAGTTATTGTTGGCCGTAGGAATCAAGTCCATCAATCAATTTCTGTCTCTAAATTGGATCATTAAAATTCTGCTTCCCTGTGAGGACTGGTTTGTCTTTCATCCTACAGATTCAGGAGGAATGCATGTGGGATGGTTGTTGTTATTATTATTTTTTAAACAAGACTTTCTATCCTTTAGTTGCCTTATACCAAATCAGACTGGAAATTCCTTAAGATCTTGCTAAAATTTTTAGTTTATGTATTTTTTACTCAACTTTTCTTCTATACCTATATGACTTTTTTTTTTTTTAAGAGAGAGAGAGAGGAGAGTGAGAGAGAGAATTTTTAATATTTATTTTTTAGTTCTCGGCGGACACAACATCTTTGTTGGTATGTGGTGCTGAGGATCGAACCCGGGCCGCATGCATGCCAGGCGAGCGCGCTACTGCTTGAGCCACATCCCCAACCCCTATATGACTTTTAAGAATTGTATTGACTTCTTTGTATGTATGGATGTATACAAATGCAAATGTTTGTTTATAATTAGAAAGTGACTTCATAAAGGAGAGAGAAAAGGAATATATTCTAATCTTGTCCCCTATTCATCTTTCAAAGGACACATGTAATACCACTTACTCCGTGAAGACTTTTCTGATTCATCTAGTGAGATGTTATTTTTTGCTGCTTTGAACCTTCAGAGTTCTCCACTGATCTTTTTCCTTGATTGGCCTCAAAGAATTGAGGCAAAATAAATCCTTTGAAAAATTTACCAACCTTTTCATAAAAAGATGCCTGGCTGCTGTAATACTTTTCCTTTTACTTAAATGATAGTATTATGGTGTAATTTTCTCTCTTTCTACCTCATTGTTCCAATTTCATTTGAAGTATTTTAAGAACAGGCCCACATGCTTTATTTCTCTATATCCATTGTTAGAGACCCTAACACTGTCTTATGACTGAGTAAGTGAATGAAGGAAAGAGCTTAAGATTTTCTGCATGGCAGGAAGGGAGCCCTTGGGGGGAGCTCCACAGTAAGAACTCCTATAGTTCTAGTTGCTGTTTTTCTAGCATGGTTCTTGCATTGTTGTTCTACTCCAGGAAATGTATGGGATGTGATCCAGTGAGAGTAGCCTAGAATTAGGAAACTGATTTTCTAGTCTTGAATGTTCCACTTGGTAACTATGTTGCTTTAGAGGTCTGATCTCTGACTCTTATTTACAAATCTATAAAATAATGCTTTTTTCTCATTGAACATACCAGGATTCATTGAAACTGCTGATCTTCATTATGATTAAGAGTAAAACTTTTTTTGGTGCCAAGGATTGAACTCAAGGATGCTTAACCATGGAGCCATATCCCTAGCCCTTTTTATTTTTATTTTTTTTATTTTGAGACATGGTCTCACTAAATTGCTAAGGCTGGCTTTGAACTCCTGATCCTCCTGCCTCAGCCTCCTGAACTGCTGGGATTACAGGTGTGTGCCACCATGCCTGGGCAAAGTAAAACTTTTGAGAAACACAAAAAAGCCCATTGTATTCAGACTCATTATATAAGAGGAACTTTGGAAATGGTGGTAAACTGATCATGTTTCTTTTCTCCCAAGGGAATGAGACTATTACTTAGGTATGATTAAAAGTAGATACAATAAATGCTTATATGGTTGGGGGAAATATTCATATAAGAATGTTTGCTGTAATAGTTTTGATAGTAAAGATTTAGAAACAACTAATACTAATCAGTAAGTAAAATAGCCACACTACAGTGTTACAGCTAAATTATGTTGTAATATACAATTAAGCTATTGAAAAGAATGTTGTTGATCTATATATACATGGACATGGATAGCTAATCCAGGGCTAATTGCTTTTGGAAATATGCAAAATACAAAATAACAAATATGGTATTAGCTTATTTGATTATGAAACAAAAACTAAATTGTTTATATATATCTTTTTGTGTCTATATGTACCCCTTCTTCCCACCCCATTTATCTGTGTAGCCTTTTAAAAGGTTAACAGTAACTATTGATTTTCTTGAGGGAATATTTGTGTAACTTTCCTTGTGTACTGGTAGAATTATTTTCCAATGAATTTTTAAAAATCAATGTACTTTTCCAAAGTCCAGAATAATAGAACAGTTAGCTGGAATGATATCGTGATTAAAAAACTGTACCCAGGAGTGCTTAACCACTGATCCACATTCCCTAGCCCTTTTTATTTTTTGAGACAGGATCTCACTATGTTGCTGAGGTTGTTTATTGTAAAACAATCATGGCTTAGAAATGTCCTTAACTTTCCAAAGTGAAAGACATTTTTATCAAGTATATCATACACACAGAGTTCCATTAACTCCAAAAACTCTATTCAGAAAGCAATGTATTTGATAGTTAATTATTCCAAATGGTGTCTGTGATCAAAAGGGACATGCATTTGTAATGAAGGAAATCTGTGTAATAGCTATCCTGGAGAATGTTTACTCAAGTGTGAGGATGGAGTAATTGATAAAGTGAAAAGTTGCATATTTTCCTCAGGCTTAGAAAGAGTGGCCTGTGAAAGCTGAAAAATCATTATGAGTACTCCAGTAACTAAACAAAGAGGGCTAAGTATGGGGCTAAGATTTTAAATTTGATATTTGAGCTTAAGTATTATATAGTTCAGTGCAAATCATGTTTTGTTTGTTATATCCCCTCTGGGCATTTATGTGTACATATTTGGAAGAAATGGTTTTCCTTTACAGTGCGTTCCACCATCTTATTACTTATATTTGAAATATAATATTTGCCCATAATAATGTACCATTTCCTTCCCCCATTCCCTGACCCAGTTGAGTTGCAGGGGAATTTATATCTAATTTCTTAGACATTTGAAAAAAATCTGTGATGTAGCACATATTCCTGAAAATATGTCCACTGACCCTTGTTACACTTGCATCTCACCCCTTTACTGCTTATAAATCTACAAGGTCTCCCAGGAGCGCTTGCTATCTAAATGTGCCATGCACCATTCATATTCTTCAGAGGTTGCCTGCGTTGTTAAGGAGACATGTAGTCTTTGCATTGAGGAAATTGGGTAAAAATACTCTTCCTCTGGGCTTTCCAGTCTCACTTTGTTCTGTCACTCCCCAGGTACCTATCCTCCAGCTCATTTGTATCTAGGGGAGGAGGAAGGAAGAACACTCTGTATAGTGGCATCTAAATCTTGATTCTGTCTCTGTGGTCTCTTGCAAGTTCTCCCTTAGCTTAGGATTAACTTTGGTGTCTTTTTTGTCTCAGAGATGCTTTTTTCCTTATATCCTGCATTCTTCTTAGCCACTGCTAGGAATATTTTGTGAGAGCATTAATATTTTTTCCCTGTTAAGTACACAGCTCTTACAATTGAACCACATACCTTTCAGAACTATTGTCTCACTATAGATATTACGAAAAATCCAATTTTCTATTTGGCACTGAGGAATGATCTCTTATTCTAAGATATTTCTCTCTTTCCTAGAGGAAATGAATGCTCTTGGTCCTGAAATGACAAGGCTATGGGAAAAAGTTCAGGGGAAAAATACAACAATTTCTTTCCAGTTATCATCTCCAATTATTATCTGAGTCTACTTTCTCTGAGAGTAGAATGAATCTTAGTCATTTTGCCCTTAATTCCATTCAGTTCTTTGTCATCACATTTGCAGTGTCTGCTAATGGACTGGCTAGGCTCTGAATGGTCAGCGTGGACAAAGCACATGAATGGTAGTTGAGAATCCTAATGTCTCTCTATACTTTAATTTTCTTAGTATAGAATTAGATTTTTTTTATTAGATGAAATTCCTCTGTTCATTTTAACTGGGGAGAAATGAAGCTTTCAGAAATTCAAGTGATCATATGAAATATAGATTTGTTATTTCCAGCATGAAATAAAATAGTCCTAAGAACTTGAATATGATATATTAAAACATTTTAAAGATTAAAAATTTTGACATGTCAGAGAGTTGCAGCTAGGTGTTCCTGGATGTCCAAGGTGTTGTTTTGTTTAGTATTTGTTTAGTATTTCATTTCTGTTCCACATTGTCTTGTTGGTATTGAAGAGTAACTTTAACTATCTGAAATTTTTATGAAGGTTTTAAACTTGATATAGTTTTTAATTAGGTCAGGGAGTTTACAGTTGGGGATATGTCAGTTTTAGTAAAGATCCTTCTTCATGAGGATGGTATATTAGTCAGCTTTTCATCTGTTGACCAAAATGCTTGACAAGAACAAGTTAGGGAGGAACAAGTTTATTTTAGGCTCATGGTTTCAGAGGTTTTAGTTCATGGTCAGTGACTCTGTTTCTCTGCACCCTAGATAAGGCCAAATATCATGACAGAAGGCATGGTGGAGGAAAGCTGCTTACCTCATGGCTGCTGAGAAGTAGAGCGTGAGGTGCCAGGGATAAAATAAAAACTCCAAAGGCTTACCCTCAGCGACATACTTCTCTGCCTACAGTTATCACCCAATAAAATAGATCTTTCAAATTTTATCCATCAAATGTATTAATCCAATGATTAGATTACAGCTCTTATTTATAGTGCTCCTCTGCTCAAGTGTCATTGTGCCCAACATAATCATGAAGTAATTGAGTTTAAAGTGAGATTTTCTATTTTTTTTTTTTTTGTACTGAGTTTTGAACCCAGGTCTGCTTAACCACGGAGCCACATCCTTGGCCTTTTTTTATATTTTATTTAGAGATAAGGTCCCACTAAGTTGCTAAATGTCTTGCTGAGTTGCTGAGACTGGTTTTAAACTTACAATCCTCCTGCCTCAGCCTCCCTAACCCCAAGTTGCTGGGGTTACGGGTATACATCACCACGCTGGTCAGATTTTCTAGTTTTTAAGCCACCGTATTTCCATTAATGACAAGTTTCCCCCCTTCCCATTTCACATGGGATTTCTGAATCCTGTCTTTGTTTAGCTCTCCATTTTTCTCTGTGACATTGCTAAGTGAGATATTCAACATAGGGACCCACCCAAAGGAAGATCAAGGACCAGTTTATTGTTAACTTGGCTTTGCCTAATTTTGTCAAACAGACTGCTCTTGTCTGTGGCTCTAAGACCAAAGCCCAGTTTAAATTTCTTTTTTGGGATCTTATTCTGTACTTCATCTATGTGCGAACTGTCTATATGGAGTTGAAGAGTGTCTTTTTCCGTGTAGGAAACTGCCAGGCTTTTTTTTTTTTTTCTTTTTCTTTATAAACCTCCACTAACTCTTTAGAAAGAAAAGAGACAAAGGTGAAAGGACTGCATTCATGTCCTGTCCTTTTAGAATGGAGAGGTATAAAGGGAGTGCAAATTGGAAAAAAGTCTATCTTTTATAGAAAATAGACATGGTAGAACAGTTGACATGGGCTACCATATTCCTGGAAATCTGAGAGCTGGGCATTTAAGAAAATGGAATGTGATTTGATTTTTGAAACACTGTTTAGAAATTAAATTTTTTATACAATTTGGAGAGATAATCTGGGGTGAAGATTTGGAGAGGAAGGGTTATTATGCAGCAGCATTCTCTCTGCCATGGTATCTAATCAAACCAATGTGTATGTGTGAGGCATATTGTGCAGTGAATGTGCACCATCTTTGCCTTCGATCAGCTCTTAGGAAAGAATGTGTGTGTTCTAAATGATCTCACTTTAGTGGTCACTTAGATTTTTATCTCCACATTTAGAAAAGCAAAATATTGACTGTCCTCCTTCCTACATATATTTACAGATCAAGAGAGCAAAGTAACATTGTTAGTCATAGTTTTATGCCATTAAGTACATTTCCATTGTTTTATAACCATCACCACCCACCATCTCTAGAATTTTTTTCATTTCTCCCAACTGACACTTTGTACACATTAAATACTAACTCTTCATTTTCTCTTTCGCATCTGAAGATCATTAAATAAAATATTATTTTCCCATTAACATGAACTCTGCAAGTCCTTCTATAATCTCTTCCTTCTAGTGGTAAGGTATATATGGAACATTCAGATTGCAGTTAAATGGTGCAGTCATACATATATGGCTATGTAGGATCCTACATAACACAAAATCTAGCTACAAGGAGTGATATTGTATATACACAAATATTGAAACTTTGATTTTTTTTCTTTTATAATTTCTAGTTCAGATGATGGGGGAACACAAAGTAGCACAAAATAGTTCAATCTAGAGAACATATCAGGCAAAAGATAGAGCTCCAGTTAGCTAGGCTAAGTGGCACCAAAATGATGTGAAAGACTACTAGGAACCATCATAGAGCACAGAAGAATAAAAATTCAGTAATTGAGAAACTGAGGAAATGAACTCCCATGCGACCTATTAGATATTCTGTCCCTTAGATTTTGTATGGTTTTGTCTATCAGAAAGACTGGATAATAAAGTTGCATGGTATTGTACAAGTTCCCTCTCCTTTCTGATTAGAGATGATATTTATTCTCCTTTTTCTTTGTCAGTGCTAAGCCCATGGGCAGAGACAAGTCTGTGTTTCTTATGGCAGGGGCAGTGTGCTAGATCTTCATTTTTCTACCAGGAAACAAATGTTATTGTGAAATTGTATTGGCAATTCACACTCTGATTAGGTGTTTCCACAAATACTAAATAAAAAAAGGATGTGGTCAATGAATAGGAGTAAGTTTATTGCAATTAAGCCTGACCATTTTACTGTCAGTGAAATTCTTTTAGTATTTTGGGATAATGCTTATTTTTATGTTTCATCAAATTTCTTCTATCTTGTTTGAAATAATCACTTTGTACATTTTGGTGAAACTGTGTGCTATATTTTTCCCACAATCTAATATACCAGGGATGGTCTGCTCATTGTTTAATATGGGAGTACTTTTTATCTTTTAGTTAATAAATTTATTGTTACTTTTTCAGTCTCAAAGTTGCTTAGCACTGTTTGTACAAATATTAATAAGTTGGCTTATTAAGTATTTCCATGTACAGCATGCTAGTAATCCTGAATTACTTGTGTCCTCATTAGGGATTACTGCTTTTAAATTAAGAATGCACCCTAAGTTCTCAATTTTTTTTATAATTGTTTTTTTCCCTCCATTAGGACATTTTCTTATTTATATATGCATCAGTGTGTCATGTGTTAACTTTTGGACTCTGCTTTGTAACTTCTTCTAGCAGAGATATATTTTCACTTTTTAAATATTTATCAGTACATATATGGGAGACAGTTATATTGGTCAAAACAGTAGTAAGTGGAAAATAATTCTTTTAATGAATAAATGTATTAATCCATGGTAGGGAAATGTCATCCTTCATGAACAATTCACAGGCTGCAGGTAATAGAAAGATTCCTTATGGTGAGGAGACTCTTAAGATATGTAATGAATATAGGGATGTTTTCCTGAACAGTTGTGAAGGGGTAAGAACTGTCATGTGAGAACTGGATTCAGTTTATTTTTAGTGGGGCTTTTAGCTCAATCCTCAAATCTTACCTCTGCCCCTACTGACTTTAGATTCATTTGATTGAAGCTTGTCTCATTTGTAATTAGAACAATTATCACTAATATATGTAAGATAAATAGCCTTAATTTTCTCAGGGATGTTTTAAAATTATTTAATGTATAGATTTGAAAGATACTCATCTTAAACTTTTGACTTAAACTATTGTTTTCTGCAAGTCTAAATCTTAGGATATGGTGTAGTGTGTTTACACAAAAGGGGAACTCAACAATGTTTTTTTCTTTTTAGTTTATGGGGTAATACTTTTAAAAGAAAGATGCTAATTTCTGTGATTGAGAATATCTTTGGAGGTTAAGTAGGCTTTTTTTGGAAAATATTTTGATCAATTTGTTATTATAGAAATAAAATAATAGGGAAACAGATTATTTGGAAAAACATTATAGAAATCATTCTCACTTTTAGATGTATATTTTAGTTTTTCATACAATATAATCTGAATGCCTTAATAATTCTGTGCATGTAATAATGGTAACAAAAAATCTAGAGATCACTTTAATTAAGTACTTGTTATAGATTGAAATCCTTCTCTCTCTCCATGTAGGAATCGATTTATAGAGAAAAGACCTTTAACTATTTATTTTTTGACATTGTCTACTAAAATAGAATGTCACATAATGAGAAATATGCATTTATTTGGATATTTCTGATGATTGCTATGATTGAAATAATCAGTTTCACAAAATTTTATTTAGTGGCTTCAGCCACTCTTCCTAAATATTGTATAATTCTTAGCCTTGGATTGTCAAACAGACTTCTTTTTGCTAGTAGAAAGCTCTGATTATTTATGGCAGACATATATTAATATTTGAACACAAATACAACCTATTTTTCCCCTGATTATTTTCTATGTAGTTGAGTACATAGCCTTTTATTTGTGTGCCTAGAAATATTAAAACTTGGTTTGACAGATCAGATATGACTACAGCGATTTATACAATTAGGGTTTTCAGTACTAAAGCATTTTCTTTCCTATTTTGCCAAGGATGTTTCGCCAACTTAAAAAAAAAAGAATTCATTCCATGTTTTTTGTTTTTCTTTCACTACACTTTTCTTGTGCATTCCATATCTTCTGCCCCTAAGTTATTTAAATCTTCTTTGAAATCATACTGTATTATCACAACCACCCACAATGTTAAATAACTATTAGAAATCCATTTTTCTCTTTTTGGGCCATTGGCCTGTTGTCAAATTCTGAGCTTTATCATTCTGCTCCCAATGTATACCTGAATAACTGGACCTTATTTAAAGTTATCCACCACTGGAGAGGTAGTGGTGGTTGAATTCTTGATTTTCTCTTTGGAACTATAGTTTTTTCCGAAGCGTTGTGTTCAGAAGGCCAAGCATTTCTCTTCTCTCCCTTGAGCCTATTATATGGTCCATATCTAGTCAATAACAGCCAAATATAGTCTGTGACCTTTGGAGAGTAATGTAAGTTCTGTTTTAGATTTTTTCATCCATAGAATAAGGAGATTGAATTCCATTCTCTAGGGCTCTCCTGCTTCTAAAATTTAAACAATTTGAATATACTTTGTTAGTGTCTTTGAATCTCATTATCTAGAAAGCAGGGAAGACAATTAATAGCAATTAGGTAAATGATTCATATATGTCTCTTTTGAAACTCAATCCATTGAAGATTGTTAGGAGCTCATTTTTTTATGTCAGTTATTTTTACTATTTTTTATTGTTGAGTTGAATTTGTTGCTTTCTCTCAGTGTTATAAAGAACACTTGCTTATTTAATAAAATATTTTCTTCTTTATCCTCTCAAGGTTAGTGTATAATCTCATTAAGAAAAGGCCATTTGCTATAAATATTAACCTAAAAAAATTCATAACATTCATGTTAAAGGACTACCAGAAAAAAATTGAAGTGGTTAATATTTAAAAAAAATATTGTCATGAGATAAACTTAACCTAAGAAGTACCAACAAAAAGTGTAATAAGCAATTATTAGTATTTACTGATTTAACATACATTATGGACAGAAAAAACTGTTTTTTATTATCTTTTGTGCTTCTGATTTCTTACACATTTGGAACTTCATATTCTAGGTTTTTTTAAATGGTGAAATAATGTATAAAATTTATATGGAATTTTATTTTTTAAAAGGTCACATTTTAAATCAATCCCATTAGAACATAATGGAAGATGAACTGAAATAAGATGTAATGTATAACCATGTACCATGGAACTGTAATTTTTAATGGAAAATTTAGTGTAAAAGGAAAGATTTTGAAAGGATATTCTTTATATAATTTGGCTGCTATTTTTGAAACTTTGAAAATAGAAAAAGAATAAAGTGGAAATGTAATTAAAAAAGACTTTTTTAGTTCATGGCTCTCGGCAACATAGAAAGTTTTGTCATCTTTGACTTCATTCTGACATAAAACCCTTATAAAATGCGGCATATGCTGTGTTAGCGATCAGAACTGTTTTTGAACAGTATTAATCTTCTCTAGGAAAAATGGAGCCTTACACAGCATCTCTAGGAAGTAAGATTAAACACAGACCTTTAATGGCAAAATAGCTAGATCAGAAGTATAGATGGTACTAATAATCTGACTTATGATTCAGAGTTTCATGTTATACGTGAGAAAATCTAGTCTTTTAGAGCAAGCGTATTTTGTACTGGCTTTAGAAGAACTTCACCAATGGATGGAATGGAGTCTGGAGTTTGCTTCACTGTTGGCTCTGCATTGTTCTGTGTAGTCTGATTCTCTTCCTTCTCTGTCCCTGTGCAGGGAGGGATACCTGAAGGTAATTATCTCATTTCATTGTCACAAGGACTCTTCAAGGGCCTGTTTCATAGATGGGTGACCTAAGCCTTTGGTTTGGTGTTGAGTGATGGGACCTGCATGCATAAGAACCTGGTATCCTCATTCCAATCCCAAGTTCATTGCAGGGTCCTGGCATGCTAGTAAATCACACAGTGATTGCCAGTATAGATAACTGAAATAATATTTTTCTGTAAAAACTTTATTCCCATTAAATATCCTTCTTGATTCTTAGTCCTCCTTAATGAGTTCTTTTTGTTTTTGTAGTAGTCTGGTTTTGATTGCTATAACAAAATGATGGAAGTTGAGTAATATATAAAGAAAGGAGTTTTTTTTTTTTTTTAATCTAATTTCTTCTAAGCTTTGGAGATTCAAGGTTGTGTCACCAGTATCTGCCTCATTCTAGTGAGCATCTTATGGTAGATGGCATCATGTCAGTTTCATGTGCAAGAGGGAGCTGTTACACGGAAAGATAGGAATCTAGAAACAGAAAAGTAAGAGACTTGTTTCAGTCTTTTATAATAACCCTCTCATAAGAATTAAAAAGGGTTTCACAAGGGCTATGTTCTTTTAAAGAGCAACACTCCCAGTGTTAACCTCTTACTAAGTCCTATCTTTTTAAAGGTTCCAACACCTCTTAACATCCCCAACTAACTACAAACACGTGAATTCCTGGATACACACTCAAACCATAGTGGTTGCCAACATTTAAATTCTGCTTTTGCATAAGTGCTTTTCCTTGTTTTTCTTTCATTTGAGGCAGTCTATTATGTGGATGAATTTTTTTGGCTAAATTTTCTATATGAAAGGTCCCTCTCCTACCACTTCAAGTCTATTTGGATAACAGATTCATTATCTGGTATCATATTAACATAAACATTTTTCAGTCTTGGTTTATTGATTCCTGTTGTTTTCTTTGTTAGTAAACTCTATTTCTTCCTACCCCTTTGCCCACATTCTCACTCTTTACATTCTGTTCTTTGTAAAGTAGTAAAGTATTGCAAGGCTTCCAGTGGCTCTCAGGGTCATTTGTCTTACCCAGAGGGTATAAGCCACCTGAAAAAAATACAGTATGAAATAATTAATAAAGAAATAAAAGAGTCAGAATAGGCTTTAAAGCAGAGCACCTGGTAGATTGTCTAGTCCTGGTAGGAGATGGACTAGAGCAGTTAAAAAAAAATGCCTCAGGTGGTTTATTTAAGGGGGTGCATCAAAGGCAGGGATAAGGTTTCAGGGGGTGGAATCTTGCTTCCTAAAGTTGACATCTTGGCATGCTACACCCATCTCTGAGAGGCTGTGTGGCTACAGCAGATCACCCCATCTCAGGTGCTATGTGGTACCAGGCAGAGCTGAATAGAAATTCACATGTATCTGGGCAGTCTTAACCAGTGTGATTGTCATTGGAAGTTCCCAAATATCAAAGTTTCCTATTCAATGGATTTCCATGTAAATTTGTTTCACACACAACTCTCCACAGTAAAGACAGAAGAAAATCACACATTTATTACATCATGAATGTGCTGATATGGTAAACTCAATGAGTCTAAATCATCTTTTTTTTTTACTAAAAAGACAGAATTGGTAAAAATTACTTCAGACTCTGGTTTGGAAGTTGAACTGGTCAGGGTTGCTTGTAAACTTTTTTTTTTTTTTTTTTTTTTTTAAATGTGACACAAGGATCCTTTATAACTAGTAAAAGATATCCAGAGTTAAGTCAGGTAATCTTCATTCTTTTATGAGATCTGCTGCTCAAAATTACTCTTAGCATTTTTTTTTCCTCATGAGAGATATGTTGCTAACAGTCATGGTAGTAGGATGATGATTACAAGAATTATAAAATGAACTGATTACAAGAATTATAATGAACCAAAGCAGAAATTGTGAGTGCAGTACTTAGTAGGTGTTCAGTAAATTGTATTTAAAATTTAAGATTATTTTCTTTTGTTAGACTAGAAAATGCTTCAGAATGTGAAGGAGGGATACTGATGATGATGGGAAAAAAATCAAATTCAATTAAAAATTACATTCTACCTTCTTTTGATAATTGATGAGAAAAAATTACATATATTTTCTAAAGAGTAGCATGTTGTTATTTGGTCATATTAAGGAAATGAACTAGTATTGTTATTAGTTTTTTTCTGAATATTTCAACTAATATAGAAATACAAAAATTTAAATATTGGGGAGAAGGAGTTACATGTGTATTATATGGTACCCATGGGACCTTAACTGTCAATGGAGTAACTATTAAGAATGATGCCTGTATCTCCAGTTTGGATTTCTTTTCTCCTTATCTGTATCCTGTTGCCTCTTGTACATTTTCAGGTGGATATGGATGAGCTCCTAAAACTGAACATGTTTAAAATTGGGCTATTTCAAATGTGGTCATCATTTGTTCATAAATTAAACAAACCATACCATCATTTACCTGGTTGCTTAAGCCTGAGTTTCCTCCTTTATTCTGTAGATTTCTGCTTACCTACATACAACTGATAATCCACATGAATGACATTTAGTGTGCAAATTCCTGTCCTTTCTGTTGCTAATATGGATACTGTGATAAACAAAGTTTCTGCCTCTAAGATTTGTACTTTCTAATGGAGAAAAAAAGACATTATCAAATTTATGACATATGCCAAGAAAGCACTTTGGAGGAGAAAAATGCAGAGTAATAATGGTGAGTGCTGAGTGAGGGGCTTGTAGTAAAAGTAGACTTTGCCAGCAAGTTTTAAGAGTATTTTTCTGCTGCATTATGGTAAAGAGACTGTAGTTAGTTATGCCTGGAAGTGGAAATATTAGTTAGGAAACAGCTGGGAACCAGGTATGCCAGGTTTCTGTTCTCATGACTATAAAGCTCAGGGTTTACTCCAGTTGAACTGGGCTGACTGGGCTGCACAAAATAACCACACAAGAGACACAAATACCTTTTTCTTTGAGGTCGCTCTGATGGCCCCTCTGACCTTAAGGGTGCACAGGAAGAGAGAGATGGAGTATGCACTGACCTCTTTTATTGAGGAGAAGCTATTCAAATGAGGCAAGGGGTCAGGTTTCTGGGGGCTGAGTCTATCTTCATGATGTCCACTGTCAGCAGGTTGACTGACACCTGGGTAGGCCACACCCAAGGGCACAGTAAGAGAAGGGGATACACACAAGGTACTTCCATGGAAGATTCTATCCTAAACAGGGCAACGGCTTATATTACAAAGGAACAGGTGAGCATAGCTTCACACATAGGGCTGTAGCAAAACACACCCATGCACAGGACACCGACCCTGGAACCCAAGAAGGGTGGGGAAAGCTCTGCCACATTTCTGTGACTGAGGGCCTCCGCACCCAGCCAGGGAGTGTGACTCAGTCATGTGCAAGGTTGGTCTCCCATACAGGTATTCCCAAGAAGGGGAATAATAGTAATTAGTGAGGTGGTGAGGAGAAATTAGTTTGGTAGCTGTTTAGGGATTAGAGTCAACTGGATTCATTGATGGACTTGGATATGGTTGATAGAGAAATAGTTGAAGTATAAACTCTTTGACTTGTGCAGCTGCATTAAGAGAATACCCAGCTCCTGAGGAAATGTAGAAAAGGAGATGTGGAGATGAGAGAGAATATGCCAGGAGTGTGGTTTTCAGATATGGTAAGCTGAGGCATCCATTAGATATGCAAATGGAGATGTTGAAAGTAAAGAGGTGGATAGTCTAGAATTCAGAAGACAGATATGAGTTGGACCAATTATTCGACTGGTTCCCATTGTATATTCTACTTTTAGAACTCATGTGATTCCTGATGAGGTTATCAGTTCCTCTCATTTGTTTTCTCCTCTGTCATTATTTTTGCTATTTTTTCAATCTAACCTCAGTACTTCGAGTTTGTCTTTAAATACAATTCTTCTGATTTATCTTGCAAGATGTATGAATCTTGCAAGTACTGGCTCCTCAGTACTCTAAATATAGTTCAAATGGATTTTCTCTCTGGAACTTTTCATTACTTCTGTGAAACAATAAAAGGAGAGAAAATTGTGGGCTAGTGATGTGGTTTAGTGGTAGAACACTTGCCTAGCAAGTACAAGGCTCTGGGTTCCATACTCAGCACCACCACCAGAAAAAAAGAAAAAGGAAAAAAATATATATATATATATAATAAAAATAAAATAAAGAAAAGTGATGAAAATTTAGAAAAGGAGGATAGATGATTTGAATGGTCAATTAATAAAAATAAGACTTTAGCACTTAAGACAGTAATATAGCATAGGAGTAGCATGTAGAACAGTGGAACAGAATTCAAACCCAGAAAAACAGACCTATTATAGCAACATGCATTTTATGAAAGAATAATTTAAAATCTTTTGTGAAAGATGGTTATTCATAAAACAATGCAGAAATAGTTAATAAATATTTTGTAAAACAGAAAACTGGATTGTTGTCTTACAGTAAGTTCAAAACATGTAATTAAAATACACCTCTTTCTGATGTAAAAATAATGGAATTATAATTGCCAACTTATACATTATATGAAGATCTCGTAACCAATTACCAATCTTGTGTACTTACATCTTATGAAGTTCTTGTAACCAATTACCAATTCTATTTGCTTTTTTAAGGTTATTTCCCCCTATTATTGTGATCTGTGTGTGTGTGGGTGTGTGTGTGCGCGCGCGTGCACGTGTTTGTCTCTCTAAGCAATTTCCTCCCCGTTCTGTGTTACTATGATCCTAATTTTTTAAGATAACATACTTTGAGAAGTGTTGTTTGTGGACACAGAGAGTAAAAAGGTGATTGGACCACCTTAGTTGTAGTTGTTAATCTTGACCATCATATGCCTTATGATAGCCACATGTTTTTATATTGTTGTATAGCATAATGTGTTTATTGTATATTTCTGTTAATGATAAAGTAGTTAAATTTGTTTCTTAATCTTTAGAACACTGAGGTAAAATCAGCAAGTATCAAATTTTGACTTTTTAGATTTAAAAAACAATTTCTAAATAATAATGCAATTTTATTGGAGGTGTATTCTTAAATAAATGTGGTATATCAAACAAAAAACAGATATAAGAGCCGGGTGTGGTGGCGCACCCCTGTTAACCCAGTGGCTGGGGAGGCTGATATAGGTGTATCACAAGTTCAAAGCCAGCCTCAGCAAAAATGAGGCACTAAGCAACTCAGTGAGACCTTGTCTCTAAATAAAATTCAAAATGAGTCTGGGGAGTTGGCTCAGTGGTTGATTGCTCCTGAGTTTAAACCACGGTACCCCAAAACAATAACAACAACAACAACAGCTATATGATTTATTTTAGCACTCTTTGTGCTAAGTTCTTAATACATTCAAATCGTATGTATATTGATTTTTGTAATTGTGTGCTATATATTGTATACTTACGCATAATTGTATTAGTTTCCATAGTGTGTATTAATTTTGTTTTTTCCTTCAAATATTAACTCTTAATAGTTTCTCTGGTAGGGTCACCAGTGCTTATCTGAAACAGTTTGAGTCTTGGAATATGTACTTTTGTAACTGATTTAGAAGTTTTTTTTTTTTTTAAAGCTTTTTTGATGGAAGTTTATTTTTTGTTCTTTTGCACTTCAGTGTCTTTACTTCCCCTAACATAGATCTGTCCTTGCTTTTACAGAGAAAAGAGATGAAGAAGATTTTGAAGAGAAGAAAGCTATTAAGAAAAAGATTAAAGAACTTAAATTTCTAGATTCTAAAATTGCTCAGAACCTTTGTAAGTATCAACTTTTAATGCTATTATCAAAACACATACAAAAGGTGTTTTTATTTCATTTTATGACTTCTTTTTCATTTTATGTTGTTTTAATTATAATATTTGCTTAATTTCAAAGATAACACTCCCTTCTGCAAATTATGAGATTAAATTCTTCAAAAGACTAGTGTGTTAGGATTTCATCCTAAATCATTTACATATTTTCTATCTTCCATAATTGAAAAGAGAGTTATAATTTCAAGTCCCATTTTAGAGTATAAAAATAAAAACAAGGAATTCAAGTAATAACATATTTTTTTTAAAAATTGGTAATATATCATTTCTGTTATATTCTTCTGAATCTATTATTTGTGATACTTGATCACACATGAAGGAGTTTAGAATATTAATGGAAATAGGGATGATGATAAAATGAATTTCATTATCCCATCTGAGCAGTTCAAACCCTTTCTTCAAAAGTACTGACTGGAAATATTTTTGATTTAATTACTGTTACAGGAGCTAACTACTTAGTTTTGAATTGTCTTCCTGACTGAATTACTGTGAGAAAAGAAGCTAAATAGTTTTGCTCCTAACTCATTTGTAATTGGATCTTAGATATACCAAGGATAGTTCTGCTTGGACCTGAGATAATATGACCATTACTTTCTTATAGTACATGAGGGATATAATGTGGAGAATATAGTGGGATGAAGCAAGTAAACATGACTTTTAGTCCACCTATTAATTATTACATGCCTCAAATGAGTTTTTAGTAATATTGGAACAAAACAGTTTTTCAGTGAGAGGATAAAGATTCAGACTATTGATTAAAGAGAGTTATATAAGAGGTAATATATGAAGAAGATATGATTGACATTCCTTTTTATGAAGGTTTTAGAAATGACTCCCCTTCATCCTTCCCATGAGAGAGGGTCATCACTTTTCTATAGTATAGGCTGGACTACCACCCACACAAAACAGTGTGAAAGTATTAATGCTGTCACACAATATTTTATTCTCATTTTGAGCACAAATTGCTCATCCCTGCCTCTTCCATGTTAAGTACCAACATGTGGCACATTTGGGTCAATCAAAATATAAGTGAGGTGACATCAATTTTGGGTAGAAACATTTGATTGGTGATGGCCACTTCAGTGAATCTCTTTCCCCTGGCACCCAGAATGGCAGTCAAAGTGTTGTTCACCATCTCGAAAAGAGGATCATAATTAATACAGCTCTGCCTCTCTTGTGTGTGATAGACACATAGTTTCAATGGAAAATAGTTGTGTGTGTGTATGTGCTTATTAGTCCCCTGAAAATTTGGGAGTTATTACATGATACAATCATTTCAGGACCTCCCACCATCCTCCCTTGCACCCCTAGAACATAGTAATGTCCAAAAGTTCTAACTCAGCGATCAGAAACAGGTGTTTTGTTTTGAAAAATATCCATGGTCTGCATTACACATTGCTAGTCTTGACTTTAAATAACTTTGTCATGGTTCCCGAAGAAATATCATTTTGAAAACTGTACTTTCTGAGTAGATCAGCCAGGATGACTTAGCTTAAATATTTATTTCAGTTGACTTGTTGGGCAAGGTTATTCATTATTACACATTATATAGCATGTGCTAAAGAGGATGTGCTGGATAGTTAATAGCATATACTAATAACTGTTGACTAACTCTTCCAGGTAGGTATTAGCATTGACATTATAGGTGGAAAATCTGGAGGGTTTTGCAGTTAGGTGACTTGAATAAGGTTGCTCATTTTGAAAATGTTTAAATAGGTATAGTTTTATTTATTCCTGCTTACAGATTACAAAATCACATTCTTAAAGAGAAGCATCCTGTTTGTAATATGCTTTAGCCAGAGGATATATATCCCATTTGTTTAATTGACAAACAAGTTACAAAGTACAATATCAAAAGATCCAGAATTTATATCATGTCTGATGAGAATCCATTATAGGATTATTCTTGCCTTCTCAGATTGTAGGAAAAAGTGTTATGATTGAAGCTTCATGAAACTTTGGCAGCCTATAATCTGTACTGTAATTATAGTTGGATTCACAGCTGGGTTTTGTCTATAAAATTCAGTCTTAAGATGATAAATTCTGAGCAGAGATAGTGTTGATAGTGGTACTGTTTTAGAATGAGGCAACTTGGAATAAAGCTGTGGTCAGTAATAGAAATATACTAAAATGGAGAGATTTACTTCTAAATTTTATAGAAGAGAAAAATAATGGGTTGGTACTAGATAAGTTCTCTTAGATTTCTCCTAACTGAAAAATTTTTGAGAATTTTGAGGAAAGAATCTATTAGTTACTCATTTATTTGTCTACTTTACTTAAAGATAGGTTAGATTTCCTATATTTTCAGTTCACAAAATTTTGGCAAAAATTCTGGGCTCATCATTAGTGATAAAATTCCAGGATCAAGAGAAGTCTTAGGAGTTTTATAAGATTCATGAGGTTAACCAGATTTTTTTTTTCCTTGAGTGAATTTAAGAGCTGTAATGGGAGAAACCCTGGAATCTACAAATTAATGTAAAGGTTTAAATATTTATAAATTTCTTCACAGAAAACAAGCATGACTGGTTCTCAGATCTGCACACTTTACACTCCTTAACTGAACCCAAAGCTTCCTACTGGGATCTATATAATCACATTTTGAATGATAAGATGTATGTTAGTAGAAGGATTCATTTTAATGGGCCTTTTGGAAGTTTTAACTGAGTATCTCTTATGTTATTCTCAGTAACTTTTAAGTTTTTTAAAAAATAAAGTCTATACTTGTCTTTCGAATTGTCTCTTAGGCATCCCCCCCAATAGTTATTACAGCAATTGCTTTCCAAAAGACAATCAATTAATTAATAAAGTATTAAAACCTTATTTTGATCTTTATGAATATATTAATAGGGTATTATGTTTTATTTATAAAACTTGAAAGTTGTGGACAAATGACAAATATAAGAGAAAATAAAAAGAATAAGCTATTTTAATCTGCAAAGCAAATTTTCCTAACGTTTTATTTATATATATATATATTTGTGTTTTATTTGTTACTATGATGTATAGTGTGTTATTTACATGTTTTACTCATCCTTTTTGGTATTTACTTACTTCATTATGTGAGAACCACTAACTTCACAGGTACTGGTGGACCTATTAACGTTACTGATTAAACAACTGTGAAGTTAATAGGTCCACCAATACCACACTTACTTCTGACTGCTTTATAAATTTAGAGGTTCAAGAACACTTTCAGGTTTCATTAGTAATTAAAATTATGTACAGAACTTAATTTTTTTCTCTCATTGTTATTTTGGTCTCTCTCTCAATGGAGTTGTGGTCATTTCTGACTTCTGCCAGCAATGACTTATGACATTGCTCAGAGTATTGTGAAGCAGGGAAGCTCCCTTCGTGGTTAGGGTTTTTACAGAGACTTGGTCATAGTTGAAATCCTATATTAATGACCCCAATTTCTAACCTCTGTACAAGAAGAGCTAAAAGTTTGAGGCTCAAAACCCACACTAGAAATCAGATTGTAACCATAGACTATGTAGTTTGGCCCAGTATCTCCAGGTATTAAAGAACATCAGGCAGGATGTTCCAGTGGTTTAGAGAGTACCTCATTTTACAGGCAATAAGGTCAGGCAGACCTTAGCTGGGTAAAATTAATCCTTTATCTCACATTATCATATTTCTAAAAAATTTCCTATTCATTTAAAACTATTTTATATCATTAGGATATTTATGTTACACATGAGAGATTCATAAAATATATGATACAATTTAATAATAAACAAAACATCCATAGTTAAAAGAAAACATTGCCTCTACTTTAGAGGCTTAAATATGTCCCTCTCCAATTTTATCCCTTTTCCTGTGAGAAGTAACCTTATCATGATGTTCAGTTAAGCACTTTTTTTGGGGTAGTTTTACTAATTATATACATATTCCTAAACATGTTTGATTTGGAATCTTAAAAACCCCAGACCATGTTAATTCATTCAGGTATAGGATAATCATCTCCATTGCAATACAGGATTTACATTCTTGGAATGTTACACTCGATTCATTCAAGGTGTAGTTGACATTTAGGTGATGTTCATGCTAAACCTGTTCTACTGCCTGTTTTGTAAACAAAGTTTTATTGAAATATTAACAGGGCATTTGCTTACATATTGTCTATGGCTGCTTTTGAGCTATACTAGTTGAGTTGGTATTTGTGACATACTGTGTGTCATCCCCTGCTGTGTCAACTGTTGTGTATTTGTACCACTTTACTCTTGCCTCAGCAATGCTTGTTTCTGTTTTACCTCCCCAGTGCTTGGTGTTTTAGAAGACACTAGATTTGTTGTTGTTTTTTTTTTTTTTTGCTTATCACATTTGGCATTTGTTGAGCCTCCTTGGTCTGATGATGTTTGTCTTTCTGTAATTCTGAAAAATTCTCAGCATTTACTTTTCAAATGCTTATTTTTAAATGTATACTTATTAATTGACACATTAATTGTAGATCTTAGTGGGATTTGTTGTGGTTTGTCCATACATGCATACAGTGTATATTAATCATATCCATCCACCCTTCTTCTACCCTCATGCCTCCCCCCCACCCCACGCCCACCCTTGTATGCCCTTGCCGACACACACTATTTCTACTTTCAGGTCAACTTTTATTTATTTTTCCTTTCTTTTTAATCTTCCTTATATTAGAGGGAACATAACGATACTCATCCTTTTTTGTTTGTTTGTTTGGGTCTAGTTTACTTAGTTGAACATGATGTTCTTAAGTATGCTTCTTTTCTAGTACCCTGAGTGATCTATGTTTGGACCGTCTATTGGGCTTTTAAAGGTATCCCTACCTCTGTGTCTCTCAACCTATTATTTTTAAGTCATTTTAGATGACTGTGCTTAAGGGTACCCAATTGATGTTACCAATTTTCTTTTCATCAGATGCCTAATCCGTGTATATGTTGAGTTTTCAATTTTAATACATGTATTTTTTATTTCTAAAAGTTCTACTGTTTTCTTTCTCAATTTGTTTTATTTTCAGTGAGTCTTTTTGATACTACCCCATCCCAACATTTCCAGCTATTGTTTCATTTCTGTAAATAATTGTTTTCTCCTAGGATTATTACTTTTCCTGGCTTTCAGGATATCTTGAAAATGCTTTTAAGATTAAAAACATGCTTTTTAGATATTTCTGGAATGTATTATACTTTGTCATACTACCTGAAATATAAAACTATAATACCTTTCTTTCCCAATTCCTATATTATGTCCCAGAGTAATTTTGATTTTTCCCTTTAGCCTTTCAGTCTTTTGTATTTTCTGTTGTTGTTGTTGTTGTTTTTGGGTACCAGGTATTGAACCCAGGGGCACTTAACCAATGAACCATATCCCCAGCCCTTTTTAAATACTTTTATTTAAAGACAGGGTTTTAATGAGTTGCCTAGGGCCTCACTAAGTTGCTGAGGCTGAAATATTATTTACCTTGAATATCTTATGATTCTCCTGCCCCCGCTTCCTGAGCCACTGGAATTACAGGTGTGTTCCACCACACCTAATCTTTTCTATATTTTTAATTGTGTCCATAGATAGTGTATCTTGATAGAATTTGTTGTTTTTCAGAAGGCATCAGTAGTGTCAATGCTTCACATTAATCTAAGTTTATAAACCAGACCCATCTTAACAATTCATCTTCTAAATTTGCTGGCTTCTGAGGCTTAACACATTACATTTATTTATTCATCACTTTTATTTCTTACTGTTTTGATTTTCATGAATTTTGCCCTATTTCATATTTCAACCTCATGTTAATTGATATTATTTTAGATGACTATATTAGAAGAAAGAATGATACTCTGTGAATTCTAAGGTAGATAGATTTTTATGTTTTTTTAAAAAATATTTTTGGTAAATGTCATCAAACAGAAATCTTTTCATGTTTTCCATTGCTTTTTATACCCAACATGTTCTTCTCTAATCACAAATGAATATTATTTACCTACATCTTTCTTTGTAAATGATGTAAGGATTATTTTATAACCTGTCATTCATTTATTATCCTTTTTAGATCATATATATATTTTTTGTGTGTGTGTGTGTGTGTGTGTGTGTGTGTGAATTTTAGGTAACAATACTAGAATTATTCCCATATGAATATCTGTTAGTATCATTTAGATCTTCTATTTCATCTCACTCATGGGATATTGAGGGTAACAGGCATCCATAATTCCTAGCACAGTGATCACATATTTTGATTCCTTGCTTTCTGAAATGTGTGATTGAAGTTTTTGATGGTAGTCAGTGCTGAATATGGTAAAAAAATTATATCTTTGAACATGGAAAGATAATAATAGAATAAAGGAGGAATAGAAAAAGCATCATATTTAATTTTGTGAAATATCTTTATATTACTCAAAAGTCCTTGACAATATCATTATAGGACTAATTTTTTTTTTTTTTTAAAGAGAGAGTGAGGAGAGAGGAGAGAGAGAGAGAATTTTTAATATTTATTTCTTAGTTCTCGGCGGACACAACATCTTTGTTGGTATGTGGTGCTGAGGATCGAACCCGGGCCGCACGCATGCCAGGCGAGCGCGCTACCGCTTGAGCCACATCCCCAGCCATATAGGACTAATTATTTAAGTATCAAGAAAAATTTAAGTAATATATGAAATTCTCTGTAATATATTATCTCAAAATTTATTTGGATAAATTATTATGAAAATTTATTTTATAAAATGTATATTTTAAGATTTAATTACATGTAAATGCTCTTTCTCCAGCATATTATTTACAATACTACTGAATAGTAAAAGTTATTCTTTGTGAAAGTGTTAGTGTGTAGTACTCTTTTTTGTGTGTGTGTGTGTGTAGTACTCTTAACAATGTTGTTTTCCGAACTATTTAGTAGAACTGGAAGATATGATAAGGCAATAACATAACACATGTGTAGACAAATATTACATGTATATACTGGGATTTTATCATTGTTTTCATAACAGTGTGCTGCTTTAGAGTGTATCTAATATATTTTAATTCTTTTAAATCACATGAAATTTGGCACATTCCTATGGTAGACAAATAACTAAGCATTTGAAAACTGACCTTGGTTTCTGCATCATAATACAGGATTATTGTTTAAATCCTAGTTCTACAAGTGTAGAGAACATAAAATCTACTAATGAAAGCCACCTCCCCCATGATAACTATCCTAAAGGAATAAGTTCTCTCTTTATGAATTTATACTTGATCTTATAAATAGAATTTCATCTCAAATTTCTTCATTTTCTTATTCATTATGAACCTTTTTTCCTCTCTCAGCAATCTTTCTGAGCTCTCTTCGGGTGCCATATGAGGAAATAAAAACGATGATATTGGAAGTGGATGAAACACAGTTGGCAGAGTCTGTGATTCAGGTAAGCAAACAGAGCCTAAATTTCAGTATTTCATTGCAAACTTCTCATTAAATAGAAATCTGTAAGTGAAGCATAATTTTTAACCCTAATCATTCAACTGGAAAATCATTACTGCATAATTAGCTTTACCATAACTTCTGCACTGCCAGAAGATAAAACTGCATCTTTCTCAAGTGCAGACTAAATATAATGCTATCAAAATCATTACATTTCAATTATTTTAAATGACTGTTTCTGAAAGGCAAATTTAATTTTACATATGTATTTGTGTTACAATTAACATTTGTGATATGTTAATTTAAATTTGTTTTACAGCCTTTGTAGATTGTGTTTTTCTTAGGTTTATGAAGTTGTGTTATTGTTTGGTATAGGAGCTTGAGGGAGATTTTACTTAGTCTCATTCACTAAGAACTCCTTTAGAGTCATTGGTGCTCATATAGGTGTTATGGATTTTTTGCCATGGTGCTCTGAAGTCACTGAGAAAGCTGGAGTACTTTTTATTTTTATTTATTTATTTACTTACTTATTTATTTGTTTTTGGCACCAGGGATTTGAACCCAGGGTAGCTTAAACACTGGGCTACGTCCCTAGCCCATTTGCTCTTTTATTTAGACAGTGGGTCTCACTGAGTTGTTTAAGTCCTTGCTAGGTTGATGAAGCTTGGCTTTGAACTCTTGATTCTCCTTCCTCAGCCTCCAGAGCCTCTGGGATTATAGGTGTGCACTACCATGTCTAGCTGGAACACTTTTTAAATGATTCTTGCCTGCTGTATTTTTAAATGCATTGTAATGTGGTACTAACGTTACTTACTGAATTCTACTAAGAGATCAAGTATATATACCAATAGATTTGAAGTTGAGAATCAAAACACAAATTGTATTTGAGAGAGTATCTTCATTTCATGCTCTTTTGTTTTGATAAGAATATGTTTGCAAAAATGGATTTTTAATAACAAAGAACCATGGACTATTTATTATATCAACAAATGATTAAGATTATTTTAGATGTCAATGAATGAATCTTTAGAAGTTGTTCTCAGTTGTCTCTCCTTATTTTGTCTTCTAAGTTTGATGTTTATATTCTGTCATTTGTGATTCATGCTATCTCTCAGACACTCATAAACTACCTAATTCAATAGCTCTTTTTTAGGCATCTGTTTCCCCCCTCTAGTATTTTTTTTCCCAACTGAATTTTTGTCTGTATTATTGTTGATTGTGTATGTGGCTTCTTGCTGGGAGCAGATGCCAAGTTCCTTAAAGAAAATCTTTCTACTTAATACATGTTTGTATTTCTTATAATGATTTCATTAAATATTTAGAGTAGCTCTTCACTTGATTACATGAATGTTTTGGATGATCATGTGGCTTTTGTTGTCTAGAGGTAGAAAAAGGTCATCTGCATTTTAAAATTTATGTCCAAAGAGTTTCAACTTTGCTAATTCTTAATAATTAGCAATAATAATTTCTTACTGTATTTGTCTTCTATTGCTGCTACAACAATTCACCACAAACTGAATAGCTTAAAGTAGTGCAAATTTAATATCTTACACTTGTATAGAATATGGTGTTGCCCTCCCTGTGGTGAAGTCAAGGTGTTGACAGATTTTTATTCTTTCGTTTAAGCTTTAGGGAAAACTCCATACATGTCTTTCTAGCTGATTATGGTTGCCAACTGTCCTGAACTCCAGGGCCTCTTCATCTTTCAAACCACCCAGGTTGCCTTCTGTTGCTTTATTTCATGGATGCTTCTCCCTCATGCTATTGCTTTATTTTAGTTTTTCTCTTTGAGGACTTCTGTGATTACATGAGTATGTCAGATAATCCAGTATATTCACCCTAATTTGAGTTCAGCTGATAGTCACCTTGGTCCATCTGTCAGCTTACTTCCCTTTGCAATTCAGCCTAATATTTTCATAGGTTCTGTGAGTAGACATGGGCGTCATGGATGAATGGATGTCATTATTGTGCATACCTATGCTTGGTAAATAGCAGTTTTATGAGTTTTTTAAAACCTAAAATAAATAAATGAAAATAAAAGACTCAATCCCATCAGACTTTTTACAAATATTTTATTGTATCACCATGCATTGTATTAGGCTCTATTAGAGGTAGAAATCACCTTAAAATTTGTATTTTGCTAAGGGAGATGACATTTACACACATAATTAAAATATAAAATAAGCATAATTTAATCAAAATTGGTTTAGAACTAGAAAGCAAGTGGGAGTATGCACTCTGTGTGGTGTATATGGAGGCAAGGGCACTTCAAGGACATATAAGGCATGAATGTAAAACAGGGTGGGGATTGGATGAAAAATTTAGCTACATGCAGCTATATTGACAATAGTAACACTGAGGTAGGAGGCAAAAACTGGGTGTATTAGGACAACTTATAGAATTTAGTTGGACAATAACTTTGAGATTTATAGGGAGCATGGGAAATTTGGTAAGGGGAAAGCCAGGGTAGATTGAGGAGCATGGGAAATTTGGTAAGGGGAAAGCAAGGGTAGATTGAGCCTGTACTCATACACATCCTAATAGTTTTTAACATTAGAACACATAAACAATAATATGAACAAATTTCTGAAGAAATATTAAAAATCTAATTATATATTAACTAAACAATTCACAGAGATTTGATATTCATCTAAAACAATGCTGAAGAAATTTGGAGATTCAATATAATAAATAACATAGGCAATCCATCTGCTTACATGGTTAAAAGAAAATATAAATAATTATGTGTTTGCTCTCAGGCAGTTCCACTAAGAGACATTTCTACTTTAGTGGAAAAATCATATGCATTGTTTTTGTTCACTTTGCTAATATTAATTGTGAATACTTTTTCTAGAGATGATCCTTCATTGCCACCTTTTTGTTTTTGGCCAGTCAACCAAGTTTTTATGCGAAGGTATACAGAAAGTTCTTTTTCTTTGTTCTTACTTCTTTTGATGGATAGCGTTCTTTACCAGTATTTTTAACTAATAACACCTTAGGAGATCTTTTCTGCCAATATATATATTGGCAGAAAAGACCTCTCTCTATATATTTTCTGCCTATACACACACACACACACACACACACACACACACACACACACACACACATATACATATAGCATGTTATAGGCTTAATTATAATTGGTGCTTGATGTTGGGCTTATACAAAATTACATAATTTGGAATTGTGAGAACCAACCACTCTTTTTTCCCCTTAATTTTAATATCACTACATTAACTAGTTATATCATTATTATGGTTGAGAATATTTTGTATGGAGGGCTATATAGAGTTTGTCTAAGAGATTGTTTAAACATTTATGTTCTATTGGGAAAGTGTGATTACGTGTATCCCCCTAGTATTTTTTCAAGTAGTCTCTTATTTAAGTGTGTAACTTGGAAAGGCTGTGCATAGAAAAAGGAGTCAGAGCAGCCAAAGGAAACTATGATTTATAGAATGCAGATGCTACCATTAAAGGGCCTTTTGAGCCATGGACGCTTAAGTTCCTAGGGGACCTCTTTATATGTTTTATCTGCAAGTATATCATCCTATATCTGCCATGTCTTTTAAATTTTTTTTTTCATGTCAGAAAAGCTACTTTGTCTTTTAGTGGTACCTTCAGTTTTTATTATTAAAACATAATCCTACTGGTTAAATCTTATAAGTACTGCCATTAAAATATCCTTGATTTCTTTTCTATCCTTTTCCTTGCCTTTTACTAGCAATATGGTGATTTCTTTTATCCCTCTGAGTAAAGTGTTAAAATATGTTTGGCTTTGCCTGAAATTTCTGACATTTAATTCCCTAAAGCTGAAATGTAATGGATCACATCTATCCAGGTGAGAAAGCTGTTCCTTTGCTGTAAGTTTGAGTTCTTTCTCATTTGTAAGTTAATCAAATAAACATTCAGTAGTGCTTGATTTGAATATATAATAATTCTGGGATAGAGAAAAAAGAAAATTGTTTCCAAGATGCAGAGAGTGTTGCTTACGGCTTGATGTAAAGGAGGTTACTGAGAATAAAGCTAAAGATTAACTTCTTCACTGGTTTCCTTTTCATAGTTTATTAATTTTCATAAAATTTAGAAAGCTCATTGAGTGAAGATATTTTATTTTGGTTTCAATTTTTAGAACTTATTAAAGCATCTTCCTGATCAAGAGCAATTAAATTCCTTGTCTCAGTTCAAGAGTGACTATAACAACTTATGTGAACCTGAGCAGTTTGCTGTTGTGGTGAGTACTATCAGCGTTAACCCTTTTGATGGTTTTCATTTCTACTGTGCAGAACCAGAGAAAGAAAATCTGAAGCTTTTCCTCACTTTTACCCACATACATTTAATATTCATCTTGCTGGATTTTTTTAAACCTAAGGATATTCATGGGAGATTTTCTTGATTTAAAATAGTATATTGAAACTCTGTCCTTAAATGAAATTCAAGGTACATTCAAAAAGTGTACATATAATTTTGTTATGTTCTTTATTTAATGGTAAAATATTAAATGAATGCTGTACTTCTTAAGCATATATTTGTGATTTATTCTAGAGCTGTGCATTCCAACATACTGCAAGAGTAGCTTCAATTTCTTGTTTTAATCCCTCACTTGAGTTCATCTCATGGTTTTGACTAAATTAGAAATATTGTCTCTTTCTCTGCAATGAGGGTGAAGAATGAATTCAGTTAAAAAAAAATCTTTGAGGCACCTTGATAATCATCTTGTTCTGCTCTCCTATTTTATCAAAGTAGGGGTCTAAAGAGGTGAAAAAACTTGCCAATGGTACATATTAGCTGGATTGTGACTTAAAATTACTTTTTTTAAAAAATCAAGCTTTCTTTTCTTTGCTCTTTTCTCCTACCATTGAATGATCATTTTTAGGGTGGTTACTCTAGTCATCATAATGATACTATAAAGTAGTGATTTTTTAATAAGATTATTATTTTTCTCATTTATCTTCAGTTATATTACCAACCTCCAGGGCCAGGATGAAATTGTATTGGAAGATGAAATTGTATAATTTTAAAGATTCAGATTGGCTAGCTATTGGCAGATCTGTACTCCATATATGGTGTGTTGTAGGCATTTGCTCTTAAATTCCTTCCTTTATCTCAAACCACCACTGTTCAACTGCCTTTACCCATAAAGTTCAAAGATCTGCATATACATTCCAAAGAAAACAAGGCTTTCCCTTTTTCTCACAGTCTTTCGTTTTTATTATGAAATGTTTAAACTCAACTTATTTTTAAAGAAAAATACAAAAAAACATTTTTAAAATTTTTATTCCTATTCTCCAGATTATTTCCTTCTCTACCTTCCCCCATTTTCCTTTGTTTTGCTTTACCCATTTATGTTTTCTTTCTCTTAATTCCTATTTGATATTCTGTTTGCTATGTCTTCCATATCAGAATAGGTGAATAAAAGAGAATTAGTGTTAAATTTTTAACCACAGACTAATAGTGTTGATTTATGCCCATCTCTTTTGATTGTTCCACTAGAATAATATATAAAATATAAAATTATAATTTTGAAATATTTCTTATATATATTAAATCTGAAACACATGCAAGGTTTTATGAAAGTGCCCATTTAACAATGAAGTTTATATATCACAGGTTGTCATAGAAAAGATTTCAACCTATTCCTTTGTTCTAGTGATTCACAGAGAAATGGGCTCAAACTTACTAATATTTAAAATTTATTTAAAATCAGCAAATTTTGCTTTCTTTTGAAAATCTAGTATTCATCATCAAATTGCTATTATTTATGAACAGTGTACTCTTAAGAGCCATAAAGCTAGAACAAAAATATTCTTACAATCTACTGGCTAATGTTATAGTTTCAATTTTCAGACGAGAGATAGACCATTTCATGCCCTTTCATGACATGTCAATTTAGACTTGACCAGGAATTTACACATTTCAAAATAGGTTATACTTGGGTACAAATGAAGTGTAGTATTGAAAGAATAATCCTACTGAAAATATTTCCTATGGAGAATATGAATAATGTTGATTATGAAAATTTTTACACATACTGTGTTAAGTTGTGATTTGTGTGGTACTAACATTTTAAATGGTAATTGTTTTGGTGGAGAAAAGAGAATGAAAATTGAGCAAAAAGTAATTATTATTATTTTTTTCATTTAACCATTCCCAATCTGTCTCCTCCTACTTCTCAAACCCCTTCTCTTCACCCCTATTTCTATCCCTTTCTAACACTCCTAAACACACAAAAAAGGAAGCACACTAAAGCTCAAAACAGTCATTGATAATTAACCAAAAAGAAGAAAAAAAAAGTCCTGGCTAAAGCATGTTAAACGGAAAGGGATAACTGAAATTTTCTCTCTCCTCAATTAAATCTCAATTTTAATTTTGTTTATGGAGTAATGTGTCTTCAGCTCATCTACATCATATTAACAATACAACAGTATGATGATTTTTGAAAATTTATTATAATTGCCACATATATTTCTGTAAGATTTTTAAAATAGTAAGTTGTACTTTTAAACTATCAACATTTTGAAATAATGTTTGTATCAAAGATGTGCAATTGAGGTAAGCTAAACTATAGATTTCCCCGAGATATTCATCTTGCCTTTAAGGCACATTTACTTTTTGATTTAGCTTAGATTTTAAAGTACTAATCATTTCTACCTGAAAAAAATCACAGAAGCACAGCCAGGAAATTAGCACAGGTTGGTTTAGTTTAGCCCCATCTCCCCATGCCTTTTCATTTGTTTCTCTCTGTAGAGCAACTTGTTCTTAGCTGTTTCATCTTCAGGTTCTGTAGACTGATACTGTGATTTTTAGCATTTTCTTGTTGCCAAAAACTAGTTAAAAATCTACAGTTATGTTGTTTACCAGTGACACTCACTTTTTCTCCTGTAAGATTATATAAACTCATTAATTTGATTATTTGAGTAAGAAGCTCCTCAGAAAATCTATTCTCTTTAAGTACACTGAGGCTTGAGATGATGGATAAATTCACTGAAGTTCTTTGCCTCAAACCAATTATAATTCTTCACAAGAATTTATTATATATATATATATATATATATATATATATATATATATATATATATATATATATATAATCCTGATGCAGCTCTACCAAGATATTGGTGTTCATTTGCATTGTTTTCTTTTTAATGGAAAGGCAGAATGCAAAAAATAACATATCTAAAGTATCAGGAGCTAGTGCCAAAGATCAATTAGAATGTATCATGACTAATCTACAAATTTGAAATTTATGTTATTTTTATTGTATATTACTTACAGATTTATAGGCCTTTTATGCCTTTTATAAATTTCAGATCAGAAATATCATATATAATTGTTTCTTTATCTTTTGGCTAAGATCAAGTATATTATCTGTTCTAATTTAAAATATTATACCAATTTCCATAAAAATTGCATATCCTTGAGGCTTTGTTCCAACCACTAAACTGTTTGATTTGTCTGTTTTCTTCATGTTTCCCTGGATATTATTTCATTTTCATATTTCTTCCTTGGAAATTGGAAGAAAAAATTTCTTAATGGTGATTTTGCCAGTTTGTGTAATTAACAGTCCTAAATGTGGGTCTAGCAAACATGGGTAATTTTAAGGTATGGTGAGTTAAGTTGTTCATATGTTACCAGACACTCCACTGAATTAATTCTCCTTGTGGTCCTTTATGACCAGACATGGACCTCTTTGCTGAGAAAAGCACTCAAACATTTCTAGAGCTGACCATCTTTTTATGTGTTATTGTATAGTGCTAGTGAGATAATGAAATATGGCTGGTGGTCCAGTAAATTTTTTTTTTTTTTTTTTTTGGTGGTACTGGTAATCAGACCCAGAGCTTTGCACAAGCTAAGTGCATAGTCTGTCTCTGAACTAAGGCCCAGCCCTATACTTTTCTTTTAGTGCTTCTTCTAATTTTATGTATGTATGTATGTATGTATGTACGTACGTACGTACATATGTTCTTTTTAGATATACATGATAAATAGGGTGTATTTTGACATATTATACCTACAAGGAGTATAACTTACTCTAATTTGGATTCCATTCTTGTGATTGTACATGATGTGGAGTATCACTGGTCATGTATTCTAAAATAAGATGTATTTTTAAATGACATGTATGAATTCTACTTATTTACTGAGTACAGTGTTATGTTTCGATACATCCACACATTATATAGTGATCTAATCAGGATAGTGAGCATATTCATCACCTCTTTAACATTAACCACTTTATATAGTGATAACAATTAAAATTTTCTCTTCTACTTGGTTTTGAAATATAGATTTGAAATCCAATGGTATGAGTTTAGGACTTTAGATGTTAATGATATTGACTTGTTTTTGTAACTGGTAATATATTTATATGTTGTCTATTTTCTAGGAGATGTTGGCATGTGAAAAATAATAACATCAAAAAATCCAAACAAACTGTCATTTAATGCTGAGATACTAAGGGTTCTGGCCAAATGATATTTTAGAGGAGTGCTCTGGGAGGGGATTGATATTCATGTCTTTTTGAAGTAGTTTATATGGAAGAAGACAATTTACCTTCTGTTTTTATGTGTTGGTTAGTTTCTGTTAGTTGGAGCTGAATATTGACTGAAGTGTTTAAATTTGAAATATTCTTTTCCCTGGACAGTTCAGCAGAATAATTTCTTAAGAAATTAGTTTATATTTGGGATGTAGTAGCATTCTATTTTATTCAGCTTAGTTTTCTGTCATCTGGTTAAGGGATGAAAAAAAATATTTCCAAGAAATTCTTCACTGATTGGATCAGTATCCTGTAACTTATTTTATTCCTAATTCCCCACTTTTAGTCCCAATATTTCTCATCTGTTCACCAAAATATGGCCTACTTTCCGAAGGTTGGTTTCTGTGGAGTAGAACTTGACTTTAGTTGTATAATTGCTTTTCTTATATTTGCAGGATTGCTTTGATCAATAAGCTATTACGTAAAATCACTGTGTTCACAGTGACATGGTTTAAATGTGTGAGAAATGATTTATGTAAATATTCAATGGGATCACAAGATTAGCTGAAGTTTGGAAAGAGGCCTAAAAATGTGTATTTGAAGTTTGGTGTACTAGACTTTCTTTGATTAAAAATTCTAGGTTTCTGAATATTTTTCTTCATATTATTTTTGTTCAGCTACCTGTTCTTCAAAGGAATCAAACATTTATAGGAAGATTGAATGGAATGTCCTGTTTGTGTACTGTATTTTGATCTGCTACCATTTGGTGTCACTGTAGGGCAGGCCTTTTAAACTTTATGCTGTGGAGGCCTCTTTTCTTTTTTGGGGGAAAAAAAATGTAGGAAGCTTATGCATTTTTTCCTGGATTAAAAATGCCATTTAAAAACATACCATAATATTCTTGGTGTAAACTATTTAAATAACAAAAAAAAATATTGAATACAATGGGAATGTTCCCTCTCTCCACCTGCCTCACTCAATTTCACACAAATTGTCATTCTGAACAGTTGGACTTTTTATTCTATTTCTTTGTATTAACAATTGTATGCACGATCATATGGACAATTTTAAAAATACATTGTTCTGAAACTTTTTTTGCCATGTATTTTGAAGATCTTTTCCAAAGGCTGTTTTTTAAACATTTATTTAGTATTTCATAGCCCACATGAATTTTCCTTTTATTCTTTTAATAAAAGATGGTAATTTGCCCCCCTCAAGGTTTCATTAAAAAATCCTACATATATCTTTATATATGTATTGATGATACATGACCATGATCTAGCTTTAAATCCTATCTATACCTCTGACTGGATATGTGATTGTGGATAGTTATTGATTTTTCTATTCCTCAGTTTCCTGAAATAGGACTATGTTTTCTCTTGCTTTTATAACAAATTACTGCATACTTGTTGGCTTAAAGCAACACAGGTTTTTTATATTATAAATTTGGATGGGGACCACAAGTTCAGAATGAGGGTAAAGCAGAGCCACACTCCTGTTGAGGGCTCATGAGGGAGGATTTATTTCCTGGCTTCTTCCAGATTCTGTAAACTGTCTATATTCCTTGGTGCATGGCCCAGCCATACTTTTAATTCTGCTTTTGTCATCCTAACTTCTTCTCTGATCCTCCTGCTTCCCTTTAGAAGGACTCTTTGATGGTACTGCACCTACCTGGACAATACAGGATAAATTCCCATCTCAAGAGTGTCAATCATATATGCAAAGTCTTTTTTTGCCGTATAAAGTACATACTCAGAAATGTCATGGCACAAGGGTGTGGCAGAAGAAATCGATTCAGCTTATAGCAGCCAGGAAGCAGAGAGAGCTCTTACAGGAAGAATCATGGACAAGATCCACACCTCCAGTGACCTTCTTCTGACAGCAAGTCTCCCAACAAGTCTCCCTAACTCTCTTATTGTTTGATACAAAATTAAGTGTCCTTCCTCTTTGTTACTAGAGTACCCTGTGCATATATCCAAATGTCTGTTATTACACTGGAATCTAAGTGCTACTTTACACTCATGGTCTTCACTTAGGCTATTAATGAAAAACATGAAGTTAGTTTGGTATAATTTCTTTAAATTCTCATTTTGGCTTCTTATAATTCCTACTTAAATAATTCATCTTCTGTCTTTTCTGCCAGTTACATAAACTGTGCCAGTCTGAAACTTGTAGACTGTAATGGTGTCTATTGGAAAATGCAAGTGCTGTTCTGCTGTTCACACACCACTTCTGTTTATTAGTACCTATGCACTTACTCAGGGTCCCTCACATTATATCATGCTTCGGGCACCTGTTTGGCAATTTCATCTGTTTGGAATGACTATTATTGAAAAACTATATCCATGGCTATTCAAATCTTAGTATGTTTCTCTTGAGACTGTTATAAGCATTGGATGATTCTTTTAAATTATTCTTGTTATTAGTTTGCACCCTTTTCACATGCTTCTTCCAGGATCTAGGGATTAGTATAAACCCACCTAGTTTTCTCTAACTTAGTTTAGTCCTTATTAGTTTAGATCACTCTAAGTTATCATTGGTTTTTACCTTAAAAAATTTCAGGCATTTAATGCTTCTGTAATTTTTTATAACCTTATTTATGTCTTCTATCTCATTCAGCAACCTAAATCAAGATAATAATGTTGTTATTTGAATTGAAAGATAATTTTTGTATTTTCCACTCTAGTATATATTTTCTTTGAAGATCTTTTGTTCTTAGATTTCTTCTTAATTCTTTCTATATGTGGCACAGTGAAGTTATGTGGGCAAAGCTCATAAAAGGCCATACACAGACTCTTTACATCTTTATTAGGTAGTCCACAATAATGCATAAGTGATTTATGGGTTTAACCAAATATACTGACATTCATAAATAATTTGAGATTTTTAATGGTTGAACTTAACATTGGTTTCACTGCTGATAGATTCTGCATATTTAAGAAGTTTCCTAATATTAAATTCAGCTCTCATTAAATAATTCTAAAGAAGTGGCACCAGGTAGCAAGTTTTCCATTAATATAAGTCTTAGCCTTTTGGTGTTACAAAGGCTTCGGTTTCATGGATGAACTTAGGCTTTGAGCTTATGTTGGTGTTTTTGTCAGCTTTTTCACCACTGCTACCCAAAGACCCAACCAGAATGATTTTAGAGGAGGAAAAGTTTGACCTTCAATTTCAGAGGTCTCTATTTATATAGACCACCATCTCCATTGCCTTAGGCACTAGGTGAGGCAAACCATCATGGCAGAATAGTGTGGTGGAGGAAGCAGCTTAGGGCTTGGCAGAGAGTTCTACTCACAAGAACAAAATATATATACCCCAAAGGAATGCGCCTAGGGACCCTTCTCCTCCAGCCACACCCTACCTGCCCATAGTTACCCACTGGATAATCCATATCAGGGGATTAATAAACTGATTAGTTTAAGTTTCTCATAATCCAGTTATTTCACCTCTTAAGCTTTCTTGCTTTATTTCACATATGAGTTTTTGGTTGATACCTCATATATTAACAATAAAAGGTGGTAATTGTACTATTGTCTGATATGTTTTGTTGAAGACCTAGTGCCCTTGACTAAGTAGTGATTATTTTGTCATTCATTTATTGGCAACTATTTATTGAATACCTGGATCTAGGCATTGCTCTAAGTTCTGAGTTCATTGTAGTGAGCATCTCTCAATTTTTGTGGGTAGTAATATATACATAAGCAAAGATGTAATAACATGATATTAGTAGTAATAAATGCTCTGCAGGAAGCGGTGGAATGATAGTGAAAGATATCTCTTTAGGGTAGTTTGAAGGTCTCTAGGAAAAAGTAATGGTTGATCAGAAGCCTGAATGACTTCAGTAAGATATGTGGGTATCTTGAGGAAGCATAGACAGAAGAAACCATGAGTCCCAACACCTTGAGTAATATGTGCTTTTGGTGATGTGAAGTGAATGGTTGTGGCAGAGTGACTGAGGGAGAATGGTAGGAGATGAGTTTAGAGAGGCTACCAGGGCATTGTTAAGTGTTAAAGACCATGAATTTTATTCTAAGAAAGCGGTGGAGAGTTATAACAAAGGATTGAAATAATCAGATAGATGCTTTAGGAGTGTTTTTCTGAGTGGGGAAACAGATCTGGGATGGGGAGCATAAGAGAGGCCAATGGTTGGTTATTGTATAGTTTAAATGATCTTAATTATTAAGGTATGAGTCAGTGTTGGCTTGACAGACTTGATAAGTCAGTGGTGAGAAGCAGTTACTTTCTGGTTTATTTTGAAAATAAGGAAGATAGAATTCCTGTAGATTGGAATTGGTATATAGGAACAATCAAGGATAGCTTCCAGTTATTAACTTATGCAATTAGAAAGAATTCCCTCTTACAGAAATGTGGAAAACCCTGTACAAGGAATGGATTATGAGAGGGATGATCACTTTTAAATGTCTGTAGATATCCAGGTGGACATATCATGTGTTCATTTGGGATATGAACTGGGAGTTCAAGGCTGAAGTCATAAATTTTGGAGCCAGTAGCACCTGGATGGCATTTAAAGCTGTGGGACCAGATGAGATTCCTGAGGGAGTGAATTAGAAATTTAACAACGGAAGCAGTGAAGGACAAACCTGGCTGTTGTTCTCAGTCTTCTCCCTGGAGGGGGACTCAGCAGCAGCAAGGTTTTGTTTGTGTTTGCTGCTGGTTACTACCTCTCTGAGGAACATTGCAATCCCTGATCTAGGGAATTGTACAAGGTGATTTTATACTATGACACTATTGTATTTTATTTCAAAAAGTAAGCTTTGGTTGGAGTGAGATGGCTATTAGGCATCTGTAGAGTATGTAATTCATCAAGGACCTTTGGAAAAAAAGTTAGTGTTCATGAGAATGTATCTCTAGAAGAACAAAAACAGCCTTTTCCTCCATACCTTATTTTATAGAATAATCCCTAATACATCATCATAATAAATGTATAGTACCTATATTATACATTAAGATAAATTTAAAATGCCAAAGTATGCAGCCATGTTCTTTGATAAAATAACTCTCATTTAATCAAGAGATTGAGTTCATTTATTTCAATTCTACATCAAAATAATAATATCAAATGCTGCCATTAAGTGGAAAAATCACTCACATGCTATCAATTGTGTTTTCTGTAGAGTGGGAGGATAAGTGGAATTGAGATCTGAATGAATTTTCTTATGAGCTTTTGTTAGCCCTGTTCCCTTGAAATTAGTAGAATGTCAGCTGTATTAAATAACTCTGCAATTCTTTAATTTATTAGAACTAATAAAAACACAGCATGATCGGAATAATATGCTATTTCTTGAATTGCTAACACTAGTGAGTTTCTCCAAAAGTTTGAAATTTTGCTGTGATTTATATTAATCTCTCTCCTTTTTTTGCTTGATGGCAAAAAATACAAAATTTTGCTTTTGTTCTCCATAACATGCATGTGAATGTTCAAAAGAATTTGGTATTGAGAAATAATATATATCTCAGTTTGTCTCTAATCCATTCTATTGTTAACTCAGCAGCCATTAATTTAAATCAGATAATGTTCTACTTCAAGCCTTACCCCTACAGTGGCATTCTACTTTCAAGAGAAATCCTAAATCTTTGCACTGGTCTACAAAGTTCTACATATCTCCACCTCATTGTTTCTTGATTCATCTTCTACTGCTAACCCCTGGCTAACTCAGCTAGAACAGTATGGCCTCTGTACTCTTTCTCAGATGTGTCAGTTATATTCTTGGAGTGTGATTCTCAAACACTATAGCACACTTGTTGTTTACTCCATTTGGACCCTGCCTTCTCTGGTTATCCAGATAGCTTGTTCTCTCAGGTCCTTTCAGTTTTTCTTTATAGGTCAGCTTTTGAAGGTCTTCTCCAAGTTCTCTATTTGAAAATGCATGCACCATTCCATTTTATACAGAGCAGCTTTCCCCTTTGCTCTGTTCTGTTTTTCTAGTACTCATCATCTTCTCATTTATTGTATTGTGTTCTATCCATTAGCCTGTTTGTCTGCGGTAAGAGTGTTCATGAGGGCAAAAATTCTCTCTGGTGTCTATGAATTTCTATTGTTTTGAACATTGCCTAGTATATGGTTAGTGCACAATAAATATCTGATAAATGAATAAATAATTTCCCCAAGACATTTTAAGATTTATTTTAAATGCTAAAAAATAACACCATTTAGCTCTTAGTTTGCTGAAGCTTGCCAGGAAACATGTTGAATTGAATCTGAGTTAAAATAACTTGTCTCAGTATTCTAAATATTTTCAGGTATCCTTCACTGCATCTCTAGCCTGACTAGACAGAGCTAGGTTAGAATTATGGATTTACCATATTCTAACTGTGTTAGTTTTTTGTTGTTGTTGATGTGACCAAAGTACCTTACTCGAATTCAGAGTTTTCAGGGTTTCAGTCTGTGGTCAGCTGGTTCCATTGCTTTGCACCTAAGGTGAGGCAGAGCACTACTACAGAAGTGTGTGGAGGAGGAAAGCTGTCAGCTTATGGAAGACAGAAAGCAGAGAAGAGAAGTAACTAACAAGGGACTGGGCAAATATATACCCTTCCAGGGCATGCCCATAGGGACCCACTTCCTGTAATTATACTCTATGTATTACAGTTTCCACCATCTCCCAAGAATGCAGTCAACTTATTGATCCTTCTGGATTAATCCACTGATGAGGTCAGAGCCCTGATGATACAGGCACCTGCCAAATGCTCAACCTTTGAACATTGTTGCATTGGGGAACAAGCCTTCAGTACATGGTCCTTCTGTGGACATTCCAGAGCCAAACCATAGCACTGTCTGTGAGACCAGACACGTTTCTTAGCACCTCTCAATTTCATTTTATTTTGAAAATGCATGAGTACAGATCTCATCTCTTAGAGTTGTAGTAAGGTTTTGGAAAGCTTATGTGTATTATATATAGTGCCCAATTGTGTTTGCTGCTGTCATCATCCTTGTATTATTATTTTGTGTGTTTTTCTCCTCATATGTTGTAATGCAATTAAGTTAGAATTTTCTTGGTCCTTTAGCATGTTTTATGTATTAAACATATTTTATGTTTACACTTTTGTTCCTATCACTGAGTGTTACAGATAACCTCTAATTCCAAATCCAATTTATATAATCTCGCCTCTCATCTTATTTGCTCTTGACTTCTGGTCAGCATTTCATCCTATTTGTTACATGTACTTTCTTCTGTTCTCTCTCCTGTACTTTGTGTCTGACTAGTCCCTGGCTCTTTCCCATTTCTTCTACCATTTGAATAAGAGTTTTACTTAGATTTTGTCTTTTAGTCTTTTCTTCCTATACTTCTTTTTTTCTCAATGATTTTATCCACCCCATAATTAGAGCTTGCTTAATTAGTTCTTGTACTTTGGCTTTTAAATATACACATTTTAAAATGTGCAGAGTAGCAAGGGGGATGAGTTAAGGTCAACATAATTAACATTTCACTTATGATCTACTATTATGACTCTAAGTTCTCATATTGAGACAAGTTCTTTTCTTGGGAATGTTCTTCAAACGTATCAAATTACCAAAAATTTGATAAGGTTCTTTTCTCATATGTGTTGTATATGCTGGAGGCACTTTTACCTCTCTAACTAGGTAAATGCAACTGAGAACTTTAACCTTACGAATCCCCCTGAAAATGAAATCATCTAGTTGCATACAATAATAGATTGGTGGTTGTTAAGAAAGTCCCAAAGGATCTGGGGTTGTGGCTCAGTGGTAGAGTGCTTGCCTAACATGCATGAGGCACTGGGTTAGATTCTCAGCACCACATAAATGTAAAATAAAGATATTGTATCCACCTAAAACTAAAAAATAAATATTAAAAAAAAGACAGTCCCAGGACCAAAATAAAAAAAAAAAAAACTACAAATTTACATAACTATTTGGGATGTTTGTATGCCATCAGATGCCGTGAGATTAAAATATTTTTTTAATCTTCAACATTTACTTTTTATTTATTTTATTTTAATTTATTTATTTGTTCTAATCAGTTATACAGGACAATAGAATGCTCTTCGATTCATTATATACAAATGGAGCACAACTTTTGACTTCTCTGGTTGTACCCAAAGTAGGGTCATGCCATTCATGCAATCATACATCTTTCTAAGGTAATGATGTCCATCTCATTTCACCATCTTTTCTACCCCCATGCCTTCTGCTTTCCACCCCATGGAGATTAAAATCGTACTCTACATTAGTTTGGTCTGATTCTTTTTTAAAATTGTGGTATCTGTGACTCTTTAAACTTTAAAAGATAGCACTTTGGACAATAGGAGTGGGAAGAAAAGATTATTTTTGGAATTTTAAGTTAAGAGTGTAAGTATTGCATCAAATAAGCCACTGTTGAGCAGGCAACTAATTACGTAACAATCATATTATTTGACTTTTATTTAGTGATTTATGGTTCACAATGTATGTTTATGTAAGTTTATCTGATATATTCCTTACTATAACTCCTTAGAGTTTCAAGAAGTGAAATCCATAAAACTAAGTGACTTTAACCAAGAACCATCTCCCACCTTAAGCAGAAGAGAAATATTCATACTGAGGATTTCTGAGCACACATTTTTCATACTGGACTTTTTTCCCACCATACCATGTTTCTAAGTACAAGACTCTCACTATATTGGTAAGCAAGTAGATGAGTACAAGTGAGAAAAAGTTAAATGAATACAAAGGGAAAGATTTTTACAGACTCTGGCCTACACTGCATTTTTGTTCAGGACCAGTACTGTCTCTGCTTTTTTTTTTTATTGAAGAAACCAAATAATATTTTTTTTTCTTTAAAAACACAGGGACCAGGTAGGTGGGAAATCTCAGTCCTCCTGTAAAGAACCTGGTGACAGAGAACAACCTTGTTTGATTCCCTCTTGAGATGTGACCAACTTCCCTTGGGATCATCTCCATTTTCTGTTTCTAGGTTAACAGAGAAACTGGGACCGTGATGGTGAATAGTTGAAAACTTATCTGGGATATCCAAAACCAATTGTGTTAAGTTTTACAGAACTTAACTTACCCTGTGGCTCCTGAACAGAGTGTGGTGGTCCCATATTTATGTCGTTAATAGTAGTATTTGCCTGAGTTGTTTTATCCTTGCTCTTTGTTTTGCTTATATTTTATTTTTCATTCAATTGTATGTTTCATTAAACATCCTTATCTTCCATACCAGACTTTGCTAATTTAAAAGGATAAGTGTGTTTGTTTTCTTTCCTATAATATTGGGTCACATTTCTTATCCTGAAACTCAGCTGTTATCCATTACTACTATTACTTTTCTTTTTTATCCAAGGATACAACTTTTGTGTCTAACTCTAGATATTCTAGTTAGGGGAGGAGATATAGAGAAGTCAGTGTGATTTTTTTTTTCCCCTTTAGCAGAAAGCTAACATGAATTTATGTACCACCAATATCACCACTTCCAAGTCATTTAACTTCCTTTATTTGCCCAAATTGGTATCTGCTTAGAAAATCTAGGAATTTGTCCAAATTCCCTTCTGCTAGGGCAGACTTATTTTATATGTTTGTACCATACCACTGCCTTCCATTTATTCATTAACGAATGAATAGTTAGTATATGAATTTTAACTTAAAGGTTTTCATTGTTTGTGACTTTATGCTGAAACTGTTTTGTCAGTGTTTTCTTCATTGATATCAATGAACAATGATGTGTCTCTTTCTTTCTGTAGTTAGCCATATGACCTTACTGAAATGTAATGCTGTGAACAAGATTATTTCTATCCAATTTTATCAATGTTTCCTTTGAAAGTAGCTCCCCTTGGAACCACTAGCCACAATAAAGCACCTAAATCATTCAGATCAATTGAACGGTAGTATTTTCTGAAAGGATTTAAGTGTCTTAACAGCTTTATATTATGGTTTTCCTTGACAGTATCTTTGTATATGTTTTACCCAATGTCTGGCCCAGAATTTTAAAAAGCATTCTCAATTTTGAATGTAATTAACAGAAAGCTAGTTGAGTGAGTTTTTTGATGGCCATTCCCCTTATTATTCTATTTTCTGTATACTGTTCTGTTTTCTTACTTTATGTGACTTTTGGGGGTGTTTTCTTTATTAATCTTTTCTTTCTTTTTTTCCCCTAGGATGGAGTGTTTCTTCTGTGATATTAGCTCCTTAATTCTTACTGGATTCTTATAGATTCCTTTGAAATTATCCATGACCTTCATTGCTGGTTGGAATAATTATCTAAAAGTGTAAACCTCTTTTTCTCCAACTTTTCCATCCTTAAAATATAGGTTTCTACATATGACTTTGATAATTGTGGGTCTTAGTTATAGTTTTACCTTTTATTTCATTCACTCCCTGAATCCCCTTTTCTCTTGGCTTCAATAGGCTTTCCTTTGTCTTCCCCAAACCTTAGTATCTACACAGTTCTCCTTTTCAGCTTAAGTTGCATATCCCATACCTGACTCCTTTATATTATATTTATATGAGAGGCAGCACCTTTGCATCCAACTCATTTTTTGACTGTTAAGACTCCTTATTAATTATTAATTAGATTATAATTTAAACATGTATTGGGGTGATTTAATTAGAATACTCCAATAATGTTCCTGCCCAAGCAATGGCCTGAACTTAAGCATGAACCCAAGCACTGAATGAATTTCTGGAAGGCTTGTGATTTATTTTTTAGAAGTCCCTGAGTGAATTCTATTTGTGCTATTGCAGTGTGAGAATAAAAAGCATGGGGGCTCGGGATGTGGCTCAAGCGGTAGCGCGCTCGATTGGCATGCGTGCGGCCCGGGTTTGATCCTCAGCACCACATACAAACAAAGATGTTGTGTCCGCCGAAAACTAAAAAAAAAATAAATATTAAAAAATTCATTCTCTCTCTCTCTCTCTCTCTCTCTCTCTCTCTCTCTCTCTAAAAAAAAAAAAAAGCATGGATAGTCAAGACTGAGAAAAACAGCCTGATGCCATTGTTAATGGGTTTATGTTTGGGGATTGAACCCAGGACTTTGTGCATGCGAGGCAAGCACTCTGCCAACTGAGCCATATCTCCACTCCCTCAGAAACAATTTTGACATTAACACTGTGGCATCAGAGAAAGGGCAAATTTTGTAAAATGACAAAGACAAAATAAATGGCAAGGAATCAGTAATTTAAAAATATTTTGGTAGTTATTGTTTGAAGATGTAAGCTAGTTAGCAAATATCATAGGAAAAGGCCCTGTTACTAATTTTGAATAAGTGAATGTGTAATATGAGGACTTTTCTATGTCACTGTTTGAAGCTCATCTGCCCTGACCCTGCCTCTGCAAATACCACCAAAAACTGAATATTAACTAAGGAGATTAGCTATGGGAGATAGAGATAGAAGGGTCAGCTGGTTATTCCCAGGACCTTACTCTGATGTTTTGTTTTTTGTTTGGAACTTTTTTTCAGCTCCAGGTTTCTCTTTTACTCTGTGATTAACCTTTACCTCATCCACTGATCAATCTTGAACATGTAATTAATTAACCACTTGCAAGTTCAGAGGATTTAACCAAAGTGACTCTTGAATGGAAGTATCATGTTCATGGTATTTTAATGATTTCTCAAAATCCCTCTTTTGTTAAGTGAAATTCTGAAAATCAGGCAGGGATTGTGCAGCTTATATTATATTTGTTTCATCAATGTTACTGAAATAGCAATGGAAAACTAAATTTAATGTAGAATATATTATGGTTATTAATCTTAGAAAAATATTATTTAGAGAACTTATATTTCCATGGATGGAGGTAGTGTACCAGTTCTTGTGTTTACTATTTGTTGTTTATCTTTTTGTCAACTTACTAGCTCCTGTTCTTTATTTTGCTGTATTATATAGAGTTACATTAGAGTTTGGAATATATATTTCTCCAAGAGAATTTAAGTGTCTTTTAAAAAGTCTTCTGGCTGGGCACAGTGGAGCACACCTTTCATCCCTGTGGCTCAGGAGTCTTAGGAGTTCAAAGCCAGCCTCAGCAAAAGTGAGACACTAAGCAACTCAGTGAGACCCTGTCTCTAAATAAAATACATAATAGGGCTGGGGATGTGGGCTAAGTGGTTGATTGCCCCTGATTTCAATCCCGTTGCCCCCAATGCCGCTTCCCCCTCCAAAAAATGTCTTCTGGATATCCTGACATAGATGCCATTTGATTTTTTTTTTGTTGTTGCCAATTCAGGATTGTCCTTATTTTTATCACTCCCTCTGCTTGGGCTCAAGTGTCATTTCCTCACAGAAGTACTCATTATAATGATGCTACTCACCATTATTTTCTACCTATGTTATCCCATTTTCACGGATTCATAATGCTTATCCCTGTCTAAAATGATATTATCTGTTTAATTCGTTTTTCTCTTCTTTGTTTTCTTTCAAATCTAAAACATTGAGTGGCATGTAATAAGTGTTCAATAAATATTCTATATGTGAATGGATAATTACATTTTATTCTCATATAACTCTGGAAATAAGCATTACCATTGAATAGATGAGGACCCTCAACTTGTTCACTGAACTATTAACTCTTCATCCCAGCTATGGATCATTGCTTTTTACACTAAGAGCCAGCCTTCATTTCTTATGGTAGCAATCTGCTGCGTGTGTGTTTTCTGTATTCAGGGTTGCTTTTCGTGGTGGTGTTCTGTATACTTCATTAATGGAGTAATTTACTATTAATATTTGAAGATCAACTAATCTAATATTAGAGACAAATTACTTTAAAATGTCCAACTAGGAACTTGAAATGTTGCTAATTCAGAATAAATTTTGGAAAATTGGTTATTTTCTGCTTTTTAAACAGAAACTTTGGGAGTTTAAATCTTCTATGTATATAAGTAAAATGTGGGGCATTTAAGTTCATAGTAAAATTGTGGGTTAGTTTTTTGATGGTAGCATTGTTTGTTTTTAGTTTGTTTTTTTGGTATAGAACATGATGGTTTCTATTCAGACTATGTAGTTCTGAAATTTTATGGCACAATCTGCTTAATTTGTTTCATTTGGAAAAACAAAACAAAGCATCATTACAGTAACATACTAATTACTAGCCATGCATCATTCATTTGAAATAAAGCCTAAAGCATTTTCTAGTGGTAAGCAAACAGGTCTCTTATGAATCATCACTTTATAGAAAGCATTGTTTTAAGGTTGCTTTTTAGATCTGAGTATCATCTAGTGCCTGTGAAGCACTATATATTCTGCAAATCTCATTATGTGGATCTTTATATATTCTTGTAAGATTGCTCTGGAAACAATGGAAAAGGTAAGGCTGGACTTAACGAACTAAATTATTATGGAGTTAGGAAATTTTATTACAGCTGTGGCTTAAGGTATAATTATTACAGATGTATCATGGTTCTTTTATATTTTTTTGCCATGTTTTTGAAGGTATCATTTCTAGAAAGGTTCATAAAGTTTAGTTTTAATAAATTGGGTAGATGCTATAATCAGTATTCTACTCTGTGTTTCTTTCATCAATACAAATGTAAAAATTTGATGAATGTATGTTATATACTAGGCTTCTCTAGGGGTCTCAAAATCTCTTATTCTGAATTAGTTTTTAATTATAAAGGAAAAAAAGTAATAGTATTGGAAAAACATATAGACTTCACCTTATACATACACACATGCAAATACCTACAGAGAAAAGAAAGAAATGTGATCAATGGGCTAAATTGTGAAAACTGTTTAATCTGTGTGAAGAGTTTGGTGTTTTGTCTTTAAAACATGAAATTATGATAATATATTTTTAAGATTCTAATAACATCAAGAAACCTAAATTACTAAAGAATAAATTTAATGAAAGATAAGTAAAGTATTAATAATAATGATGAAGCTAGAATCAAATATGCACTTCATCTATTTTCAGACAGTGGATAGCCAGTGGTGAAAAGTCACAATCCTTGAGAATCTCATGAATACCCAGTCTTTGACTAATGAAAAATTTTCAATTAAAGCACAAGCGCTAAATTGGAGCAGATGTTTTGGTCCTTTTTAATCTGAGGAGGAAAGAACTTTTAGCCGCCAAATAGCAAGTCTGTAAGGCAGGGCACAAAGTGGAAGTAATTGTGCAAAAAGGGACACTCATCCTTGTGGGGACCTCGCTTTAGTCTTTGTCCAGGGCCTGGAATGTCCATACTCTGAAAAAGATTTTCCAGGTAGCCACTGTAACAAACTGTATAGCCAGCAAGCATTCCTAGAAGGCACTGGACTTCAGGCTCTGTCAAAATAAAGAGCTCTTCTTCACCCTTCCTCAACTTAGGTGGTATTCATTTGAACAGGAAAGGTTGAGCTTTAAGAATGAGGGTTACAGCAGAAAGAAGCATCTCCTCCAGAACACCCCTCAACAAAGCCTACATCAAGTCCCTTGATGAACTCTGCAGGAAAGATAATTTCGAGATTAAATACCATTAAGTTACAGAAACTAGGGAAATACTTCAGTTTCCACAGAACTAAACTAACAAAATATAAATTGGAGCCTATACAAGTTAAGATGTGATTTGCCTGCTAAAGTATGAACAAAGAGGTTTCAAAGGGATATAGAACTCAGGGTTCCTATGATATATTACATGTACCAAGTTTAATGCTGAATTACAAATTAAAGAATGATAAAATGGGATACATTGTTAGGGAATAAAATGTAGACTCACATCGAAAATTGCCCACATTTTCTATTTCCCTTGCATAGGTAAAATATGATTATGAAGAATATGTTCAAAGAAGTTAAATTATCTCAAAAAAATAAAGGAAAAGATGCTCTTAATTAAGGAATCTGCAAGGATATGAAAAGTATAAAAATGTTCCATATGGAAATACTCAAACTGAAAAGTTCAATAACTAAATTGAAAAATTTAATGTAAGAGTTTAATAATACATTGGAGAGAGTACAAGAGTCAGTGATTTTTAAGGCAGATTTATAGAGTATTTTAACTTAGGAATGTACAAGTCTTGGCTCTACTTTGATCCTATGAAACATGTAAAAAATGTACCATATGTACTTTGCTGTTGTATAGTTTTCTTAAATAATTTTAGCATAGCAGCTTTAATATCATAAGAGCACATTTATTTTAAAAACATTTTTGATATTCTGAGTACTCCCTAGACATAAGGCACTTCAATAGCTTTTTTTTTTTTTTTGTTTTGAAGCCTTTCTTCAAATGAAGTTAACTTTTCTTCCCCCCTTAGAAATTCTGAAGATCATGAACATATTGGCCTGCTAGCAGTGGAAGATAGAGATTTTTTTTCACATAATTAGAAAAATTGGGTTTAAAAGTTTTCTCTGAGTGTCTTTCTTCTGTTATTAGATTACACCACTTTCTCAAAGCACTCTGTCTTCACAAAGATGTATTTGTTTTTTCACATTTTTGTTTGTCATACCTCTCTTCAGGGAACTGAAGGATTTACTTAGTGTAGGCCACTATGAGTAGTGAGTACAGTGTGGAGAGATAGAAATGTAAACAATTCAGCACAGTATTTTCATGGATGTATGAAGAAGAAATGATAAAAACACTGATGTAGTAGCAGGCATGTAGCAGTAGTAGGTGTCATTCTCTTGAATGTGTTACCTAACAACTACTGTGAGGCAATTAAAAAATTCAGTCTTGGAAGAGAGCATGGTAGAAAGAAATTGTGTTCTGGATGATTTTTAAATGAGGGCTATCAATTTTTATATTTTGATGCTGTGAGTGTTAGGAATGTTTCATTAGTAGCAAGTTACATCTATGCTCAGGTTCTGCTCCCATGTGACTTGAAGATGTCATTCATCTAACTTTCCTGAAACTCTGCTCCTTTATTCCTTATAGATAGGCATTTATGTAGTTTAAGAACTAAAGCTTTAGGGTACTATGCCTACAAGGACTGAAGGTAATATCTTTTCAAATCAGTCATTGAAAAATCAAATGAATGGTTAGTTTCATAATGATTTTAGGCAAGAATGTCAAAGACATTGAACTTGAACTAGAAAGTTTTTTTTATGGGTGTGCCTATGCAAATGCACACAGTAGGATGTGGAGGAAATGCTTGTTTGTCAGAAAAAAATTCATTCCTGACAACTTCTTATTTAATAAAAAATATCTGTAAGGAGTCTAGATACATTGTTAAATAGAGTTGATATAAAAAAGTCAAATTGATTCTGTTTTTCTCCCCAGAAAATAATGTATAAGATTAAGATTGTATGTGAAAAACATAATGGTGATGAGAAAATGGAAGATTACATCTTCCCAGGGAGATTTTTTACTCTTTACCCTTTAAAAGAGAGCATATATGTTAAAAGAGCCACAACTATGACTTTGGTGCTTCTCACAGCACTGAGTGGGGCCTAGTCTATACTTCTTGGTTCATTGATTTTTTTTAAAGGTCTTTTCATTTTACTTTTGTCTCTGCTCTATTGCAAAGGTTGCCAATGAGATAAAAAAATTACCCTTAGAGTTCCGAACATTACTTCTTGTTCGATTTTCACTAGTCACTGGCTTTAAGGTTTCTTACTCAGATAAGTGATATCTCTGAATGGTAGAGAGTGGGAGGTTTCAGGCATGGTACTCACTGCCTTCAAAAACTGAGTGAAAGCAAACTATTTTGCTTCTTTACGTTGATCTTTGGGTTATGAATCATTGTCAAAGATTTTGTTGTCATGAGTTTATATAGCTGAGACTCTAACAATAAGTTTAAAGGTATTTTCATAAAAATGAAATTCTTATTTCTTCTAACATTATTATTAATTTCACTTTTACTATAATCTTTCCTTTGTTCTTTTTCTTAAGTGTTTTCTATTATTATTTGAGCAACACAACTGTGCATTTCTGTGCTAACTTGTTATTCTACTACAGCCAAGTCTTTAGTTCTGATTTTCTTTTTCTTTCTTTTTTGGGTACTGGAGATTGAACTCCGGGACACTGAACCACTTAGCCACACTCTCAGCCCTATTTTGTATTTTATTTAGAGACAGGGTCTCACTGAGTTGCTAAGTGCCTTGCTGCTGAGGCTGGCTTTGAGCTAGCAATCCTCCTGAGTCAGCCTCCTGAGGCACTGGAATTATAGGCATAAGCCACTACAACAGAATCTAAGTCCTCAATGTTGATGTAGTATTAGAAGTGGTGAGGATATTGGAACATTTTTTCAAGTTTACTTATACATATATGAGTTTTTTTCCCCATACCATTTTCTCTTTTTTATTTTATTCCATCTGAAGAAACAAACTTTCATTTAAGTCATGAGATGAAGAATCTTTGTATTATAATTAGATCCCAAGATTTGGGTCATGCTACATTAGCTTCAATTGAGTTTTTTGTTTATTTTTAAAAGGGCAACCATGTGGTCTAGGGCATCGTTGTACCTCATAATAGTAAGCTAAAGACAGTAACCAGGTCCACATGATCTCTCAGGTTCCATTCTCAGCAATTTTTTAAAAAATACATTCATTTAATAATAGTCAAAATATAAATTTATTTAAATTTGGAAGAAAGAATAATATGAAAGGGATACCTAATTAAAAAAAAAAAAGTGTTGTTCGAAGCTCTGTTTTAGGTTACCTTTCCTGACATTGCTTTGTCAGGGTTTTTAATGAACTTTTAGCAATTTGTTCTGCATTACATCATAGACTTTATCTTTTCAAGGTATCTGTCCCTAGAGCAAGATAGACTCATTACTCATACAAATCTGGGTTATAGTTTTCTAGGAAAATTAATTACTTTATGCTAGCTACATATGGTTAACTTGTAAGTATGAAAGCTTTAACATATTTCAGGTGATATAATGTAGGCATTTAAATAGTCTTTCCCCCCTTTTTCCTTGTGCATGAAATAGTGGATTAATAGATGTTAGAATTAATACTTTGTAACACTGATATTTTGCATGGGATACTGAAGAATTATTTCTCTTGTTTATTGTAAATTGTCAAATGACTTCTTAAATTTGAATAAGGGTACCCATTGAGAACAGAGATTCCATGGGCCCATTAGATACCTTTTGAATGGTCATTATTACATGTATACATGTAAGTGCTGTTTTGTGTGTCTTGGCCTTCTAAAGGGTTGTAATAGAGTATTATCCATGTTGCCAATGTAATGTGTGTATCTACCATTAACAGTGCCTAAGGGAAAAAGAGAAAAAAAAAATTCAAGGAATGAATCCTTTTTGGTGTATACCATATGTATATTTGAGTTCAAAACACATTTATTGAAATAAATTTAATGATCATTATTCTTTCATGAAAGTTATTATTATCCTTATCTACAAATCAACAACCTGATGCCTAGATTGTGTATTTATACAAAGGCTGCCCCAACCCCCTGACACCATTTTTCTTGTGGAAAAGTTGGGAAGAAAGAAAAAAGAGGTGAAAAATATTAACTGTTTTTTGACTTAATTTCTTTCCCCCTGAGAAAGCATACCTCAATTTAGTTCAACACAGTATACATTATATTAGCTAAAAATTCCATGTAAGGGCCAAGCTAGGATTTCTCATACTAAAAACATACAATATATTTTAGGACAAATGACTATGAAATTTTTGTGGTAGAGATAACACTATCTTAAAAGAGTGATTCATTTCCAGTTAAAACCAATATTATAACAGGGTTATCATTTGTCTTTCTACAACATTATATTGCTTAAATTTGTAAAAAAAAATTTAAAAATGTATTTGTCAAGTTTATAGTCTTTTTTTACTCTCTTGCAGGAGGAAAAAACCCATATTGTTCTTAGACAAGGGACTTTGAAGATTTTTTTTTTTTTTTAAAAAGGAGAGAGAGAGAGAGAGAGAATGAGAATGAATGAGAATTTTTTTTTTTTGTAGATGGACACAACATAATGCCTTTATTCATTTTTTTTTAATGTGGTGCTGAGAATCGAACCCAGGTCTCGCCCGTGCTAGGCGAGCGCTCAACCACTGAGCCACAATCCCAGCCCTTGAAGATGTTTTTTAAAGTATTTGAAAACATTTTCTAAAGCAGGCTTATTATTGTATTAGTTAAGCTCTTAGAATCATGCTTGTGTGAATGTAAACATTTAACCTGTGGCTGATGAGAGGGCTAGGTATAAATTAGATATTTATATTATTTTCTAATGAAACTTTTCAAATATAAGAATTTGATCTCTACTATTAATACTTTCTGCTTTGATTTTTTAGATGAATAGTCATCAATTGTTTTTTATCCTTTCCTTTAGCCACAGAGAACTTGTTTTTTAATTTTTTTATTGGTTCTTTTCAATTTCATATGGTAGTAGAATCCATTTTGATATAATTATACAAGCATGGAATATTCTAATTAGGACTCCATTCTTGTTGCTTAGCTCGTTTCTATTTTAACCCTGTTGTTTCTGTCACTTTTTTTGTGTGAGGGGGTCTGGTCTTGCCTCAAAAATGTTTTTGATATTTATAATAGTTATTGAAATTCCATAATTTTACTATTACTGCCCCATTGGCATGGTTTAAGTTTTGAATTTCCAATATCTATCTTAAATATATCTATCTTAAATATATCTATCTTAAATATAGTGTGTCTTATATATCTTAAATATAGTGTGTCTTATATATCTTAAATATATCTTAAATATAGTGTGTCTTAGCCTACAGGTAAGTGGTCATTCCCTTAATATATACTGATAAAATGGTGGAATTAGCTTTAAAGAACTTCTCCCATTTTTATTGTTTTGTTTTCAGCCAGCCTCTCTTGTGTTCCCCAGGCTGATTACAAACTCCTGCACTCAAGCAATCCACCTGCCTCAGCCTCAGAGTAACTTGGACTGTCAGCATAGGTTATCACACCCAGCTTCTTTTGTTCTTTTTGATACCTCCAGTTCTTCTCATCCTCAACAGTCACATTCCCAGAGTCACAAAGAGGGTTAACTTGGCATGTGATAGACCTGTGGCTTTGCACTACTTCTATCTCCTGTGACTCCCATGTTTCCTAACTCTGATTCTGCTAATTTAGTATGTGTCAGGAGTCATTCTGCTTTCTGTGTTTCTGAAGAAAGTCAATTTAGTACAAATTGGGACCTATTTATTCTCCCTCTATCTAACACATACTGTTAGTCAGCAGGGCCTCTGAGGACAGCAATTGCTATTTGAAGCAAACAAACCCTCTTTAGACCTTTCTGAGTATGGTTTAAACATGTCCTACTATATTTTAGTATTGAACAAAGGTTATTTAAAGTAATGATATGAATGTTTTGTAATCTGTTACCTTTTTAAAATTGAGTGTGTAAAAATGCATTTAATTTATTGCTTAATTAAACATTATTGTTTTACTAAAGCTTTCTTTTCGTTGCACATCTAAATTGTTAATTTTGTTTTTGAGGAATGACTCTGGATTCCTTACAAAAACAAGTAGGGCTTCTCTCTCTTCCTGCCATCAGTTTCAGAGGACATATTGCTTCTTTGGTACTGTCATACCAATAAATCATCCCAGATTACTTGCAGTCGTACAGTACTAAACTATACCATGCATTTTAAAGGAAATCTGCTATTTTCTTTTCAATCAGATGAGCAATGTGAAGAGACTGCGGCCACGGCTCAGTGCTATTCTCTTTAAGCTTCAGTTTGAAGAGCAGGTGAACAACATCAAACCTGACATCATGGCTGTCAGTACTGCCTGCGAAGAGATAAAGAAGAGCAAAAGCTTCAGCATGTTGCTGGAACTTGTATTGCTAATGGGAAACTACATGAACGCCGGCTCCCGGAATGCTCAAACCTTCGGATTTAACCTTAGCTCTCTCTGTAAAGTGAGTTTGTTTTCTTAAGACACATATTTGCCTGAACACTTACTCTTAAATGTCAGCCCTGATTACATTATTTAAATATTTTTATTTTGATGTGCTCATTATCAAGAACTTGAACTGAACCATGAACTCAAACCCAGAGTGAACTAAGCTAATTTACTCAACCTCTGAACTAAATCCAAATATTAATTTTCTGTGATCTGCAAATCCAGCGGAAGGATTTTGTTTAATAATAAAATTATATTGTAAACCTATGCTTTGTCAAACCAGTGAAATGGAACATGAAAATATTACTTAAACATTATATTTCTTCAGTTCAGGCACCTATACACGATGATATATATTGACTATTGCTTCAGATTGCCTAAATTTTTACCTTTAACTATTTAAATATTTATCTGCATTGTTTTTTGTAAGTCAACTAAAAGGAACAAGAAATAAGACTGCTTTATATAAAGGAAAGTGATTATATTAGGAATAAACATACCTTAGATGTCATTGATCATTTTGAAATGGTTCCATCTATTATTTTAGAGGATGTTAAAATTAAATAAGTTCTTCTTTTGGTTGAATTTTCTTAGAAAAAATATATTTAGTGTTTTATTTAACAGAGCTCTTTCCTGAGGAGTGGGCCATAGAATAGCGTTTTATTGGTCTACTTACAATAAATTCTTCTCAGTTATACATCACATGAAAAGCTTTCTCTTGTTTTTGACCTTGTAACATCTACAATCCCTGATTAAGGAATGTAGTTATTGCCATTGCCAGATAGGGAAGGAGAGAAACAAGTTCAGCTTGAGCTGTGGAGTTTCTGGTAGTTATTTTTTGGAACTCACATCAGTTTTCTCAGTTTCCCTGACCTTAGTCTTACATTGGTATCATCAGTGCCATGTGACCTTTTTCTCTTTCCCCACTTCTTTTTATTTTCTAGCCTTTATTCTCATAGATTTTTGTACTTTTGGTAAGGTTCTTATTATCACCAACACGATTCCTAAAACATATTAAAGGCACTACACATCCACTGAATCCTTACTCAGGGTGAAATCCTGTGCCAGATGCTTTTCCAGGTCATCTCTTTAATGTAGTTTTACCTGGCACACATGGAACTCACATATTTTATATGTAAACTATTAATTATGATTAATTACTTTAGTGGAGCTATATACAAAATGTTATTGCAGCAGAGTTAGGCCAGAGTGTCAAGCTTATCTGTGAGATGACAGCTAAGTATTCAGAGAAATAGAAACTTGTGCTGGATCTTGAAGATGAGTAGCTATTCCCTGGAGCATTCTCAGTACAAGAAAGACGTTTGCATGAAATATTGTAGCATGGCTTCTGGGAGTCTCTGAATGGCCTAATATCTTTGGAGCCTGCAAGAGACAGCATTTGGGGGGACTGGACTGAGGTAGTAATTTGGTTTAAATGAGCCTTGAATGCCATGTGTAGTGGTGAAGGTTGTAAGGAGACATGTTAGTTTTATAAAGAAAAGTAATGTTATCAGCTCTTTTGTGTGACAATGACTCTATCAGCAGCATGAAAGAAGGTTAAGCTGTGCTGTTCAGTAGTGTTGCCGTAAGAAATGTATGATTATTGGAATAAAAATTCAAATTTAGTTTCTCAGTCACACTTGTCACATTTTAAGTTCTCAGTGTTTATACCTGTTGCCTTTTCCATTGTGGTAGAAAGAACTTTTGGACAGCGATGGGTTAGAGGAGTCTAAAAGGGAGATACTTGGTGACTGGCTAATATATAGTATGTACATAGAAGAGTGACAATATCAAACTAAGATGATGAATAAGGAAGATAGTGTGGGAAGTGAGGGAGAAGTGGGAGGGATTGTTATTATCTTAGCCAGCTGGTGGGTGATACAGCTCCTGACATGTTTGAAGTAGTTGTTCAGAAGGGAAGGCATTCAGGGTGTTTTTGTTGTTTTCCTCCTCCTGCTTGCCTCAGTTTCTTAAAGGATTTTGGACTGAAGCTGCCTTATTTAATTATTTATCATCTACTTTAGTGTCTAATACATAATGGTCACTATAATTTAAGATGATGGAGTTCTTAGCTAAGGAAGTGGCAGAGGGGTTTGAGGTAAAAAGTAGAGGAGATAGAGTTAAGTGTATAAATTCAGCAAACATCGGGAATTATCCGACTGGGCTGATTATGAGTGGCTGAGAAAGGAAAGTGAGACTACCAAGTTCAGGCTTTCCCTGAGAAGGAATGCAAAGGAAGCCAAACAGGATAAGGACCAAGGTGGGTGAGAAGTTAAGTCCATATATACAAATCTACTGGGGTTTCGTTGTTTTTTTTTTGTGTGTGAAAAATGGCTGTTCATTTTTAAGTTTTTGTATCTCAGAAATATAATTGACTCACAAAAAGTTAGTTGCATGTCCTCCCTCTAGCATTCCTCCACAGAAAAGTTGATAAAATACTCAGTCTGATTAGTGAGGTGGACTAGCCCTAGATAGTACTTGATACTTAGTAAATATTAAATAGCTATTGACTGAATGAAACTTGTTACAACACACATTTTTTTTGTAGTTGAAAATAGAAATGCTTTCATTGAGATATTCAGTGGTACTTAGTATAAAATCATCTATAAATGCAATGCATGCCGTTATTATTTTACTACAGTTAGTCTGCAAATCAGTTAATCGTCCTCCTTATAAAAAGTTGATTGTATTTTCATGCAATAACTAGGTATTTTCATTATTCCTCTTAGGAGCCTTCTGTTGTTCAAGAAACAAAAATAAATACTACAACTTCATATTTTTATTAGCTTACATGTCAGTGTGAAAGCATATATTGAACAAGATGATATCTCATCATGTTTGTTATCAGAGGTAGCAGCTTGATCTTTGACAATTGTGATTGAATTTTTCACACCAGATATAAAGCATTCGGTTGGTTAATAAGGCTCCACACAAGGAATTCCATATTTATTTGACAATAGAATGTCAAAGAAATATTTAGATCTGTTAAAACACACTAAGTAATTATATGAAATTAACACTCTATATCTAAAATCATTTAAAATAATTTTTATGTTAAGATCAAGTATAAAAAATACATGAGACTTTTTATTAAATATTAACATTATGTTAGAAATAAGTATAAGAATTGTGAATTTTATACACAGTTTCATTTTTAAGAGCTATATCTCTTTATATATGCATTTATAATCAGGGTTGGTAACTATAATGTCTCTGAGTTCAGAGAGAAAAGGCTCACTTTCTTATATCCCAGAGATGTGATGAAGACAAATCAATACAAAAGTAAAACAAGAGATATAATGTGGACAGAAATTACAACTAGCTTAATAAGATGTGAGTAAAACTTATGCTTGATGTGTAGGCCAACATGGGGCTTTTTGGTAGTCAAAGTGTAGTGTACACATTTTCCTGAAACTTTTTATGAGCTAAAAATAATGTCTTTTTTTTTTTTTTTTTTGGCAGAGTTAAAGCTGACTTCCATAAGAAATTGGCACATGTATCTTTATATATTAAAAAAAAAAATGTGGTGGTGAACAGTGTTCTTAGAAATAGTGGATCTGAAGAATCAGTTTCATGTGGATGTTTATTCTAAAGCTATCCCTTTCTCTCCTTTCCTCCCTACTAACTTGTAACTCCATGAGAAACTGATAGAAATGTATTTTTCAGTGACAATTATGCTTGCTTCTCCTAGTTTTGGTAAAATGCTCTAAATGCCTTGTTTTCTGATGGCATAACTTTATTTATTTATTTAGCAGTAGTAGTAGTAGTAGTAGGAATTGAACCAGAGGTGCTTAACTACTGAGCCAAATCCCTAGGCCTTTTAATATTTTATTTTGGGACGGGGTTTCTCCAAGTTGCTTAGGGCCTCACTAACTTGCTGAGACTGACTTTGAACTTGTGATCTTCCTGCCTCAGCCTGTCTCACTGCTGGGATTATAGATGTGATGGCCTATAAGCATTAGAATGTAAATAGCTTATATTCTGTTATATTAGAATATTATTTATATTAGAATGTTATATTACATTCTTAGAATATAATGCTTACACTTTTTAAAAATATGAGCCTTAGAATATAAATGGTGGACTGCTTATCATCCATCATATCCTCAAAAGATTTTACTGAGATTTCCATAAAAACTGAATAAGGCATTTTGAGATCCTCTGTGTGTGTGTGTGTGTGTGTGTGTGTGTATGTATGCATGTGCATTTTCCAATTGGTATTCATAAAATGTAAATTCATATCTTTAGAAATCTAGTCATCGTATGGTGCATATTTATCTGACTAAAATGTCTACCTGGCAAAAATCTGTATCTGGTTTTTGTTGAAGGTATTTCTTTAAAAGAACCCAGTGCTATGCCAAGAACCTCCCCTCCCCCGCCCCAAGTAAATCAGCATTGTAAGTAAAGAATGAATTGACCCAGCCATGAAAGTTCAACACCATATTAAAATAAATGGGATAATTTAGACTTATAGGAGTGTATATTATAGATAAATACATAGTAGCTATAACATGTATGATGTTTACTAGGGTCTAATGAGATGTGTGATGTCTGAATATCATCCTTATCAAGAAAATTAGATAATATATTGGGGTATATGTTACATTGGGAGAATAGATATGAGTTTTGAAAGAACTTACTACTGTAATAACTAATTTTTATCAGTATTTATGCTGTTATTATTTGGGAAAAATTACAAAAACAAATCTTTAAATTTATCCACCTTAGGAACTTTCTATGCTCTGTGGTCGTAGAGCATTAAGTTCATTTCAAAGTTGAAGTCATTAAAAGATACATAATAACAGGGAAGGGGTGGCTGTAAGATTGATTTATAAATCAGTTCCTTTTACTAGTACAGAATTTCCTATGTGATCTTTCTAATTCATTATTTTGTTTTAATAAGCAGAGGCTAAACAAAAGTAGATTGACTTCAGCATAACAGTGATGGAAATGATTTAAAATGACAACATTGAATTTCCATTTTCTTTAATATCTCCACCTACTCTAGTGAGTGATTTTTTGAAATTGTGAACAGCCTTTTCTTAGATGATATTGATTTGCAACCTGTAGTACCCTATAAAAAAATGCCTTAACCCCTTTATCCTTTCAATTAATTCAGAATGTGTGGATCATCATTAGTGGCATTTTAAAAAGAACTTTCCACGTGAGTTTATTGCTCAACCTGAATTGAGAATCATTTTAGGTCTTTTGGCCTGCTTATATATGCCAAAAAGGCAAATCTCTCACTGATGGTCTGGAACCAATCAACCATCAAATAAACATAAAGAAATGAAAACTAACCAACACCAAAACAAAAATAAAAAAAGAAACAACTTAAGGATGAGTGTTGAAACTATTTCCCAAAATGCTGTTTTTCTTTCATGCCAAGCTGAACACTGTTCTGCAAATGAAGACTTTGAAGAGGAATGTGAATTTCAGACACATAGTGGAACTGAAATCAATTGAAGACCCTTGTCCTGGGTCATTTTGCAAGTCTCTGTGTTGCACAGGAGTCAGAAAACTTGTCTATCACAGGAAGTTTTTATTTTGTGTATCTGTCAAAGTAACACAGATTAATATATTTTTTGTGAAATTTTTATCTTTTACTATCTCCTTTATTCTATGAAGTTATTTTTAAGAACCTTTTCTGCCAAAAAAAAAAAAAGGTGGGGGGTGCAAACATTCCATTGTTCCATCTACATTAAGAGTATGTTTTAGAGAGAAAAAAAAAATTTTTAACCAAGATTGGCAAAGTCATACTCATACATTTTGGCACCCTTTGAAGTAAAGCAATTACAGGCCAAAGATTTGCAAATAACAAATGTCATTCTTATTTTACATATAGGCAATTAAATCATAGAAGTTCTGATTTCAAAGCAGTATGAAACTGTTTAGAAGGCTTAACCCCCTTTACTCACTCATTAGCATATTTCATCTATAGCATTTTCTGAGAAATATTAACTGGGTTTACCAAGTTGCAGTTTTGATAAATTTTTTTACCCTTAATTGTTATAGAGCATTGTGAATTAGAATTATTCTTTCAGTAGAACACAAAGGGTGGCTTTGCTCAGGCATAGCCATATGCTGCCTGTGTGCTATCATTTCGTAACTTTCATAACAAGCATTGCTGCTCTGCCAAACCACCTTTCCCCAAGCATCCAGCCTCAGAATCCTCTTAGCACCACTCTTGGAGTTGGCTAACACTGGTTAGAGGTAGCATCCACCCTTAATATCACCTACTATCTCTGGTTTAGTTCAGTCCCCTCTTCCTTTACATTTTATAAATGAAATGTCAAAAATAAGACACCTCATTTCTGATAATCCTTAGGACGCTTTTTATTTTATTTTATTTTTTACCTCTACCCCAAAGGACATCCTTGTTTATACATACTTTGGACAAGAGTCAAAACATGGAACATATTATCTATGTAGTAATACTTACTGATATTTATGATCATTTGTTCTTGATGATGATAAAATGAGTGCATACATGCTAAGTTGTGGTTTTAGCATTGGGAGGTATGTGCACTACCACCACAAATTCCCAAAAATAACACTTGAAATATATCAGGTATGAGTTTTTGTTAAGTGCTTTTAATGGAAAATTTACATGTTTCTACATCTATTACTGTTTTTAAAATATTTAAAATTAATATTTGATCCATCTCTATAAATCATTAAATTGAAAATATACCTTATCAAGATGTGTTTTAATGAATAGTATAGTATTGAATTGTTAGATAAGAAGAAAGATCTAAAATCAATAATCTAACCTTCCACCTCAAGAAAATAGAAAAAGAACAAATGAAATCTTAAGTAAAACAAATTAATATTAATAATCATCATAATATACATTACAGCAGGTACCAATGAAGTTGAAAAAAAGAAATAGAAAATTATTGAAACCAAAATCTTATTCTTTAAAAAGATCAATAGCATTGTTCAATCTCTAGTGAAGCTAACCTAAGAAAAAAAGAGAAGACACACTTTATCCATATCAGAAAAGAAAGACGGGCTATCCCATTGACATTAAAAGAATAACAAGGGAATATTATAAACAACTCATGGCTCACAAATTTGGTAGCCTTGATGAAATGGACCAATTTCTTGGAAGACAATCTAGATGTATCATAGAACTTACATAAGAATTAGAGGCCTGTATAAAATAATTTAATAATTAGTCTTCTATAACATGAAGAACAGGGTCCAGATAGTTTCATTATTTAAGCTTTTTTTATTAATTAAACTTTATTAAACTCTTAAGGAAAACATGACAAATTCTCTACATTTTGTCTGGCAAATATTAAGCAGATGGAATATTCCCATCATGTGAGGCCAAGTTAGTTGAACATTTCAAAATCCATGTAATCCATCATATCAACAAGCTAAAGAATGAAAATCTTATCAATGAAGTACTCTTTCATGATAAAAATTCTCAATAAACTGACAATGAAGGGGAAACTTCCTCAGGTTACTAAAGAGTATCTCAAACGCTCTATAGCTTATTTAATGTTAAGAAAATGGACACTTTCCCCAGATGTTCAGGAACAAGGCAAGACTGTCTTTTCTTACCTCTCCTTTCCAGCATCATAGTGCAAATCCTAGTTAGTACAATAAAACAAAGTAAAAAGGACACAAAGTTGTCTAGATTGTGACTGTTTATAGATGAAATAATTGGCTATAGAGCCCTCCCCCTGCACAATTGACAGAAAAAGAAAGTCCTGTAATTATTAACGTTATAACAAAGTTTCAAGATATGACAAAGTCATTTGATTTTCTTTTCATTAAACAGTGGGGTGGGTCTTGGTAGTGGCCTTGGGTGGTGTGTTCTGAGTTGTAGCTCTGTAGTTTTGGCATGCAGTGTTGTGGCTGGCAGCTGTATCCAGACCCTGTCTGGTGTCCCCAGTTACAGGCTATCATGTGTCAGCATCTATGCCAGTGGTTGCAGTGTCCCAAGATGGAGGTGACAGGGCAGCCCCCCCTTGCCGTTGGTAGATGGGGGTCCACACATGAGTGGTGGCTGGAGGTTCTGGGAGTAGGCTGCTGCTGGGTGTCTCGCAAGGGTGAGCAGCCAGGAGTCATGAACTCATACTGAGACCTGGAGAGCAGCAAGGCACCTGGGATTCCTGTGCAAAAGTGGCTGTTGGGGATCCTCTAGTAGCTCACAGAGAAACAGTATTCCCACTACTAAAATCCCTGGACTCCGAGCAACACAGAATGCATCCTCCCTCTAGCCCACCATCTTGTATCTCCATGCATTTTCTTAAAACCAAAAGTTTCATTCTCAAGTAAAAAGTGCCCTCCCTGTATTAAAGTAAAATAAAATAAAATAAGCACTGTCTTCATCTTTAAGGATGAGAAATAGAAATGGAGGAAATTCTCTATAGACCTTGTTCAAAATAACTCATCTTTTTAAAAAATATTTTTTATTTGTTAATAGACCTTTGTTTTATTTATTTATATGCAGTGCTGAGAATCGAACCCAGTGCCTCACACATGCCAGGCAAGTGTACAACTGCTGAGTCCCAGCCCCAGCCCCAGACCCACAATAACTTTTTTTTTAAGTCTCCTCACATAATTTAGTTGTTTCTTCACCACTGACTATTCTGTGTCTAATTCAGTACACAAGTGACTTGGTGTTAGTTGTTGCTTTGAGTCTTCATTTCTTTGCTAGGACTGCTGTGCCATGCTTCTCTTCTGTTTATCTCTGCTATGCCATTAAATTGTCAAACCCAGATGGTATCTGAAGTCAATAGAGATGGAGTTTTTCAACCCATACAGTATGGAACATCACACGTCATTAGAGAATTACTAAATATTAGTAATAGTAAGACACCATCATGTACCTGTTAATATGACTAACACCAAAATACTGACGTAAAATGCTCATGAGGATTTAGCGCAACAGGAACCCATATTCATTGCTAGTGGGAGTGCAAAAGGTATATCAAGTTTGAAAAACTGGCAGTTGCAAAACTACATCAAAGCTTACACAGTAGTCACACTCAGCTATATACCCAAATTAGTTGAAAACATAGGCCTATACAAAAACCTTTATATGTTTAATGCAGTTTTATTCCCAAAATGTGATAGCAACTAAGATTTCCTTTAATAGAGACTAGATAAACCATGGTATGTCCTTACAGTGGAATATTATTTAGTCTTTGAGATCACTGTCCTTTAAAGCCAAGAAAAGATAAAATGCAAACTTAAATTCACATTTCTAATTGAAAAAAAAAAAGCCTGAAATGTCTACATAATATATGATTCCATAGACGGAATTCTAAAGCCAGTACTATCAGTGATTTTGAAGGGTTCTGGAGAGAGGGTAGAAGGATTAGGTGGAACACAGTTTTTAGGATGGAGGAAGTATTCTGTATGGCATGCTGTTGATGGACACATAACATTTTAATTTTTTAAAAAACATAGGATTATTCAACACAAAAAATCAACCATAATGTGAACTCTGAACCCTATGTCAATAATGGTGTGACTATTGATATGTCATTTGTAATAGACGTACCACACTAATGCAAAATGTTAATAGAAGTTGTGCAAGTGGTAAGGGTCTCTCTGTAATCTGCTTATTTTTCTAGAAGATTAAAACATCCCTAAAAAGGATTCTGATAATATGAAAAATTAAAGGTGACAATTTTTTTAAAATTAATGTACTTGACCCATTTATATTAACTACATATCTAGCATTTACTCCAACTTTTATTAATTATTCTTATGAAAATTTTGTAGTGTTAGATCATTAGTGCTCTAAAATAACACTTGAGTTACCTAGCTTTGGTTAAATAAAATTGGACCCCAGTGAGTTTTCTGAAACTACCTTAAACAAGAATATTTTAATAATTATTGGCATGTATTATCAACTGTTTCATGGAGGATTTTCCTAATTTACATATCCTAATGGCATTTGAAAATGCCAGTCTCACTGCAATCCTGCCCTCCTTAGTTGTTCTTGGTTAGAATTTTTTTCACTGTTGGGGGCTGATGTTATTGGTGAAAAATATTATTGAACCTTTGATCACCCGAGAGCTTAGAGTTTTGCTAAGTATTTGTGTTCTAATTTTATTTATTTATTTATGAATTATTTATTTAAACTCTTTCCCCATTTCTTTCTGTTATAAAAGCAATGTTTTCTCATTTCTAAATATTAAAAGAATTGATAGTTTTCTAAAGAACACTGAGCTGCTTTAAAGGTTTTGTCCGATAAAGGGGGAAAGTATAAATAAGCAGTGGATAATGAGATAAGCTCACTATCTAAAATGGAAAATTACTTTTCATTTGGAAATTTCTAGTGCTGAAATTCAAGAGAAATATGTTAAAAATATAATTCAGTGAAAGTGGTAGAAACCAATCTACAGTAATACAGAAGTCCCCATTATGCTAAACCTCTTTTTGGTCATTTAATATTTTAACTCTCATTATTTTAAAATAGAAATTAAGCAATTACTATAATTTTTATGTATGAATGCCATGACTTGTATAATATTCATATTATCTACTATTTATTATCAATTTGATTTATATCTTTAAAATCATTATGAAAGTTTTATTATAGCTAGTAATGGTTATGAGAGTGGCATAAGCATCTTGTTTCAGTTTTAAATTTTTACTGCCACTTGTATTGGAGGGATAACCCAGTCTTTTTGAAAACTCTTATCACTATAGTGATTGTTTTTCTTCTACACACACACCTACCAATAAAAGAAAACGTCTGTTCTATAGTGGTGGTCAGTTACACCAGTAAATTGACTTTTTGAGCTTCTCATCTGAGCAATTGTAACATACTGTTTGTCAGTACATCTTCACACAATAGTTTTCGTGTGAATACCTTGAATTTATTTTCAGAGATGCTGTTTCATGTATACACAATCCACTTGATTCTGCAATGATATGATTTAATATGATATTAAAATAAATTTGTGTAAGTTCATGGAGGGTTAAACTTTATAGATCTCTCTTAGTCCCAACATTTTGATATAATCTTTTGTTATCAGTAATCTGTTAGAAATACATAAATGCTAGTTGTTTGAAGGATGTGATTCAGATATCATTTTTGTCATATGGTAGGTAAAACAGTAGAAAGAATGTTGTACTCTTGACCTCTGCTTGTAGAGGCTATCCAGGCTTGAATTTAAAGGTTATAGCAGGCATTAACACTTTAAATTGCATTGATACTCTCTTTTGATTTTACTACTATTTTAGCAAACTGTAGTTTTGGGAATTTTGTTTCTTTTGGGTAGTAGTAAAAAGCTAGATTAAATAAAGATTTTTGTTAAAAGAAGTGTATTCTGCGGTGGTTATCAGTTTTGTCTTCACATGAACATGGATTCATATTTTCTTCTACCAGGTAGTAGGTGTGTAATCTTGGGTAAACAATCTGATTTCTCTAAATCTGTTCTTGTATCTAATAATGTAGTAGTAGTTGCTTCCTTATAGGGATGTTGTGTGCTTTAAGCACTAAACATGTGCTATATTATTTAGTTAGTCCCTGTCTCATACCAAATGCCAAACAAATAAGAACTCCTGCTTTCAAGCTCAGTGTTAATATCATAGGTTGAGGTCTTCTAGAAAATCATGGGGCCATTACAAGATTCTCAGAATTTTGTCCTGTTTCTGGTGTTCACCCAAGTCTAAAGTGACAATGCTGTCATGATGCTTAGATTATGGGAATATAGTACAGAGAATTGCTAACTTGACAGTATTCTTAAAGAACCATTTCATTGTTCAAAGAGTAGTGGGTGATAATTTTTAGATTATAAAGATCACCGAGAAGCTACTTAGTTTTCATTTAAAATTTTTCTTTGTATGACTGAAATAATGGAATCTTTTTTATATGTCATCCAAATTTGTGGTGAATACTGTAAGTATATTCTAGACCCTGGCTTTGTAGCTATAAGGGAGTTTTACTTCATTCCGACAAGTAGGCCATGATTTATTACAGAATCTGCTTTTAACATTATTTTGTCCAGAATGAACAGAGTGGCTGGAGAAACTCCATCCATCTTTTGGTTTATTTGACATTTATGCCACATTAAATGTATCTTAAAAAATAACATGAATAATAAATTCTATTTAACATTGAAGATTACTCATCAGTCAGATAAATCTCTTGACAGTAACACAAAAGGAATCCTGACAAGCAATGTCTGTTAAAATTTGGATAAAACATTTTTTTTTAACCTGAACAAAGTTTTAAAACAAATAAATATTTGTTTCATTTTTATTTCAAATAACTATTATTACAAAATGTATTTAAGTTGTTCTTCATTTCAACAAGGTTAGCACTATCTCCCAAGCTTTAATTATTCTAGATTAGTACCTTATCATGGCATGACTGATTAGTGTAAATAGATCATGTCTTCTTTGCTTGTTTATGTCTACCAAAACAGTGAAAAAAAAGTATGGACGAAATAGATGAAGTTGTTGCTAATACATTTTGTGCATGTTTGTGTGCTTTCATGCTTTTGGAAAACTTTATGAATTTTTAGAAGAGATTATGGGGGAGGGAGAAAGAGAAGAATAATTGAAGCAGGAAGAGTACTCTGGTAGCATTGTGAACTTTTTCCTGAGAATGCTAGAAGATGAATAAAAAATCTTTGCCCTGGGATTTAGAGCTGCAGGATAGTTTAAAAATGAGACACTATGAATTATCAACAAAATGCTTCTCATCTGATATGTTTTATTATGTTTAGTGTCAAATATGTTTGGAAGTTTGAGTGTTTTTTTTTAATTTCACAATTATTAAATACAGATTTAGAAATTATGGGAGAAGTATTCTTCTATTTCCTATTCAGTAAGTATACTTTCTAATATTATAATGTTACCAATCTGTGTCCTACTAATTAGTGGGCAATTTCAATATGACAGCCTGTGATAAATGAGCCCCCTCCCTAAATTAGTGCTCGTTTAATAGCATCTCTGAATATGTTGAGTCTGTGTTTGACTGGAAGTACTTCACATTTATTAAATTGGTAGATATTGCAAAGTATATGGTGTTTCAGAATTCTAATTTTCAGTTATTGTTGCTCATGGATAAAGATTGAGATTGATCCATTTGATTGTTGTTTCATCATAGAGATATCTCAATATATGAATCCTAGGAGTTCCTGGCTGTTTAGCTATATAACAAATCTTTTTGGAAAACTTTCAGGCTCTACAAATTCCAGAGGGAGATAGCATTTGTCTTATTTATTATTCCACACAGGTCACTTACCTAGTTACCCCTTTCTTGAGATGGGGAGTGGACTGTCCTTTCATGAGATGGGGTAAAAATAGGTGGCTGAGAGTCTATAGAAGGAAGGAACAGTGTCCTTGAGGTAATCTCTGATACAAAGCAGAAAAGGAGCTTTAGTTTTTTTTTTTTATTGATTATTTAAAGCATTACATAGCTCATGATATATCATCTTTCATACATTTGACTCAAATTGTGTTTTGAACTCCCATTTTCACCCCAAATACAGATTGCAGAATCACATCTGTTACATATTCACATTTTTACATACTGCCATATTAGTGACTGTTGTATTCTGCTACCTTTCCTATCCCCTACTATCTTTAACGTGCTTTTTTTTTTAACAAAACAGAAGACAGATTTTATGCTAGCTTTATTATATTTATGAAAGTTTGCTGCTTTTATGTGGCCTTATCTGTTTAAAATGGTAGTATGAATTAAAAGCTAGAGTTGTAAAAAAGTCACAATTTAGATTAACATTCTCAGGTTTATATGTAAAGACTGAAATATATAGAAAAATTAGATCTGACCCAAGCATGCAAAAGTAACTTTAAGAACTAGGTTTTTCATTTTTATTCTCATTGTTTTGTTTTGTTATTTCACTATTCTTATATATACCCAGATTACTATAATGTGCATTTAATAGTTTTGGAATGGAAAGTGAATTTAGAGTTACCTTTCTGTGTTATTATATTATTCTGTTATTTTTACCTGCATGCAAACTAAAGTCCAATAACTTCCCCAAGGCTATTAACTCGTTAAGGGTATGTTTAGCATTACTAGGATCATCTTCGCATGCTAGTTATCTAGCTAGTAATGATATATATATTTATATATATTTGGCAGTACTCTTTTTAAACACTTAACTGGATATTGTGAAATCTACATTTCTTTTAAACGAGGTATCAAATAATGACTTATGTGTTCTGTTTTTAAAGTGCCAGCAACCGTTCTTTCTTGCTATGGTGCTAGGGTTATCTATTATCCCTGTGTTCATACTGCTCTAGGCCCATCACTCCCTACTGGCACTTACCAGAGGAAACCCAAACTAACTCCTGTTTACTGCTCAGATGTTAGCTTCACCACTTCTCATTTCTGATTACAGTCCATGACCACTTCAGATTATGATTGGTCAACCCTGGTCTTCTCCTCAACCCTATATATTTTTTTTAAATCCTATATACCCATTGGGGTTCATCTGATCAGCTAACTGACTTTTAAAGTGGAGAGCTCACAAATTGGTGCTCCAACACCAGTCCATTTCTCCAAGGTCTACTCATGTATTCTTAATAAGGACACTGTCACCCTTGAGGGATAGAAAGTTGATTCTTAAGGAGCAAAAAACTTATATATTTTACTACCATTTTTATATAAAGTGCAGCTGTACATACAGTACATTAATATAAGTGCAGTATACTTGTGGTTTTTACATTTCCTAGTTATAGACAATTAGACCCAATATACCTAAAAGGGTTTTTAGGGGGCATTAATGAAAACCTTAGAAATATAGTTCTGCATCTTTGTAAATCTACTTCTTTTCAAGACATTTCCACTTGAATGTTACTTAGAAGCTTTACACTCATTTTGTTTAAAACTGGAGCAATTATCTATTTCTCATCTTTTTTGACCTGTCTCAAATAATGGCATCACCTGGGTCTCTAACCCCACTTGGTTTATTACCTCCATTCCTTGGGCGCAACCTCAGTTCAGGTTGTCTCATTTCTTTACCTGAATTATCGCCACAACTCTTCAAATTGTTCTTTATGCTTCTGTTATTACCCCTGCTCAAATCTTTTATCCACACCACATAGGAGCATTCTAAAATGTATATGTAATCATCTCTTTCATCCAGTTTAGAATCAAAATTGTATTTCTATTTCATGGCATACCTTTTATTTTATTTCATGGTCTTTTCAGATTTGTGTCTTCCTGCTATTCCTACTTGCCTTCACTGACATATACACACTTTTTTTGAAGTCACTCAGCCTCTTCAGATGTGCCATATTCCTCCTCATCTATGGCTTTGGTTTAGTCAGTGTAACAACACTGTATCAAAATATCTGAGCTATTTAACTCTTAAGAGGGTTTTTAGCTCACAGTCTGGGGTTAGGGGCATGGTGCCTATCTAGGCTATTTTGGTGAGGACTGTCTCAGCCACATCCAGTGTGGTGCATGGCAAAGGCAGGAGCACATGAGGGAACAAGTGTTCACATCGGGAACCTGGAAAGAGAGAGACTGAGTGGGCTCAGGCTTTCATAGCAACACTTTTGTGAGAACTACCAACTAGTTGCTTAAGAAATCTTTTAATCTCTAAGGACCTCTCATGAGACCCCATCTCTTTAAGATTCTACCTCCCACCATAGCCATAGTGAAGACCATTTTTCCTGTATATGAATCATTGAGGGACAAACCAAGTACAAATCATACCAAGCCCCTTTCAAATGCTATTCTCTCTGAAATATGCACTTCTGAATTTTCTTCTTCCCTCTCCTAACCCCATCCTTCAGAGGTTCATTCAGTTCACATGTTGTGTTGCCCTAAAACTACTTTGTAATTGCTTTTACTAAACTATTTGTCGTATCAGGGCAAATGGTTTAAAAAATTAAACAGCTTCTTGCTTCTGAATATGTGTCAAATGATAAATGGATGAATGCCCCATTTATCATTTAGTAATTTTAGGTACTGGTATTACATAGACTTTCAGGTTTTTCTGCTTTTCTAGACATGTGACCATTAATTTTTTTTCTCAGAAAATGTTGCATCCTAGGTTGAATTAAAGTTATTTCTCATTTACAACAAATATTAATAATTTTGACCAAGCAAGTAAAAAGTACCTTTTCAAGCATTGAAATATTTGTTTTTCAAAAATGGAATTAATTAATTTTACAGCTTATTTCTTACCTACCAAATACAGTATAAACATTATTTGAGTAGGTAGATTATCAAAATACTTCTGACAATGTTTTGTCTCCCTCTCATTTTCTTTAGCTAAAGGACACAAAATCAGCAGACCAGAAAACAACATTACTTCATTTCCTGGTAGAAATATGTGAAGAAAAGTACCCTGATATCCTGAATTTTGTGGACGATTTGGAACATTTAGACAAAGCTAATAAAGGTTTGTACTTTGGAAAAAAAAAATACCTTATTGCTCTGGTCTTCAGTTCTAAATGAATATAATGCTTTTTATTTGTATATACTTCTCATTTTGTCAAAAACATTTTGTGTTCAGTGTCACATTTTAAAAATAGAAAACTATAGTATACTTACTTTAGGACTTGTCATGATTGGAGGTGTTAGTTTAATATATTTGGTAATGAAACTTTATATTTATGAACACATTGTCTTGTGGCTTAAATTTTATGGATGCATGCTAGACTTACCCTTTGCTGCTTAGTCTCCTTACTGTGTCTCCTTTGATTCCATGTCACCCACGACCACCGAATGACTGTTATATATTTGACCCCAGATGTAGCCATCAGTGTCTCCCTTTCCACAAGATCAAGATCTATTTAAAGTGGAGATCTCATTCCATGAAGACACCAGACTGCCAGAGTCTCAATTCAACCCTTTCTAATGCCCTAATTTCTAACCTGGTTCTAGTTCCTACTAAGGGTCAGAAAGGATAGAATTTTTATTTCTTGGTTATATTATGATTTAAGTTAAAAATTTTATTACCAACTTAAATACCCAGTTTTCATTTATATTTCACATTGGTTTTATGCAAACAACTTTAACTGGTTTGAAACAATCAATTTGTGTATACATTCTGGGAGACGAGATATAGAATGAGGAGTATCTGTATTCTTTTGATTTTGACCACTTGTTACTAATAATGTCATTAAAAAAAATCTCTGTTTTCTCCTACTTTCTTTTCTTTTATTTTCATTGTACTCTAGGGATAGGACCCATGGTCTTCCATATGTTCACAAATGATCTACCACTGAGCTATAGTCTCAGCCCCTGCTTTCTTCTTAATGTTGGAATTTGTGACCTTAAAGAAGGGTCGGTCTTTTATTTTCTTCTACATTAAAATGAATATTCCTTCTTAAGTGCTTTTATCATGCTCTACCTCTTTCAAATTTTTCTGTAAAATGATGCTTATAGTACTTTATCTGCAAAGAGATATTTGATTGGCTTTGATGTTCTGTGTAACAAAATTGAAAGTAAGTAGTGTTGGTGGACATTAAATTTTATAACTATCAAGTCTAGCAGACATCAGTAGTCACAGAAAGTTCCTTGAAATATAGAGATTTCTTTTGAGAAAAAGATAGTTGAGTAGGTAATAGTATTAATTGATGTTAACGCTTTCATAAGAATCAGGAAAGCGCTTTTGGATAGTCACAGTTTACATTTCTGGTTATCATTTTTCATACTTGTTCTAAAACTGAGCAGGGAGCTGGAACATTCTTCTCTTTAGATGCATTGTTTTTATTGTGAAATTCGTTTTTTTAGGAATTTTTACTTTAAATTAAGTTCTTGAAATATTTACCTTGTCTCATTTGATTGTACTTAAAATTCTTTAAAATATTAGGATGCTTTAAAAATTATTTAACATTCATAAGGACTTGCAAGCTTTGTAACTTTGTAATTTGATTTTTTTCTTTGTTTTTTTTTTTTTTTTTTTTTTTTTTTTGGTGTTTCAGTGGGGCATTTTGGGACTGGGGGTTTTATCTTCCATCTGTTACAGTGGAGACACACATATGTGTATGAGTCAGCAAATACTGCTAATATGTTTCACAGGGAGCAGCCAACTTCATATTTGAATAGAAGAAATATCACTGAATTTTTTTTTAAATAGTATAGGTGATTCTTGAATTCTTTCTGTGATTATCTAACCCAATTAATGAATGTGATTTTAGAGGAGTAAATGGAATGTTTTAGATGATATATCTGTGTTTGCTTCGGAGAACTTCATTGCTCTTATGTATCATCATTTGGAAGTTTTCAGACTTGAAGTTTCCTTGGTGAGCTAGCACATGAATTAAAAAGTACCTTTGTTTTTGAGACATAAAAAATCCTGGTCATTAGGTACTCCTAGATCAGCAGGGGTAACTTTCATTGCAACTAATGAGCTTACCCATATGACAATTTTCAAAAATCTACTTTATTAGGACTACTTCTTTTCTAAGAGATAATGGCTTACAGTTTTTCTGTTGTGTTTCAGTGAAAATATTTTGGTTCATTATTATATTTCTGTATACCATTGTAATATTTCTTTCTTTCATGAACTTCTAGGTGTTGAATACAATTTTTCTTGTCTAAACAATTAAAGTTAATTGGCTATGAATGTCTTATTGGTCAATTCTCAATAAGCTGTTTTGGTATTAAAATGAAACAATATTTTATTAATGAATAGATAATGACAAATCTTATTTTTAAAAAAAATTTGGTTGTTTTTAGGAGGTTGTATTAAAATAAAACCAAGGTAAAGTGTACAGCATAATGTGGTCAACCCTCTTTTAGTATTATCATAACTACACAAAATATGTCTATTGTTTTCTTGTCAACTCTGAATTTCAGAAATGCCATACTAACCTACTCTGTAAATCATGTATTTAGCCCTTCATTTAACAAGTTTGCACTTGGAGTTATTGTGTATGAAGTTGTGCTATTTTCTTGCGTTGGTCCAATGTGTAATTTCTGTGTCTGAATGCAACCTCACTGACATCAGGCGTCTGGCCCTAAAAACTCCTACCTTTTACTCCCGTATCCTTTACTCCCTCTTGCTCTCTGCTCCCTCTTTATATAGCTGCTGTTATTAGCCTAATAACTGTTCCCTTCTCTCTCTTTTTCTACCCACAACTTTCCTAGAGGTGTTATCTTCAATCCCCCAGGACTAAAAGTCATCATTAATTATGTTAATAACTTACAAATTTATGTCCCAGACTTTACTTCTAAGGTTCACTCTTCTGTGTCCAACATCTTTTGCCATTTCCATCTGCATCTCAAATAGGCATTAGGATCATAATGTACCACAAGACAGGATTCTTGATCCCTACACATTTAATGTCTTCTCAACTTTTGTATAATTGAGAAAACCCTTCCTGGTCCCTTCTTCTGATTTTCTTTCTCTCATTTGTCACATCTGAGTATAATCTTCAGGACCTCAACTCTGCCTGGTAGATTCTGCTGAAGTGAAATCTATGGAAAGTGGCTACTGCATGTAAAATGTTCTTTGGCTTTTTACTTCATCAAGAAACTTAAAGAAGATGTCAAGTTCTTTTTGATGCTTGTTTCTGATGCTTACTAAGAACCTCACCTAAATTTCTGGGTATGCCACCCTTTACTTCAGGATAAATTCATTGGTTAAACTGAAATTCTCACACCATTATTAAAGAACAGTTTCTCTAGTATCTTATTTTTTGTTGTTGTTGTTGTTGAAGTTATTGTAAACGGGGTAGTTTTTCTCATTTCCTTCTCAGAGGATTTGTCACTGATATACAGAAATGCCTTTGATTTATGGGTGTTGATTTTATATCCTGCTACTTTGCTGAATTCATTTACTAGTTCTAGAAGTTTTCTGTTGGAGCTTTTTGGGCCTTCTAGGTATAGAATCATATCATCAGCAAATAGTGCTAATTTAAGTTCTTCTTTTCCTATTCATATCCCTTTAATTTCATTCAGCTAATTGCTCTGGCCAGTGTTTCAAGAACTATGTTGAATAGAAGTGGTGGAAGAGGGCATTCCTGTCTTGTTCCAGTTTTTAGAGGGAATGCCTTTAACTTTTCTCCATTTGGAATAATGTTGGCCTGAGGCTTAGCATAGTTAGCCTTTATGATGTGGAGATATGTTCCTGTTATCACTAGTTTTTCTAGTGTTTTGAACATGAAAGAGTGCTGTATTTTGTCAGATGCTTTTTCTGCATCTATGGAGATGATCATATGATTCTTTTCTTTGAGTCTGTTGATGTGATGAATTGTATTTATTGATTTCCTTATGATGAACCAACCTTGCACACCTGGAATGAATCCCACTTGATCATGGTGCACAATCTTTTTGATATGTTTTTGTATTCAATTTGCCAGGATTTTTTTTGAGAATTTTTGCATCTATGTTCATTAGAGATATTGGTCTGAAGTTTTCTTTCTTTTATGTGTCTTTGCCTGGTTTTGGGATCAGGATGATATTGGCCTTATAGAATGAGTGTGGAAGTGCTGCCTCTTTCTCTATTTCCTGAAATAAATTGTAGAGTATTGGTATTAGTTCTTCTTTAAAGGTTTTGTAGAACTTGGCTGTATATCCATCTAGTCCTGGGCTTTTCTTGGTTGGTAAGTTTCTGATACTTGTGAATCAACTTAACAAAAGAGGTGAAAGATCTATACAATGAAAACTACAGAACCCTAAAGAAAGAAATCAAAGAAGACCTTAGAAAATGGAAAGATCTATCTTGGTCTTGGATAGGCCGAATTAATATTATCAAAATGACCATACTACAAAAAGCATTATACAGATTTAATGTAATTCCAATCAAAATCCCAATGGCATTCCTCATAGAAATAGAAAAAGTAATCATGAAATTCATCTGGAAATGTAAGAGACCCAGAATAGCTAAAGCAATCTTTAGCAAGAAAAGTGAAGCAGGTGGCAAGAAAAGTGTACCAGACCTTAAACTATACTGCAAAGCAATAGTGACAAAACAGCATGGTATTGGCATCAAAACAGACTAGTAGACCAATGGTACAGAATAGAGGACACAGAAACTAACCCACAAAATTACAATTTTCTTATATTAGACAAAGGTGCCAAAAACATGCATTGGAGAAAAGATAGTCTCTTCAACAAATGGTGCTGGGAAAACTGGAAATCCATATGCAACAAAATGAAATTAAACCCCTATTTCTCACTATGCACAAAACTCAACGCAAAGTGGATCAAGAACCTGGGAATTAAACCAGAGACTCTACATCTAAAAGAAGAAAAAGTAGCCCCTAATCTTCATCATGTGGGATTAGGCCCCAACTTTCTTAATAAGACTCCTATAGCACAAGAATTAAAACCAAGAATTAATAAATGGGATAGAATGAAACTAAAAAGTTTCTTCTCGGCAAAAGAAACAATCTGTGAGGTGAACAGAGAGCCTACATCTTGGGAACAAATTTATACCCTTCACACATCAGATAGAGCACTAATCTCTAAGGTATATAAAAAATCAAAAAGCTAAGCACTAAAAAACCAAATAACCAATCAACAAATGGGCCAAGGACCTGAACAGACACTTCTCAGAAGGGGATATACTATCAATCAACAAATATATGAAAAAAATGTTCATCATCTCAAGCAATTAGAGAAATGCAAATCAAAACTACTCTAAGATATCATCTCACTCTAGTCAGTTTGACAGCTATTATGAAGACAAACAACAGTAAGTGTTGGCGAGGATGTGGGGGAAAAGGCACACTCATACATTGCTGGTGTTTACTGCATATTGGTCAAGCTAATATGGAAAGCAGCATGGAGATTCGTTGGAAATATGGGAATAGAACCACCATTTGACCCAGCTATCCCTCTCCTCGGTCTATACCCAAAGGATAGCATACTGCAGGGCCACTGCCACATCAATGTTTTTAGCAGCACAATTCATGGTAGCTAAACTGTAGAATCAACCTTAGATGCACTTCAGTGGATGAATAGATAAAAAAAAAAAAATGTGGCATACACACACAATGGAATTTTACTCAGTAATAAAGAATATAAAATCTTGGCATTTGCAGGTAAAGGTAATGGCTTTAGAGAAGATAATGCTAAGTGAAGTTAGCCAGTCTCCCAAAAATAAATGCTGAATGTTTTGTCTGATATAAGGAGGCTGACTCTTAGCTTAGTGGGGTAGGGAGGGGGAGCATGGGAGGAATAGATGAATTCTAGATTGGGCAGAGGGATGGGAGGGAAAGAGAGGGGGCAGGGAATTAGTAAGGATGGTGGGATGTGATGGACATCATTATCCAAAGTACATGTATGAAGACACACATTGTTGTCAACATGCTTTATATACAACCAGAGATATGAAAAAATTGTGCTGCATACATGTAATATGAATTGTATTGCATTCCGCTGTGATTTATTTTTTTAAAAAAATCAATAAAAAGAACAGTTGCTGTAGAACAAGGACTCTTTTGGAACAGCTGAGAATAGAATTAGCTTCTAGAAAAAAGCAATATTCAGCATGTTATCATAGTGGATTCACTAATTATTCATTTCTTATCACCCCATTTTTATATTTTGAGCTCTCAGGAGCACTCCTTGATACCTTATATTTGAGTTGTTCATCCTGTTTATTTTATATACCTCTTTCTGCTTTTAAGCCTTTGTTTGTATGCTCTTAGCTAGCAGTTCTTTGGTTTGACCCAAATAATTGCTGAAATATATGTCCTGATTTCCAATGCCTCATGTGTTTCCAACATTTTATGATAAATGCTTTACTAAATAACAAATGTTTATCTTTATTCACCTACTGTGAGTGCTTAGACCACTTAATTTCCAGGTGGCTGCCACCTGGAAACTGAATAGTGTTTGAAAATTTCAAAATCATCTGCTATAACTAGCAGACAGAGTAAAGATGTGTATTAACCTTTACTCTAGCCTTCCAAAAATGCCAAGTAAAATTTGTTATCCAGGTTGATATGTATTTTGAATATTTAATATTAGTTATTAATTCAATTTTATTTTATATTCGATGCAGCATGACTCACATCATGATAGTTGGAACCATTATATCATGGAGGTCAAAGATTGGGGCCTTATGATCTGTATCTTCAAGATAAATCAATTGGTGTTTCAAATTAGTTGTTTGGTATTAGAGTTTGATGAAACTATGCTTTAGTTTACATATTTCTGTTTATATAATAAAAATGAAATTAAGTCACAGGATTACTATGTTGGTTGTGGAAATATTTATAATTAAAGATTTTATAGAAGCCAACCCATAGGCAATGTTGCATTTATTGTGTTGTTGGTTAAAAGCAAAAAAAAAAAAAATTCCTTCCTTGTGTCATTCACAAATTCATATGTTGAAGGCATGTTCTCTAATACTCAGAATTTTACCGCATTTGAAGATAGGAGCACACTAGTTAAAATGTAATCACTTCAATCAGCCTTAATCCAATCTTTTTCTTTCTTTAAAAAGAAAAGGTAAAGTTCGGACTCTCAGCCATTAGGAATATATTCGCACAGATGACAGATGATGTGAGAGAACAGTGAGGAGGATATCTGCAAGTCAAGGAGAGAGGCCTCAGATGAAAACAAATTGATCAACACCTTCAACCTTGTCTCCATATCCATGAGAATATAACTTTCTACTCATTAAGCATATAGTCTCTTGTATCTGGCGATGGCAGCCTAAGTAATCTAATATAATAACTTAAGACATTTTTCTTGTTTGCTTGTAGTTCTTTGGCTGCAGACTAGAGTACTTTAAAATTTGTTGACACTTTTTTAGACTAGTTGAGGAAGCACTTGTAGATCTGCAGTGTTGTATGTTCACTAATCATCAGTTGGGAATATCAAAGTTTCTTCTACGCACTGTCTTTTCCACATGACTTCAAAGTATGCTGTTTTGTCAATTTTCACTGCTGTAACTAAAAGACCAAACAATTTTAATGAGGGATAGCTTACTTTGGGGCTCATAGTTTCAGAGGTCTCATTCCATAGACAGCTGGCTCCATTCCTTGGGACTTAAGGTGGAGTAGGATATCATGGTGGGCGGATGTGCCAGAGGAAAGCAACTCAGTCACTCACAGGAGGAAGCAGAGAGAAAGACTAAGCTCAGCACACAAAATATTTACCCTAAAGGCACGCCCTCAATGACCCACCTCCTCAAGCCACAGCCTACCTGCCTATAGGTACCTCTCAATTAATCCCTGTTGGGATTAATGCACTGATTAAGTTAAGACTCTTATTACCTAGTCATTCCACTTCTAACCTTTCTTCCAATGTCTCACTCATGAGCTTTTTTGGGATACCTCATATCTGTACCATAACGTGCCTCAATTTTTTTTTCAATAGATGTCATATAAATTAGTACATGTGTAAGGAATATTAAGGCATTCTGAATAAGTATATTCATCAATATATACATTTCATTTTAGTGATTTGTCTATGGCATATTTTAGATTTTGCTTTAGAATGCATTCATCTACACTAGAGTTTACTTAGTTTTATCTTTTTCACTTTTTTTCTGTGTATCTAATTTCTTTGCTACTTATCCCTGTTTTGCTAGTATAGTGCATGTAATCTCAATATAAGCAAGTGTCAGATTCAAGCCTGTAACAGTCTGAATTATGTGTTATCACTTTTCAAATGGGAGACCTTATTTCACTTTATTCATTCTCCTATGGAAATGATGAAAATATTTGTGGTCTCTGAGCTATGTAGCATTGATTCTACAGGTAGACTATAAAAAGCTATGCCCAGAATACTAGCCTATGACTCCTATGCTATGTCTTATGATCTAATTTGACTATGTGTAGCTAGCCAATGAGATGCTCAAGAATTGGAAAATAATTTTACTATTAAAACAAACCAAGTGCAATAAAATGTGAATTTATTTTAAAAATGTATTTTGCCTATAGGGTTTGTATATACTTTTTGTATATATAAAATGATAGAATATGTAAGAATTTTAAGTTAAACAAATTAACATTAAGTATAAAAAAGGTATGATAAAATATAACTTGAGTCATTCCCCACGTAATAATAGGATTTATGAAGGATATTTATACTATATTACAGGTATGGTATACTGGTTGGGGCCACGTATATAAATCCTGCCAGTTTATTTCCAAGGATTATCTATATATAGTTGGCATCAAAAGTTAAAATTTAAGAATGAGCATAATAATTTTATTGTGCAAATAAAAACTACTTTGGAAAGTAGCTGAGTGGAATGGAAAGAGCATGGCCAAAATTCAATGAAGAATTAAGGATTCTGTAGAGTGACATTGAAGAACACTGGGTATAGAGGAGCTACTTGAAGCTAAAGATTGCTTTTTGAGATACTGAGCTAGGAACATTTTCTGAATCTACTGCTGCTTGGGCTGATAGATGATGATGAAGAAGAAAACTACATCAGGAAGACCTCTATATCTTTTTGGAGGTTAACAGAATGAAAGTGGCAACAATACAGCATTAATCTTTTCTAGAAACTAACAGTTTACAGTGTTTGGAGATTTTTGGCCAGCTACAGATTTGAAGTAGCTACTCGAGCTGTTCTGTCAGTGTCACCTATGAGACATAGCTAACATCAAGCAATAGGACAGTATCACCAGTGACAGCCAAGGTCTTGGAGCTCTCTTAAGCTGCTCATTGTGACGCAATATTTACTGCACCTCAGGTTGCAACATGAAGTGGGAAATTACAAACAAGGTAGATGAGAGAAGATTTCAGGGTAGTGCATTATGAAGGATGGATTAACATCATAAATCTGTATTTTACCAAAAAAAAAATCCTTAGCAATAGATGGAACAAACACATTTATGGCAGTCTCCAGACTCTTTTTGGTAGCAAGGTTGACATGTAACCTATGGGAGGAAGAGGCGTGGAGCTAATCATATGCTGCAGGCAGAATTGCCTCTTCTTCTCCAGAATCTGGGCTGTATTTAGGTAGTTTGCAAATCTTGAATTAGTAGCAGTATTCGTTTTCCAGGGCTACCACAACCAATTACTACAAACTCTGTGCCTTTAAATAAAGAAGTTCATTCTCTCAAGTTTCAGGAGACAAGAATTCTGAAATCAAATGCTTGGTGTTTCTTGGATTATAGACACATCACCCCAGTCTCTGCTTTTATCATCTCACTCCTCCCTTCTCCATGTCTCTGGTGTTGTCACTTCCCCTTATGAGCATCAGTTATTGGATAACATATCACAGGATGATTTCATCTCAAAATGCTTAACCAATTCTATCTGTAAAGACCCGATTTCCAAGAGAGTCATATTGTGTGGTTCTGGGAGGATGTCCCTCTAAGAGGGATGCTATTTAACCCCTACAGTTGTCCCTGTCATTACTCTTTTTGTGGAGTTAGCACCATCATCTTGGAGGGATTGTGAAACTTTTAAAGAAAATTACATTAATAGGTGTAACTGGAAAGCATTTGTCATTAAATTGTGAAACAGTTTGGCTCTAAACAGTTACTGTTTTTAACATTGTAAAATACCCTTGGTTTTGTGAAAATAGGAAAACAGTTAAAATTCATTTATTCCTCCAAATTTAAGGAATTTTTTATTGACTGGCAATGATAATTATAATAACCCTGATAATTTTAGTTGATAAATAAAAATGTGATCACAATTTTAGATGAAACAGACATTATACTATGGGGGAGAGGCTGTTATTTAGATTGTAATCTCTGAAGTTAGGCACCTGGGGTTCAAATCCTAGTGTGCGAGAAGTTTGACCTTAAACAAGTTTTTTATTCTCTGTACCTGAGTTTGCTTACCTATAAAATGGAGACAATTTTAAACTTACCTTAGAAGTTTCTTTTGATAAGTAAATAAGTTAATATATACATATAAATATTTATAAAGTTTAAATATCACCTAGTAAGCATAGTATAAATGTTCTCTACATTTGGCATAGTCGTTGTTGATGTTATTTTTCAGTGATTATTTTTTGTTGACAAACACCTGCCTGTGCTGTCATTAATGATGTAGGTAAACATGACTCTATATGAATAATATATCTTTATAGAATTTTAACATGTATTTTTAGAAGTTATTCAAATGAATTCCAACTGTGGGTGGCCTGAAATTTATCCAAGCTTTAGATTGTACAACGAAGAATTCTGTAGATTTATGGTACTGAAAAATGCTTGTGCTTTTCTAAAAATTAAACTAGTATACCTGTAGAAAATTATACAGATTTTAAGTGTATATCTGAATGCAGTTTTACCAGTTGGGCAGACTAGCCTAGGGAATGAAATTTTAAAAGTGGATTCTATTTTTTCTCCTCAGCTTTATCCTGAAACATTCTATTTTCACATTTTGAACTTTGGCATAAGATTTCTTTTGAAAAAGCAGTTCCAGTACTAAACAACCTTTAAGAACAATTGGACTCCAGCAACTCTTTAACTACTCTGAATTTTAGTTTTTCTAGGGATGTCTGCATGTGATTTTTTGCTTTTTAGCAAATTTTTCAGCCCAAAAATATTACAGAATGCCATATGGAAATATGAATTAACTTATGATAAATGATATATGTGATAGAAACATCTAAAACATTGTTTATTAACATTCATGGGAGAACCTCAAGAAAATAGGATCTTGAGTAATCTTTTCCCTTTCCTCAGAAAGGTTATCTTTAGGAAAGATTTTAAATTGATCAGATTTGTCCTTTAAATATCAATGTACTGTCAGTGTAATGGCAATTTCTCAGAATCTCCCTTTCAAACTATGGGTTTTATGGAATGTAAAATTTTTCTCATTAATTTTTGTTTGTTTGTTTGTTTTGATGCTATAGGGAGTAGACTCTTTGAAAACAGTTGATTAAGCTTTTGCTGCTTGACAGGCACTAAATCAGGAATTGTATTAACAAGGATCAGTCCTTTACTGAGTGTCTCTTCTATCCCAGGCATCATTTTGGGTATTGGGTAGAGCTGCGAACATAAAAGAAAAATCTTCTCTGTCTTAATTTGGTGGTTATAGAACTTGAATCACAGAAAGGATCCAGTGCACATGACATGGGGTTTCTAGCACTGGAATGCCAAGGCAAGGGTCTTTTGTTTCCTGGTTTTGTTTGTTCTTGAGGTTTTAGATTAAGTGGTTACAGAAGGTGGCCTTTAAGCAAAAACCTAAGGGAAGCATGGGAGGACAGGGTATTTGAGAGAGGCACATTTTAGGCAGGAAGAGGTAGGTAGAGGTCCCAAGATCTGGAGGTGAATCTGGCTGGAGCAGAGATGGAAAGAGAGAGCAGAAGAAGAGCTTAGGTCAGAAAGGTAACTGGTCTTGTAGTACATCATTGTCCAATGTAAGGATTTTGACTTTACATTGAGATGAGGTGCCAAAGGAAGGTTTTGATTAAAAGAGTAATATCTGACTTAAATTTTTAGAGGTTTACTTAAGCCGCTATATTCAGGGAGGGGGGAAAAAACAGTAGAGAATCTGGTAGGATCAGTAAAATTACTTGGTTGTTAAAATGATCCAACAGAGGCTAGAATGGTAAGAAATACTTAAGAAATGAATGTATTTTGAAATCAGAGTGAACAGGATTTTTTGTATGATCAAATGTGTAGGCATTGAGAGAAAGAGAGGAGTCATGATCAATCATTTATTGAGATGTAAGAACAAATTCAAGAAGGATGATAAGTTATAATTTGAAAATATGAATTTAAAATGCCTATTAAACTTCAAGGAAGTATCTAGATCTAGACAGGAAAAAATTTGGAATTTTTTCAAGCCCAGTAATATGAAGTACAGTGCTGTTGAGGCTAACCTGGTGTTCAATAGCTACACTTGGAAACTATTTTTATTTGAAATCTGGTCAGTCTATACTTGATACTTATCCTGGGGCACATTAGAAAGAACTAATATCACTCTGTCCAATGCATGTATTAAAAACCATTTTATAGTTTCTGAGAGAACAACATCTCTGTCAAGTATGTCTTTTTATTTAATATTTACTATGTTCTTGAATATCTTGTTTGTCCAAACGAATTTTCAAATTATTATAGCAAACAAGGTTTTCTTTTTATATACTTCTCCCATGAATATAGTTTTGTCTTCTAGAAAGCTGCCATCTTCTCTTTAATATCTTCTTCATAGTTTTAGAAAACAAGGCTGCCTGTGTCTTTCCACAGTGGGTGAGGTGGTACACAGAACTGACTGGAGGCCTTTGGTTGGTTGTCCTCTTTATTTCTTCCATCTGCCTTCAGCCTTTTTCCTGTTTCCAGGTCTCATGTCAAATGTAGGCATTTCTCTCACATTAGAATGTGAAAACAACAACACATAACCACCATTGTATATGATATAGCAAATTAATTAGGGACTGCAAGTTATGGTGTATTATTTCATGGAGTCCCATCAAGAATCGGAACAATGGGAAGAAAGAATGTTTGAGTAGAGGAAGTACAGCTACTAGATAAGGATGGCTGGGCATTCACTTACACTGCTTCTTTCAATTTGCTCTGATCTGTTTTGAACGAAGCTGCAATTTATTTTCAGTTTTGTGGCTTTTTTTTTATAATCTTGTTTTGTTTTTGTACATTTCTGTCATAATACGTTTATAATGGTATTCTAGAGTTTTGATTTTATTTTAGATCTACTTAATATTCAGTATTTTAAAAAATACTGGTGAGGTTATTTTTCTCTTCTGATTTTATTATTTAAACTTGTATTTATAAAACATTATAGCTTTATTAGAATATTCTAGTAAAATTATTTTTTATGGGAGTTTGAAACTCAATAGTTTCACACAAAAAAACAATATTCCTTTTAGGGTAGATAGTTTATTTAATCTAAAATTTTTTTAATATTTATTTATTTTTTTAGTTGTAGTTGGACACAATACCTTTATTTATATATATGTGGTGCTGAGGATCAAACCCAGGGCCTCGTAAGTGCTAGGCAAGCACTCTACCTCTGAGTTACAACCCTGGCCCTAAAAGTTTAAATTGTAATAAATTATTATTTAAACTTTCTTTAAAAGAGTTTCACTGTATTATGTCATGATGTGTAAAATGAATTAGGCATTTCTCAGTATACTTGTTATGAAAGAATGATCAAAACCTTCAGGAGATATTTAGAGGAGTTTTAATTATAAAGATTACTTAAATGTATATGATTTCTATTCTTTTTTACTTCAAATCTTAGCAGAGTAAATCTTAGGCCATGGTATTATAGAAACATGTATTCATGATTGCTTTAAACTTAAATATTTATAGTTGTAATTTTTAAGTTTTATTCTACAGCTACTTTAGCACCTATGGTGTATAATTATCATGAGGACAACACACTTGAAAAGAATCTTGTTTCTTAGATTTTAATGTCCTGGATATTTAATTTGTTATATTTTCCCATTTTAGTTTCAGTGCTTTTATCATGAGAGGTTAAAGTTAAATCCAGAGTCCATTCCTCCAGCAAACATTTATAGTATGTTATATAACTGAAGGTACAAAGGTTAAATAAGATATGGTATCTTCCCTTAAGGAATTCTCAGCTAGTTGGGAGCAGAAGATCAATGTCAATAGTGTATGGTAGTTGTAAAGTTAGATTCAATTACCAGTTAGGGTGGGTGGTAAGGGCACCTCACCAGGGATCTTGCTGGGTGTTTCAATACTTGTTATAAAGTACATATAGGAGTAATCCAGGGGTAGAGAACAGAGAACATAGACACATTATTTCCAGAATCAGGGTTAGGATGATGGGCAGGAGAAACTACATATGCTGTATATTGTTTTGAGAGTAACTTGATGGAACATGGAATGCAGCCAGCTTGGTTTTGTGTGGGGCCTTTGTTTAGGAGCTCAGATGTTATGTAACCAGTCTACTGGCATGCTGTAAACCAGGAAGAGACATCTGTAAGTCACTAGGTGCTTGGAAACCCTCATGTACATTCTGATAAAAACACTGGAGAAAAACAGTAGGAGATCATAGAAGAAATAAGAGTCCCCAAATGTAAGTACTGTTTGTGAAGTCAAAGGCCTGGGGTGTCACAATTATTTGGATCTGAGGATTGCAAGGGGGAGAGGGGTGGAAATGAGCAGATTACTAGTACAGGAAATAGTTTGTGATCCTTCCGCCCACTGAGCTGTGAGATTATGAATGAGCTGGTTGAGGGCAAGACACGTGTCCAAGTTGACTAAGAACCCACCTGATGAATTATTAACTGAGTAAAATGGAAAAGAAAGAATTGCCTTAAAATAGTTTAATCAACTCTGATGACAGTTCTGTTTTATTATTTTTCTTCTAAATAATGAAACAGAATATTTCTTGATTTAAGAAATGACTTAATTTAAAAGATAAATTCAAACACATGTCTCATATAGGTACACAAATAAAATAACACTTCTTTGAGAATTTCCAATTTAAAGCTCTCTAGTTTGGATTTCTAGTTTTAAAAAAAAAAAAATTAGTGACCTTAAAGAATTTGACTTGTGTAAAGTGTGGTAAATTATGTTTGATGATACATTAAGGAGCTGTCCTTGGAAATATAAAAATTGCTGAAAAGGAAAACACCAAGGGAATTCTTAAAATGCTCTTTAGTTTTATCCATCAGATCACTCTAAACATTAGATTGTAGTTTATTAGCCTAGAATTCACACACTCCTCTCTCCCTTCCAAGTGTGCCTTGGTCCTTATTTAAAAACCAACAGTGAGAGGTTGGTCGATTATATTTAAATCCACTTAAGAATAATGCACAAGTAATCTAATCAGAGACTGCTGATGAAGCATAAGAGATGGCTTTAGTAGGATTTCCATCATAGAGTAGCTGCAAGAACCATTTTTAAAGGTAGCTTACTAGTGATGGTGCTGACCTTAAATGTTTGGATATGCCCCCAGTATTCATAAGAGTTGAAAATATCAACTCTTCTGGGCTGACTTCCACACTAGCCTGTTCCTGGCCTGGTGCTTGTAGTGATGACTTCACTTTTCCTTTCATTCTAGTATTACTTTTTTTAAAAAAAAATCTTTAAGCTTTATCATTTCTTATTTACTTAGGAATATGAAAGCCGTGGTGTATTCTTTTTCAAAAAACTTCTTCATACTGCACTATTTGGTTTGATGTATTATGAAGTATCTCTGAAGTAAAAATATATGGTGAGATGCTTCCCATTCCACTGATGTGGAAATTGGTCCCAGGAGAAGTTGCTTCAGATCATGAAGAAAGCAGTTTGACCCACTGGTTAGCAATGAGTTGGATAAGTCTCAAGTCTTTCCTTTCATGGGGAATGGTCTCCAGAGGTACTAATAATATGATTCCAGAGTTAGAAATATTAGCCCAACCCCTGACATCCAGGGAAAGAGGGGGACTGCAGATTGAATTAAATCGTGAATGGGCAATGATTTAATCTCTAATAACTTATAATAAAAGTTTCAACAAAGACTATGAAACAGAGGCTAAGGGAGCTTCTGGGTTGTTGAGAACATGGATATGCTGGGAGGGCATGTGCCTAGAGCAGGTGAAGAATCTGTTCTACCCTCTCTTTCTTATTCTTTGTACTGTAAATCTCTTCCATTTGACTGTTCCTGAGATGTGTCCTTTATAAAACTTTAACTGTACATATAGCAGTTTCCTAAGTTCTATGAATTATGAGACTTAAGGGAGGGAACTTGTAGAATCCTTCAATTTATAGCCAGTCCTTCAGAAGTATGGATGGCCTCTTGGACTTGCAGCAAGCATCTGATATGAGGCAGTATGGTGAGACTGAGCCTTTAAGATGATGACACTAACTCTTAGTAAGTAGTGTCAGAGTTCAGTTGAATTGTAGGAAATCCAATTAGTGTTAGAGAGTTAAAGAATTGATTGGTGTTAGAACAATACATTTGATGTCAGGGAAAAAAAAAATCTGACTATGTTCCCTACAAAGACTTACCCTGTGCTTTTTGTCAGTGGAGAACTGTTCATTCATCCTTCCAGAGTGCTTAGGTATTTTTCCATGGGCTAAGTCATCTTTGGATTCCTTGTAATTAATCTAAGCATGAATGTACAAGGAACCAATTATATGAAAACAAGTTTTGTTTATTTAAATGTTATTGATAGGGAGAGTAGAGATTATGAAAAACAAAGAAGTAATTTCTCTTAATAATTTCTGTACATCAAAATGCCTGAATTTAAATTCTGAATTTTCCACTTTTCAGTTATCTGATCTTTTTACCCACCCTCTCAGCTTTAGTTTGCTCATGTGTAAACTGGAGATAATAACAACACCTACTTTGTGGAGAGCCATTCTGACACGTGATTGGGTGACTCCCTTTAAGGGCCTGAGGCGCTCTGGCTGTGTCGGAGCTTTCCCGACCCTTTCCTGATGAGAGAGCCCATCCATGTGGGGGTGTGCGTGACCACTGACCCCGGAGACCCAATCACTGACCCTGACCTTGGAGTGCAGCCTCCCCTCAACCTTCATTGGATGGAATTCTCCCCTGAATCTCTTGTTCCCCAAATAAAAAGCTACTCCCAGGCGTGTTTGCTCTCTCTCTCTCCTGCTAGCCCAGAGTAATCCTCGCTGCCCTGCTGGGCGGCTGGAGGCGGGAACCAGGGAGGCGAGCCATCTCGGACCTAGCAATAGAAATAAGGTAACTGGTTTGTGTGTTTTATTTCGATCTCTTCTAACTAACTTAATGCCTAGAACCTCATTAATGAAACCACTGCGCAGGCCGCGTGGTAGACTACTTCATGATGTTGTCTTTAAATGAACTGATTATTGGAAAACATTAAAGACATTACCCAATATTTGTAAACACTCACTAGAGTTACCTGCTATTATTATTATTTTCATTATCAATACTGTTATATTGATTACTAATAAGATTATACTATAGTACATTAACTTATTTTTTAACCTAATTAATAGCACAAAGTATAACTTATACACTTTTTTGAGTACATATTTACTTAATATAAAAATCTTGCATGTTCTAGAACATTTATTTAATCAGAAGTTTCAAAGTTTTAAGAAGTTTAAAAGTGACTGAACCACTTGTAAGATTTCCTGAGAAATGATAAAGGAAATGCTAATGAGACATTAGAGGAGAGATCAAATAGACTAGGAGAGCAAAAGGAATCTCTTCTGTAATGCAGAAAGAGAACTTTGAATGAAGCAAAATAACCATTTGGAAATGAGAAAAGTAAGTGAAACACCATGGACCTGATCAAATAAGTGTTCTGCTTGTGGAAGATTGACCAGCAGACACAAAAATGAAAGAGCATAACATAGGAAATGTATGTTACTACCATGAGCAGTGTACAGCAAGACATGGGGAACATGAGTTAAATAGATTGAATTCCTACACCAAATACTACCATTAATGGAAACATTTCATACAATCCATCATCTCAATTATTGCATTTTTTTTTTCTTCTACCGGTGCTTTTGATTGAACCCCTGCATGAGATGCATGCATTCTGCCTTGGAGGTACACTCCCAGCCCCAATTTCAACTGTGAAAACCACAAAAAGAGGATGCATGAGAAATAGAATAGTAAGAAAATATGCATGAGTATAATTTCAGAATGGCTTCATCACAGTGGGAACCAAGGTTAAAGTACCCTCATTCTTCAGAGACAAACAAATGTTATATGTGCCTCTATGAAGAGTTCAGTCATTGGACTTCATAAACATTAAATCTGAGAATTAGATTGCTAATTTTTAATAACAGACTATGTTGCAGTGTTTTTTAAAGCTATTTATGACAATTTTAAACTGTATGTTCTAAAAACTCAGAACCATTTTCTTAAACATTTAGATCCCTTTCAAGGATATTCCTTTCTTTATAGGTAATATTTGATTTGTCCCGTTCCTCAGGATTAATTCCAGGTCTGAAAATGACAAACTATATTGGATTAATTTTGTGAAACATTGTTTTATATAGTTTTCATTGAAAGGAACCAGAAATCTTTTGTTTTTCTTTTTTAAACTAAAATTCATCTTAAATCTAAAGCAAATATACAAAAAGTTGGTTTGAGCCATTTTATTTTCATTGTTGGTAACTTTTGATTCTAATGTCATGTAAGATAGACAAGGCAAAGATTTGGGAAATTGTTCTTAATGATCTCTGTCTGTTTTGCTGTGCTGCCCCAGTATGTTCTGATGCTGCCTCTGTGTCTTGGTTTACTATTGGTTAGTTGTGTGTGCTGTGAGGGCAAACTTAATTCCAAGAAGGAAAATATTAACTGGTAATATTAAATGCAAATTGTGCTCATAGCTTCAGTAAAGAAAGCTTGACATCTGTTATTGTAAATAGCCTCTGAGACCTTTTGTTTACTATTATGGATTAGCTCATACTTTAGAAGCCACTTTTCTTCATCTTTGTCATCTATTCACTGTTTCCTTAAGAGATTATTTTGAAACCTCAGAATTATATAAGCTTACTTTTAAAACATTGGTTTTCTTTGTCTATATGAATAGTATGATTATTTTATAATATTTGTAGTGGTCAAGAGCTCTGATTTTAAATAAAACTTATTTCTTAAATGTTATTTATTCATGTGGACATTTCCTAAACTTCTTTTGTCTTATATTTTAAGTAATCTATTATTGACTTTATAACTTTTTTAACAAATTAAAAGGTTAAAAACTGTGACACTCAATTTTTTAATAATAAATTTTCTTATGAGGTTTTAAAAAATGTTATGTTTCTAGATTGTACCTTTTATATATTATAATTTTGTCCTTTGGAGGCATTTAATATACTCTCTTTTAGTCTCTGTAGAAATGCTGGAAAAGAATTTGAAGCAGATGGGAAGGCAGCTTCAACAGCTTGAGAAAGATTTGGAAACCTTTCCCCCTCCTGAGGACATGCATGACAAGTTTGTGACAAAGATGTCCATATCCTTTTGATATCTAAATAAATTTAAGTCACTATCAAGTAGAAGTACAATTTTTTTTTTAATGTTTTAAATGTCTTTATATAACCAAAGATCATTCTGAAGTGTCAAATTGTAGATGTTTAACCTTTGCCTTCTTTTAGGAAAATTTAAGTGTTCATCATGAGTAACACACCATGTATTTCTATTGATTTTTTTCCCCTTTCTTTTTATCTACTTGGATAACACTATATTCTCCCATCTTCCCCCCATTCATTTGCCTTACTTTCTTGTGATGTTTATGATAAAGAATATTGAAACTCAAGAGAAGTTTGAGGGTAAAGCTATGATGAGATTTAGGTACTGTAGACATATTTCAGAAAACAGATATAGCCTGTATAAACTCATGGTGTGACTAGTCAGCTTCAAGGGTTGATATATATTAGAAATTAACTCTTGATCCACAAAATTTAATACTTCATTTCAAAATACTGCACAGTCCAAGATCAAAATGAAGTTTGTCACAATCACTACTTAGGTTTATATTTTCTTCACCCATGCTAAATATGGCAGACACCATGGCAGATATATAAATTAATGAGACTGATTTCTTGCTTGATTTAAGGCTTTCTTTGCTTTCAGGTATCTTTGTTATCACTAATTTTGTAGCTTAATCGCTAATGAGTAACTGAAGTAATGAACTCTTTTTTTATTTCCTGAAACTAAAGTTGAATCACTTTGCAAACCATTATATGAAATTAAGACACTGATATCTTTTGTGTTGTAATGAAATATTATTACAATGAATTATTAAAATCCCATATGGGCTTGTGAATTCTATATGAAAGTGTAACCAACTTCTAAAATGAGTTCTGATAAATTGACACTCCTAATATTTTATTTTAAACTGAAGTACTTGAAATAAGATGACTACTTTTCCTCTTTCTACTACTTCTCCCTTGAGATTTAGTGAATCACAAAATTATTATTTGGCTTGTCATAGATTATATTGTATATGCTTTCAGCTTAATTGTGAATTACTTCCATTTTAGCTTCCTTCACTGTCTTTGTTGGGAATTATCATAAAATGCACTCCAGCAACAATCAATTTAGACTAATGTGGTTTGTTTCCTTTCATGTTTCTTACCCATTCCATTCCTTGTTTAGGGATCATGCCTTTATCACTATAGTGAGTAAAGCTCTCATTTTTTGTTTTCTTTTTTAAACTAAAGTCTGTATTTATCCATCGAGAATACATTTTTGCACTACCTTCTCTTTCGTCAAAGATTGCTTTTTTAAAATAAATGTTATCGCAGTTTTAACAGTTTCATCATTCTTCCCTTCCCCTCCCCTCTCCAATCATCTTGTAATGTTAAAATACTCATATGTGAGTTTATCATTATGTCATTAAGTATTGTTAATTGAAATGCTTTTTTGTGTGTGTGTGCCCTATGGGTAGAAACCATTTTAGTAAGGATTTCCACTCTAACTTCTAGTAATATGCTGTGAGTGCGCTAATTATGGAGCCTAGGCTTCTCTGCCTAACAAGAATGCCTGAGCTGGGAGTAAAGGTGGTAGGATCCTGCTCAGCAGACCATCTCAGGACATATTCATACTTGTATTCATGTGACATAATAAGCTGAATGATGTCGGCTTCTTGAAAGGTATGAAGCTCATAAAAAGCAACCAGCAGGAAATCAGAAACAGGAAGGATGATGCTTTGTTGGAAACAATTTTTCATTCTGAGTACAATTATCCTCCATGGACAAGAAAGCTACTATATCCTGTCGCTAAATATCACAACCTAGAAGCCTCTAATGAACTGATTAGCATTCATGTATCTCTTGGAAGTCAGATATATGAACAGTTGGTGCACTTTGCTATTGACAAAGCTTATAATCATAAATATTCTTTGCTGAGATTAGATTGCACTAGTTTGCTTTTCATCTTAGTAAGACACACTAGTTTTGAAGTAATTAAATTCATTCATTGCAAGACTTTGTTTACTTTAATTAGGACTGACAACAAGTCAGATTTTGAATATTAAATGCTTTTATACAGATCTTATTAAAATGGCAAATTGTGAGCCTCTAAGATCTTAGAAAATGGAAGCGTTTGGAAGCTAAAATGCACAATAAATAAAAATGTATTAAGTTTAAGTTCTTAACACTCAAACTTTATGTTTTATGTTTAAATGTTTATTAGTTGAGGTACATGTCAAATGTTTGGTTCATCAACCAATTCAAAAGAATATATGCATTATTTAATTTGTTAAATATGAGTCTTTAGAAGTACATATTTACTTTAAATAATCATGATTTCCTGAACTATTAAATAATCTGTTACATGAATTGTTTTCCATTATAAATGTAGAATTTTGTTATGAAATTTCACTAATAGCTGTCAATTTACAGTATATTGTGTTTTTATTATTCTAGTGCATGCTCTTTGTTAACATCTACTTTGTAACATGAAAATACGAATTTAGTACTTCCTTTAAAAGTCATGCACAATTATTTCATATATCATTGGATTTTTCATAATAATTATTATTTTCCAGTTGCTAAGCCTGGTCAGAACTATAATTAGTATTGAATAGTTCCACAGTAAATATTTACTTGAAAAATGTGGAATACAAATTTGAGGTAGGATCAACATTGTTGTTATATACAAGCTATTGTATGTGTAGTACATACTTATTAAATTCTTACCAGTGAGAAACTAAGAAAATGCAATGATTTATGTCATGTAGTCCCTGTTCCTTTCTTTAGACCTTTAAATTCTTTAATATTTCTTATTTTTAGGAAAATAACAAATAGATCTTAGAGCATGCCCTTGATAGTCTCCTTCCAAAGGCACTCGCTTTTCTATTTTCTTTCTACCCCCTCTCCTGAGTCTGAGGAAAAAAAAACAAACAATCATTTTGTTAAACATTAATATATTTTTTATTTATCACCACTTATATGACAAGTTACCTGATTCATTCCTGTGTTATATTTTTAAAATTTCTTCATCTAAATCCCCCTTTATTTTCATACTTTTCTTTATTGTTGTTCCACTGTACAGGAATATTTTAGGTACCTCTTAAATTATGGGGTAGATGCTAAAACCATCCCCGTAAACTCATTGAAAGACTGATATATCATGTATCTGTGTTCTATACTACAGAAAGTACAGCATTTTCAGGTAAAGGAAATTAGAACATTTTTTCTTTAGTTGAATTACATCTAGAACGTAAAATATAAGATTGCAATGGATGAAATGTAAACCTGTGTAATGTATGATCACGATCCAGTTGAAGCAGTGGAAAAAGGGGTAATTAAGTGAATTATTGTAGCAAATTTTTCTTCTCTTTGAGTTAGTCTTCTGTCTCCTTCCCTTCTTCTTTTCTTTTCTCTTTGTCACTTAACCCATTCTCAACAAACTTTTAAGATTCAGGTTAAATAGCCTGCTTTTTTTCCTCTATGAATCCTCTAATTTGTAATTATCTTTTCATTTCCTCAATCTTATTCCATTTATATGAGAATGGTATACCACTTAGTGCTGGCTGCTCTTCTACCATCATGCCTTGTTGTTTTAATCAGTTTAGCCAAGATTTTCTTCACTACCCAAATCAAGTTAACCTCTCTGATTTGTATGACATCATAAAGTTTTATTTTCTTCCTTATACTTAGACTATGTGAAAATCTCATTTACTTATTATTTGCTTTCACAATCTGAGATGTATGTTTCACAACTTTGGGTACTGTACCCTCTAGAAGAGTGTTTGAAGTGCTGTGAACTTTGGGAATACTGACTGAAGGACTGACTCGATCCTAGGACAGTGTAGCCAAATTATTAAACACAAGGGACTGATTGAAGCTGGTCCTTGGAAGACTTATTATTGCAGATGGCAGAAATACAATAATGAAAATATAACCAGAGAATAAATGTGAAATATATGTCTGGTAGATAGTTTGGGAGTATGTACCACTGGCAGACCAGAAGAGAATTACTAAATCTGAGTCATGCTAAACATTAAAATACTTGTATTTCAATCCATATGAACATAGTAGTCATATGTTTTTCAAATGGGAAGATTACACTGATTCACTTAGAAATGAATGAGAATTTGTCCTGAATTTCATTTAAGGTCAAGAAAAAAATAGATTTCATAAAACATCATGCAGTTAGAATGTAAATATTTTTGCATGACTTTATTCAAAAGTATATTTTGTTGAGTATCTTACAATGTTTTCTAAAGTTCTTTGCATATATAGAATTTTATTCTGGGAAAAAGGTAATTAAAGCCTAGCTATTGCTGACATGAATGTTACATTTATTTAGAGTTTAGCAGCTTCACTTATTTTTCTTTTAGATGATGATGATTTTTTATCTGGATCTTTTACCATCCCTTAATGAGAGTAGCCCTTCAGTACTGACATAGTGTGCCTCATTCGTGTAACCAGTTATTCCATCCTATCAGACAGTCATTTTAAACTTCCAAGGATTAATTTGGCTATTTCCAAAATTGTTTCAGTTTAATCACGATTTTGCCATTCTTGTGGGTAATTCCAGTTACTCAAAGCCCCACTTCATTTTCTTTGGCAGCAAATTGCTTTATATGTAATAATGATAAGAAAATTAACTTTAAAAGCTCTCTAGCTGTTAGAACAAAACCATGTCATTTCCATGCTTCTGGCTCTCAGTCATCTTTTTCATCACATCTTTTAATAAAATTGTTCTGTTTTATAAATCTGCACAGACATTTCTGATGTTTCATTACTTATGATTATTACCTGAAAATCTAAAAAAAGGTGTTTGCTTTATTTTCATTTGTTTACCAGATTCTCAAGAATAAAATTATCAGTATTTGTGAAGTACCTATTCTTAAAACGCAAAACCTTATAAGCAGTGATAGGGGCAGCAAAGGAGTAGTTATAGAATCATCTAATCATAGATGTTCTCCAAAATAATGTCATTAACCTATTTTCTAGGGTAGATAATCTTTAGTAATTCTGTTAGCTCTTTACATCCAAATTATGTGTGTGCCTATGCATGAATATGTGCAATTTTATGAGTAAGGCATTCCATGGATTTTTGTTAAGTAATTTTGGTGGGCATTTGTTTCCTTTCTCCTCAAAGAGGAAGAATAATAATATGTAATTAGAACCAATGTCATTGCAGATGACTAAATGAAGTTAGATAGAGTCTAGAGAATGAACAGAAAGTAAGAGGTGACCACACTTGTTAGAAATGTGGTGAGAACAAAGCCCCACTAAAGAATTAAGATTAGAAAGGAAAACTCACAACTTAATTATAGATCTAGCAGTAAAAATATGCCAGAAAAATTTCCGGGTAAGTGCTGTGGTCTACTGGTACAAATGGCTACTCAAACCTGTGGAGATTAGAGGAATGTATCATGGGAGAGAAAGAACTGAAGAAATTCTTCATTGGTAAGTTTCAACAAGAAACCTTTTCTTTTAGGTAGGAATTAAGATTATATAAATAATGCATGTTTTCAATTTGGGACATAAATAATTTTAGGTGAGAGCTTATTGATTATGTAAAACCATTTATAAATCAGTGTTGAGTTCTGAATGATTATTTCTGAATGTTTATTTCACGTTACAGATGAATAACTATATATTCTATTTAATAATAGTTTCTGCATGCATTTCAAATGTGATTTTTATTTACATAAATCCACTTTACCTATAATATTTCATGAATATTGATATTACATATGGAAACCTGTTTTATGTGATTCTGTTTTATGATCTCTTGCAATTTTGTGGTTTGACTAATTATACAAAATGTTTTGTTACTTATCCAAGAATTGCAGAGTGATATCATAAGTAAATGTACCAGTTACCGACAGTATTAAAATCTACACTAGAAAGTGTAGAGAGGCATGTTGCTATTTGAATGAACATAAAAGCTGAGTCACATATAGATCTTAAGGTCATTAAAAAGACCAGCTCTTGCCTTAGAATCCAGGTTCCCTGCCTTCTAGCCACTTTTCCTTCTGAAATACTACATATACTACTCAGCACAGCTTAGTATGAAAAGAAACAGAAATAGAAGGGAAACAGATCCCCTGGGGATCCACTGGCAGGGATTACAGAGTTGAGCTGTGACTGACTGGCTGCCTCAGGGCCTCTGGGGAGGTCAGGCTCTGATTTTTAGAATTGTTTCTTGTGTCCTGGATTCATTCCCTACCTGGCAGCAGCAAGGTCTCTCTTTTTTTATTGATTCTTTTATTCCGTTCCTCAAAATAAAGGGCTTGCCTCAGTTTCCTTATTTTGTTCTCTACTGGGAAGAACTTTTTTTTAGTTGTGAGAATTTTTTTTTTCAGATATAATCATTCTATTTTAGGTTTCTTACTCATAGCTTGAATTCATTTAACTTAATTCAGTTTAAATTTTGCTAAGGTGTGTTTATACATGTACATTAGTCAAAGATACTAACATGACTTCTGTGAATTTAACTCTGTATGTTCTGTTTCTTTGTCCCAATTTCAAGGAACCATAGGAAGTTATAACTAATCCTCTAAGAACAGTCTTTCAGAATATGGTATCAAGATCTTATATCTGATTGCATCAGCAATTTGTTGCACAGTGAAGGAAATGCCATGGTTTTGTTAAAACATATATTCAACTATCAATGACTATCAAATTGAATTAATGACTAATGCCACTAAGTGCCTAGTCACATTTCTAAGAACCTTGCTAGTATTGACTCATTTACTCTTCACAGCAACTTTATGAGTTTGGTGGTATTATTGTTATTCCATCCTACAGATGGGGAAATCAAGGCAGAATGAGGGGAAGACTTTTCCACAGGTACACTGCTACCAGGTATAGGAGGTATGAATTGACCCCAACTTGTCCAACTTCATTGCTGTACTCAATGGGGTCGATTGTTGATTTTAATATCATTCCAGTTACTCAATTTCAACTGCCAAGCTATAATTTCATGTAATAGATTATTAGTTGAGTAAATTGGAATTTTTTAAAACTGAGTTATAAAATAGAAGTGTTAAATATAAAAGTATTTGAGTTTTCTGATATTTTGCCAAAGTTAATTAGAAATTAAATTTAAATGTTTTTTCTATATCATCTAGACTGTCTTTGTAAAGATGACTGTTAAGGTAATCATGGAATTTTGTTTTCTTTTTTTTTTTTTTTTTTTTCAGAGTAGAAATTAGAAGTTTATTAAAGGACAGCAGAAAAGACTTCTCCCAGAGGAAGAAGGGGACCCAAGAGGTGGAATCCCAGTCATGGAATTTTGTAGAGGAAGTAATGGTGACTAAAAATTAGACTGAAATTTTGGAGTGTATTTTCATGCCTAAAGCTTCAGTTTGTAAATTACAAAATACCTTAACTATAATGTACAGCTTTGTTATCACTGCAAAAGAACAATATGGAAAACTTTCAAAGTTACTTGAAAACATGGAAAAATTGTACCAGAGTATAATGGTATATTATGCCATTGATATGAAGAAGGTGTCTGTGGAAGACTTTTTTACTGACTTAAATAACTTCAGGACTACATTCATGGTATGGCAAAAATTTTAATTGTTTTTTTAAGTATTTTTCTCTATACTATCTCATCTGTTATTTCATTATTTCATTCTACTCATTGTTATCTGTAACAAGTAGCAAACATGGAACATTCTGATGTTGAGTGTTGCCTTTAAAATTTCAGATTTTAAATCTATTGAAAAATATGTGGTTTGTTCTCTTTTTGGCCTTTCCAACATTAAGCTTTAATCAGCAATTGTGATTGAAAAAGTGACAAATTCTGAAGTTTTTCATAAAGGCTCCCTCCTGGCTGATTACAGAACTCTTTTGTAATAAGTTTTTGGCTATGAATTTGTTTCTTTATACTTAAGATCGATTTGTATTTTTGTGGTATAATTTTACCAAATTCCATGCAGCTCTTATGAAGCTTTTTTCCTTTTCTTTTCTTAATGCATTGTACAATAAGCTACCTGTGATTTTCCTTTGAATAGATTTTACATTCCTAGGGTTTCCTTCAGATAATTTAATAGGGAGGTCAGGTCTTTGATGTGGAATCCTTTCATTTAGGCATTAAAAAGATCTTTTGAAAAGTATTAGCTGATTAGATGAGGTGGGGGGGGGAACCACACACATAATAAATTGAGAAGGCATTGTTGCCTCCCTAGGGAAACTGGTGATATACTTCTACAAGGAAAAAATTGTTATTCTTAATAAATGGGTAAGTCATTTCTATATTTCAGCAAATGTTTGTAAGGATTAAAAAGTTTGGAGGCATAAAGAAAAAGAAGATTGAATTTTAAAGAACTGGTTCTTATAAATCTTAGGAAAACTTTATTGCTGACTTTCCTGGACTTGGTTATAAACACTTAATAAAGATTACATAGTCTTATAATAAAAACCCATAATTTCAAAGAAAAACCAGTCTACATATTTACTCACAGCTCCAGTTTATTTTCTCCACAAATTCAAAGTGATTCTTTAAATTAGGTTTTTCACCATAAGATGTGAATTTTGTGGTTAGATTTATATATATTATGATGTATCTATGTCATATTCTGTACAACATATTGTTTTAAATTTTATGTTTTCTGAGGCAGCATAGCTTGGTGGAAGCAGTTCAAAAATCTCTGTAGTCTGAGAGAGCTAGATTTGAATTCCACCCCAATAATGTGGCTATGAACACTCATTTAACCTTCCCAAGCCTCAGTTTCCATATTTTTAAAAGAAATGTTAATCTTCTTCCTTGAAAGACTGTATAATTGTTAAGTGAAATGATATATCAAAATAGTTTCTGGCAATCTTAGTTGCTCAATAAATTATCATGCAAGAAAAGGTTATTTCAAAGGGTGCTGGGTGCTCATATAACTTCTTATTCCAAGAAAAGTCTAGCTCTTGACTGTCTTCTGAGAGAGTACCTCTAAGCCCTGGAATCTCGTGCCCAATAAGGGTTTATTTATACACCTAGAGTCTGAGATCAACCTAGATGGACTCTGCTAACAGGTGAACACCAATTTTTGATCATGCAGTGCCCTGGACTACACTGTATCATTGTTGGTCTCTTGGGGGCCTGGAGACTGAGTAGCTCAGATCCATCATACAGGCAATTTATTAAGTCCTTGACATCAGGGCTCAGGTGAGATTCCCTCTTTGGCAGTACTTCCTTTGTGCATGTTGTCACATATTATTCCTAGGATAATAAGCCCTGTTGGATTCTACTGGGAGGAGACAACTGGAAGTTGCACCTGCTTTAGCCAGGACTCTGCCCTATATAGCTTTTTCCTTTATTGATTTTTTAATAGTTATTTTTTAGTTGTAGTTGGACACAATACTTTATTTTATTTATTTTTATGGTGCTGAGGATTGAACCCAGTGCCTCGCACATCCTAGGCAAGCACTCTACTGCTGAGCCACAACCCCAGCCTCCTCCTTTATTGATTTTAATCTTGTGTTTCACTTAATAAACTATAACAGGAGTATAATGCCTTTTTCTGAGTTCTGTGGATCTATCTAGCAAATTATCATACCTGGGGGTGATCTTGGGGGAATCCCTGACAATTACAGGATAAAATGGATATATGATAATAATAATACACTTCACATATGATTTTCTCTGAATGCATGATTGTCTATGGTCCATTCTTCTAAATTCTTTACATGTATCATCTCAGTCAAACATCTCAGTGATTCTAAAATTTTTAGCTTTCACCATCCTTGTGTAGCAGATGAGGAAACTGAGACAGAAATAGAACATATCTAGCTCAGTGTCCTACTGCTATAAAATGATGCAATTAGAATTTGAACTCATGTATTCTTCCACAAGAGTCTTCACTCAAACTGAATGGCTCTGCCTTCTGTATTCTGTAGTTTGTGTTCCACTTTAGAAATAAGAATACTGGCATTTTGGGAATTTCCTAATTATATGAAACTGATGTTGCCTATAGGTTACTGAATTGGGATTTGAATCCAAGTCTAATTCCAAAACTTCTCAAGTTTTAAAAAGATTACGGGGCTTTATGGCATTGTATGGATAACTTGAAATCTTCACTACTAAATAGTGGATTGAGGGAGAAAGTATTTGAATGAGAGCAAAGGGCAAAAAAATGGGTAACAGAGTGCCTTCTCTGTTTTACCTATTTCAGAGTCTCATATGTTGTAGAAGTAGGTGCTGTCAAACTTTCATGCACACACTACATGAAATTAAAATTGTTACTACTAAGCTTAAAGTATCTAAATAAGAAATAGTTCTTCTTGGAGAAGAAATTTTCTTCAGACTAAAATAAGAATAAAAAAGACTGAACATGAAATGGTTATATAAATGTGGTGACACTTCACGTACGCATTTTTTTTGAGGGGGGGGAGAATTTTTAATATTTATTTTTAGTTCTCGGCGGACACAACATCTTTGTTGGTATGTGGTGCTTAGGATCGACGCCGGGCCGCACGCATGCCAGGCAGCGCGCTACCGCTTGAGCCACATCCCCAGCCCCACGTACGCATTTTTTTGTTCTCTTTTATTTTTTATTTTTTGGCAGGGATGGGTGTATATGATTATATTGCTTAAATTTTGGGGAAAAAAAAACATATCTTCAAAAATTCCAGTGTATTAATATTGACTAAAATTAGTGACAAATCCCTTGTTTAGTCAGTGTTCTGATTTCTTAGGAGATTGCTATTTAGTAGTTTCATATTATTCATCTTTGGGAACCAGATTAAGTTGAATAAGTCATTATTCAGAAAATATTTGTTCTGTAGCTACAGATGTAGAATTTTAATGTACTGAAAGTCTGTTCTAGAAACTCATGTTAATATGATAGGCAAAAATATATATTTTATTTTTAAAATACTATTAAATATTTCCATTGTTATTTTATCCATTGGCATTTAGGTGTCCTCATGGTCTTGAAAAGCAAGTTTTACTATAACATAAAGGTCCATTTTATTTTACATGAAGTGGGTTTGGAATTATGTCCTTACTCCACACACTTTGGGTAGTTTTCCATACATGGAATATTTCTGCCTGGATTTAGGTCGCTTTGCATACTGCTTGCTCTGCTGGAGCACTCCATAATTGTCTGGCTAGATTATACTTACCCTCTGACCTCTGTTCTAAATTTGCTGCCTCTCATAAAATCTGTGTCTATCTTATTTCCCTTTGTGTCTCTATGGTGTGTCTCATGGCATATAATAAATTTGTTGAATAACAGATGATCAATGAGTGGCATGCTTTAATAACTAACACATGTAGTACCAGCCATTTTCCAGGGCTGTAACCACTCATGTAATCCTTCCCCAAACTAGATATGGTATTCCTGTGGTTCCTCTTTTACAGATGAGAAAATTGAGGCCCACAGAGATCCTGATTTGCCCATCATTGTACAACTAGCAAGAAGCCAAGGTGCTGGCCCAGGCTTTGTGGCTCCAGAGTCTGTACTGTATATGACTATATTCTTTTAAGTCCTATTAAATGTGCAACTGCTCTAATTTGTATAGATATAGCTCTTCAGTGATTTTGGGGTTTTTGTGGGGTTTTTTTTTTTTGTGTGTGTGTGTGTGTGTGTGTGTGTGTGCCATGAGAGCCTTGTTACAATAGCTAAAGAGGGAACATGTGTTCCAGACTGCTGCCTCAAGCCATGTAGACCAAGGGGGAAAATTTTCAAAATCTTGTAGCTTCTCTGAAGAACAGCTGCTCATTTTGACAACAGTTTAACTCACCTCTCTTACTTGAGAATTCTCATCTTGAAATTAACTTTTTGTTGTTGTTTTGTTTATTTGTAGAACAATCTACTGTAGGTAGTTATGCCAGTGGGGAGTCATTTTATTTATAACTGCAGATCCAAGGTAGCCAGAAAGAGGGAGTAAGTTTCCATTATAATTTCACCTAGCTTTATTTTTTTTTTAAAGAGAGAGTGAGAGAGAGGAGAGAGAGAGAGAGATTTTTTTTTAATATTTTATTTTTTAGTTCTCGGCGGACACAACATCTTTGTTGGTATGTGGTGCTGAGGATCGAACCCGGGCCGCACGCATGCCAGGCGAGTGCGCTACCGCTTGAGCCACATCTCAAGCCCTAGCTTTATTTTTGTTAGCATTGTCAGCAGGACAAAACCAGAAACAAATGCCACTGATTGAGTACTAGCTTCTTTCTCAACCCTGTGCCAGGTGCTTTACATGTAGTGTCCCACTTAGTTCTCACAGTGTTTTGGGAGGTATAGCACCTTACAAGAGAGGTGACTGCACAGTAGCAAAGGCTCATGCCATCTCAGGGGCTACATTTGAACTCATGCTGCCTTGACTCCAAAGCCTGTCCTTAGTCCACTGCTGCTCAGAGAGTTTGCAGGAAAATTTAAGGTTGTAATTTTTAAGGGTGTTTTTGATGACAGGCTAGAGGGTGTCCGCAGAAGACATATTTTATTTTCTGACTCTGGTACAACAACGTTCTCTTTGAATTGATAGGTTCATTATAGAAAAATATTTTGGGGGCTACTTTGGTTTTAAAACATAAAATATCCTCTCAGAGGACAGAATGTGAAACCTGATTTCAGGGGTAGAGAAAAGGTGAAGGCTAGAGAGTCAGCATCACCTTTCTATAATAGATTTTTGTTTCCTATAGGATTTGTATGAAACATAAAGTTCAGATTGGGGGTAGTAGGTAGAAATTCCTGACCTCTTGTATAAGCTGAATAAATCAGTGGCCTTTCAGACATTAAGCTTTATATGAGGTGAAATCCATGGCTTTAGGAGCACAGTGCTGTGTAGCAATAATCATCATTTTACATTCGTGAGTGGTTTTAGACTCATTACATGCCATTAACAACCTACCTGTTATTAATAGATGATATCATGCTCCTGTGAGATGAATTGAGCTCATTAGGGAATTTTTGTTGGATCCTGCTAACAACCTCCTATCCTTCTTTATCTTACTCAGCAGTGTGTTTCTGTTTGTCCTTTGAGTTTAAACCTAATTTTTTGGCCTGCCATTGGTCACTGTGGCCTTAAAACATATTGTATATCCTGTTCCCATCTCCCTGTTCTATTAGTGAATTTTGCTCTTTTACTCACATGGCCTGAATAAGACTTCTGGTTTTTTTCTTTATCACTCATTATCCTGATGGCACTTCCCCTTTTTATCATTGAAAGTTCCTCTTTCATTAACTAAAATTCTTAGCACAGTATAATGCTTTTTGCTCTCTAAGCAGATTTCATCTGATACCTTATTTGTTTTCTTTAATATCTCAGAGAAATAGTTTCTAATGCTTTTATCTCTTTGTACCCCTTTGTTATTTGTCCCTAATGTAACCTGTTTCAAAATAAATTTTCAACTAAATTATGCTTATTAAAATGTGTTTTAGTTTTAGTTAAAGATGTAACTACTGTGTGGACCCTCTGAGTTTGCAATATCAAATATTCCCATGTGGGAATATTTTTTTACTTCTGTAGGTTTGTTTTTTTTTCCATGACCTTGTCAACATATTCTGTTGGAATGCTACTACAAGTTCTTTTTTGTTAGTATTTTCTAAGAAACTAATATAAACAAAAAGCACTACTTGCCTTAAAAGAGATCATAGTACCTCCCTCCTCTGCAAACTGGGTTTATTTTGTGTTTTTTTCTTATTTGTATTTGAGCATAGATATATGTGTCAAACTTTGTAGTCATTATTTTCTAGTTTCAAAAAAGTCAGTCTTTCCTCTCTCAGCTTTATTTCCCACATATATAACTCCCACCTGAATTATTCGTGATGACAATCAAGGAGATAAATGATTTCTTCATCTTAAGTGATTGATGAATTCTGCTTGTGGAAGTCTTCAACCTATTTTTTTGTTGTTGTTGTTTTAATAGTGATGTTTTGCTGTTTGTCTTCCTATTGGGAAGACAGCAGTGTTTGAGAGGCAGACACTGGCAACAGAGCACCTGGCTTGAGTCCCATCTCTGCAGATTATAAGAGATATAACTGTGGCAAGTTTCTTAAACATACTTAACCTTGGTTTGCTGATAGTAGTCTGTTTCTTAGGGTTATTACTTTTTGAAAATCAAATAACTTAATGTAAATACACCCTCATAACTAGTTAGCTGTGTACAAATAATAAAAGTAATTTTACCTTTCAAATCTCATTATAACACGATCAATATTTTAAATTTTTCATTTATCTTTTCAGAATAGAATACTGTGAATTGATCAGATAGCTTATTTCTCATGTTTAGCTCTGTCTTCAGATGATTTCTACAATCTTGTTAAAATTCTGTTTCATCCAGGTAAAGATTTGTCATTCATACTATTTGTAGACTTGAAGTTGATTTGTGGTTCATATAATTGAAATACATGTAGTGAACAAATCCAAAATCAATTATAACTCACCTAATCTTGTTCTGTTGATCAGATAGAATTCATTATTCTACTGCATTTTCAGAATAAAGTTTTATATCACAAAAAAAAAAAACAAGAAAGAAAGGAAGAAATCATCCAGTGGGAGGATATTTTGAGTGTAAAATTTTTTTGACAAGGAGGCAGCAGAACAAAACTTGTTTTGTAAATCATTTAAATTACACATATTTGATGCTTGTCAACTCCGATGCCATTTGTGCTGACTACTATGTGGACCAACTAGACAATATCAGGAATGTCAAAGCTCTAAGTCTTTTCTGTGTGCTTCTTAAATCTTATAGATTGATTCATCTATGTTGTCAGAGGAAGGAAAATCTTGTACAAGTCCTGTGGTAGAGTGTTGAGCCAGCTTGTGCAATTATAATAGGAAGCATCTTCTATCCATGCTTATTTTGGTGGGCTCACAACTTGAAAATTGTATTTGGAGTCTTTTCACATAGGGCTTATGTCTTCATTAGCACCTTTGTTATTCTGAGATCATACTTGGAGCTATAAAGCTTCAGACCTAGAAGAAAATAATTCTGGTTATGGACTTTTTTTCTTCTCCTTTAGTATTTGTGAGTTTGCAACTTTGAAAATAATTCAGATAGATCCTGCTCATTCTTTAGTCGTTTTGCAGTAGTAACACATGTAGACTCTGTGGCTTAATTTTTTTTTTTTTACTGATAAGATTTTTTATTATGCATTGCTGAATGGGATAATAAATTATTTGACTGGCAAGTTCTATATGATTAACTGCCTCATAATTTGTATTTTCCTTTTATGTTTAAAGTATTTTGTTTATTCAATGAAATGGTATAGCTAAATTATTCTAATACATTAATAAGCACAACATGTGTAATAATATGATATATTAACTAAGTATTTGAAAGGTGACAGTAAACTGGATATGTCAATAAAATGTCATGTTCTTTGTATAGTAGATAGTCATTCCTTTAATATTTTACACACTCACCTACACACACACAGGGGAGTGGAAAAGAAGCTACACATTATAAGGCTCACTTTCATGTTTCGTTGTAAACATAGGTTTACATGAGACAGTGTGGAGTTTTACTCCAGTTGGAGAGATATTAGCTTATCAAAAATTTTATATAAACCAAAATGCTATCCTGTCATACCTATCTCTAAATATTATATGGAAACTCTTTTGTGTATATGTGCACCTTTATTTATCTTATAGTTCCCTATTTTTATAATATATCTCTTTGAAACACAAGGAAAGAGAATACATAATGAGAAATCAAATTGTAATTTGGAAAAGCTTTATTGTGAAATTTTCATACTTTATTAAAGAAGTATTGTTATATTAATCATCTATTTGTTTTGTGACCAAAATACCTGACACAACTTAGAGGAAGAAAGATATATTTTAGCTCATGGTTTTAGAGGTTTTATCTGTGGTAGTCTGGCTCTAAGGAAGAACCATCATGATAGAAGGATGTGGCAGAAAGAAAGCTCTTCAATTCAAGGCAGCCAGGAAGCCTGGGTAGAGGGAGAGAGGAACAGGGAGAAGATAACCCTTTCTTGGGCATGCCTCTAGAGACCCATTTCCTCCAATGAAACTGACCTCCCACCAGTCCATTCAGCTATTGATAAATTAATCCATTCAGTGTTGTTAGAAGAGGGAAAATCATGTACAAAACTCGTGATGGGTGTTGAACCAGCGTGAACAATTATACTAGGAAGCATCTTTTGTCCATGCTCATTTTGGTGGGCTTACAATTTAAAATCCATTTCATGGATTAATTCACTGATGAGGTCAGGGCCCTCATGATCCAATCATTGCCTAAAATTCCCCACTTCTGGACCTTTCTGCATTGAGAACTATGCTTTCAACACAGGAGCTTTTGGGCAGAGACTCCAGATTCAAACCATACCAATTGTATGAGTTGAGTGTCTCATTTACATGGGAATTTTGTGAAGGGTTAGAAGGAATTACAAATAAACTCAGGGCAAAGTTACCAAGGGTCAATAGTGTCACCAGTGGGTTAATAAATAATTTGTGGATTAATCTGAAACTGATTATAGGAAAAAGAATAACTTCAATCTAAAGAGTTTAATCATTAGCACCTATACAACTTTTGGGCATTATAGTTTGCTTCTTGCAACTGTAGTGGTCTATAAAGTTCAGCTAATAGCAACTTGTATTACATGTTAAGATGAATTGTTTCTACCAGAGCACAGTATATCATGCTTTCCTATTCCATTGATAGCATTTTTAATTTTAGTTGGTAATCCTAGAAAAAATTACATTAATTTTACTGTTGTCCTAGATTACTTTCTATGACATCTACTATTGTAATTATAAATACTAGTAGTAGGAACAAAATTATTTCCCATTAAGTACTTAAAGTGTGTGTGTGTGTGTGTGAAAATTTTTTATATTTAGTTACGAAAGAAAATAATTTTGATGGAAAACTGACAAGTAGATCATATACTTTTGTTTCTTTACAAACTTCTGTGACTATTACTCACTTTTAAAATATTTTTTCATGTTTCTTTATGAGAATATGTGTAAGATCTTAGGAATTCATTTTTAATTTTTTCAACTTAAAATATTTTCTGTTCATTTCTGAAGAAGTCATCAATAGTTTCTAGCATAGCCTCAACCTAAGGGTGAACAATCTCCATGCAAGGTGTTTAATGGGAGAGTATTGAACCCTCGTGTGGTTGTTTTCTTGAGAAAATTACCCATATTTTTATAGTACCTAACATCCACTCTTCTGAAAATCTTGGAGATTTAAGTTGAATTTGTTCATATCACTTTAGGGTTGTACAAGAACAACTGAAAAGAATTTTTAGGTTAGAGGAACCTTGCCACAGTTATGTAACTTGAACATCCATTAAGGTTGAAAGAAATATAATACTGAACAGGAAGACATTTATGAGCTTTTTAAAATAGTTTTTTTTCAAATAATAAAATCTCTGTTAGTTTCCATTAAAAAAACATATATAGAGTTATAATATCTTGAAAAAATTGAGATGGATAGATGAAACTATTAAAATGGCTAAGATTTAAACTAGAGATGAAATACAAGTTATTTTTTAAAAATCAGGATCTATGACAATCTACTTGTTTTTAATACTTTTGTTTTTATATTTTATTACAATTTTATCTTCCAGGGCTGATAAATCCATTAAAGGCATGTTTTTAAGATGGACTAATTTCTTAAGCTTTTTGTAAGTGGGGTAAAACACACTTTGATATTTTAAATTTTACTTTTTGGGAAAAAATAAAACATTCGTTGTGTTACCAAGTAATGTTAAATATGAGGTTAAATATCAGGAATTTCTTTTAAGTAACTGCAATATTTTTCCGAGAAAACATAGAAAACTAAATTATCTTTTCCAGAGTAGTCTTATAACACATATTAGATTTGAATGTATTAAAAACAGTGTACATATATATGTAAATTAAGTCCTTAGATGTATAATAGCTAGCCGTCAGGTTGAAAACTACATCTTGCCTTCCATGTGTAATTTACCATTCATCATACCCTCCCTGCCAAGTAACCCTGCCTGTATGCATCCATTTACCTCCCAGTCAACTTAATGCACACTTCTATTTCAACATCTCTGAATAGTAAACATTTATATTGTCATAGAAACTTTTAAAACTGGCACTCCATCATATGCTTGACAGAAGCATATATAATTGATATATACTAGAAAATGGTTCTTCTTTGTATTGTTAAGGATTATTGTATTTGAGGCAATTGACTAATTATATTATAATAAAATATTTAAAATCAGTGATAAAGTAATAGAATATTATTTACTTATGTTTCTATGTATTATATGCTATACAATGAAGTGACATAGGTGAATTAACTGAATTAATTCTTAATATTTTATCTCATGTATTATTTAATGTTTTGCCTATTTCACAGAGTGACACAACTCTGTAGTGCTGAATAGTTATTTAAACAAAAATAACAGGACTTCATATTTCTACCTCCTTAATATTATACTCTTTCCCATATTTAACAATGAATTCAGATTTTTCAAAAATTTCTAAAAGTAGTAAAATGTCATATTTATATATTTTTAAAGGTGTCTTTAACTTTCAGTTTTAACATTTGTGGGTGGTGAGTGCTTTGTTAGGGATTGATTTTATATGGCTGTTCAATTATCATTGTTTACCTCTGGATTTTAAAACACATGTACAATGTGCCCAGAAATACATATACTATATAAAAACTGCAACATTATATAAAGTATTTAAGAAATGAGACATTGAGTCATATAAAAGAAAACACATTTAAGGACTTTCCTTATCATGATATGGTTTAATAGAGACTCTTAAAGATTTATTCTGTCAGAATACAGGAAACATTTTAAAATACAGCTGTTTGGTAAGAAAGAGAAATATCCCAGGGCAAAAGGGTTAGAAGAAAAAAGACAAAATTGAAACTTTATTGTTGAGCATAGGTAAGGAAGGGGAAAGCTAGACTTACCTAGGATGTTGAAGGCTGATACCATGGTTTGGTGCAGAATAAGTGAGTACATTGAATAAAACTTGTAGGAGCCTGGGACAAGATCACATTTAATCTTTCCAGGCTCAGAAATGATCTCTGGTTGTTTACAGAAGCTCACCCAAAGTCCTGTGCTAAAAACCAATTACAATTTAGGTCCTCAAGTTTCTCAAAAATTAAGTTCAATGAGAATAATTAATTCCCATCACCAAATAAAAAAGAGAGGAATTGTGTGGTGAAATGATTAGGAAAAAGCAAAATAATATATAGAGAACCAAGAATCTAGGTATGGAATAACAATGTGTGACATGTTTTAAGAAAAAAACAATAAGTTTATAAAGACAGAGAATCAGGAGTCTACCAAAAATGGCCAAGCAGTTTCATAAAATAACTGAGTTAAATTTATGAAATTGGAAGTATGATGATTGAAAGTAACATTCATTGGAATAAGGAATAAATAATACTCAGCTAAGGAAAGAAATACTAGTTTGTATAGTATATCTAACTAAATTGTCTAGAAAGCAATTCAGAGAGAGAGATTTTATTTTGAAGTCTAATATACTTTTTAAAGAAACACATAGAATAGTTTGAGAAATCCTAACACACTGTATAATGAACTTCCCAAAGGATAGACTTAAGAGAATAAGTGAAAGATAATATTCTACACAATGAATAAAAAATTCCAGATTAGAATCTACAGGATAGGAACTAAACATATAGATATTTTTGCACTCATTTTTTAAAAAATCATATATAATAGTTCAGAATAGCACCAACAAACACCTTTAAAAGTAGCCACAGGGAAAGAGGTATAACCTCCATATAGTTATATACAAATAACTTCTCATCAGCACAAGTAGAAACTAAATGAAAGTGAGGTAGTATCACCCAAAAGATGGAAAAAGGTTAAAAAATTGCATGTGCCCCAAATAAATTGATGAACTATATGAATATCTTGATAGATGTATTATTGTACTGAAAAAGTTAGAGTTCTCTAACATACAAGTCAAGCAGAAAAAAAATAAATGTATGAAAGCTTTGAAGAATTTAAATAGATTTATTTGATTATTGTGTTTAGGATAGAAACTCTAAAGAATGCCCATTTCGCTCAAGTACAGTCACCAACTAGTATCAAATTGATTACATACTTGAGATGACTAAAGACATTTCAGCATAATTACAAGTATCATTTTCATTCATTGACCACAATAACATGAAACTAGAAATTAAAAAGATGAAATTTTAAAACTATTATTTTGAAAATTCTGAAAACACACTAAGTACTCTGAGTCAAAGATAAAATCATAGGAAAATTTAGACCTGAGCAATATTGGAAATACCCCATGTCAGAATTTGTGAGATCCAATAAAAGTGGTATAAAGCAATTTATGTTTTAAGTGCTTCAATTACACTCAGAAAAATGAGAATTATACCCCATTTGATTCAAATGTATGATATGTCAAGATCATTGTATTGTCATGTGCAAGTAATAAAAAAAATGAACAAAATCAACAAGGTAAGCATTTGTCTCAGAAATTAATAAGGAAATTGTATGATTTTGGGAAAAAAAATGAATGTTCAAGAATAAGAATAAGTGATGAAGAATTTTAAAATTCAAAATGGTATATTGAAGCCAGATAATTTTCTGAAAAGATTAATCAAAAAAAAAAGAAAAATGATAAGAATATAAAAAAGAAACATAACTAAAGATACTGAAGATAGTAAAAAGTGCATACTATAAAAATTTGTAGGCCATAGTAGGAAAAATTTTGATAAACTAGGTAAGTTCGAGAAGAAAATAATCTGCAATTGTTTCAAAATGCTTAAGCATTTCTAGAACTAATTTTTAATGATTTCTTTTGATTTTTCTAACATATTTGGGTGTCTACTCCATACCATTCAAAAACATTGATTTCAAGATAAAGTAGGTACTTAAATGTGAAGAGCAACATTAAAACTTCTAGAGAAAATATGATTCATTTAAAGTGTAGAAGGATATAAAAGGGATCAGAAATAAAGGAAAAGAGATTTTTGACTAGTTTTAGGAATTTCTGTTTATTGAAAGATAAAGTACAGGACAGTTAAATTTCAGCATTCTGTTTATAATGGTAAGATTTGTATCCACATTGTTTACAGAAGGACAAATCATTAAGAAAGAGATAACCCAAAAGAAAGTAGGTGAAACATATGAACAGGCATTTTATAGAATAGGGAATACCAATGTTTGTTTACAGACATATGAGAAGCTGCTTGAACTAACTGGTAACAGAAATACAGATTAAAAGCAGAATGTGATATCAAATATACCAGCAAAATGGAAGAAATTAAGAAGACTTGTCATGACAGGTTTGGCGAGTGTGTAGATTGTGATTATATAGAGAGAGTCTCGGTGTACATTGACATAACTACTCTGAAAACAATTTAGTAGTATCTAGTATGATGAAGACTTATCAGTCATGTCATTCATAAATTGGATTCCTGTCTTAGCAGTGGCTTTCAATCTATTTCCACCATGATCCACATTTTAAACAATTGTTTACAAGGAATTCCACCATGATTTTACATGTATGTATTTTTAGAATAGAAAAAGCTTCAAGAAATTATACTCAATACTGCTTGTATTGCACTCAAGGGCTTTCTGTTCGTTAATTTAAAGAGTAACTGTCAATAATTTTAAACTGATTTAAGGACCAAGTATCACAAGTATAATTAAAGAACTCTTATATGTGTGTATTAGGAGACACACACCAAAATGTTCATGTCTGCATTATTCATTGTAGCCGAATATTGGAGAAAAATCTCATTGATGGGAGAGTAAATAACACAATTTAATATAGGCAATGAAAGTGAAGTGCAATTTGCACTTTAAAAAATGGAGCAATCTTAAAAACAAATCTTAAGTGAAAAAAGCAGGTTATAGCTGAGTGTGGTGGCACATGCCTGTAATTCCAGCAACTCAAGGCTAAGACAGGAGGCTCCTAGTTCAAAGCCAGCTTCAGCAACTTCACAAGACCCTATCTCAAAAGGGCCCTGGATGTCATTTAGTGGTTAAGCACTGCTGGGTTCAATTCTTAGTACTCCCCCAAAAAGAAAGTCCCAAAAGTTAACATAAAGGATGGTGAGATTTTTATGAAATCCAAAGATTATATTTATAATAAAAGCTATGACTTATATAGCATCCCTCTCTGCCAGATACTTCTGAATTTTACTCATATTACAACCATTCATTTAAATTTACTCACTCTGGGGCATTTTGGTTTATCTGAAAAAATGTGTTACATACTGTCATAATAAATATTTAAACTAGTCATGGAAAATTTCTTGTTATAGCAGTTGTATAAAATCAAATTATGTGAGGATGTAATTGTTAGCTCATATTTTCTAATAGAATACACACATTTAATATGTCTATATATTTTCATAACATATTTGTTAAAGTACCTATATGTTATTATGTAGATGTTTTTCTACTCATCATTACCATGGAAATCATTTTAGTCTTAGGAATTTAGGTTATTGACTATGTCATTTGAATTCAAAAATCAAATGTGGTAAAGTTTTGAAATCTTCTGTGATCATTGGTGTGGACTGGTAAGTCTGTACATCTTTCAGAGAAGGGCATGCACTAGGCTTCATCTGGGAATATATTGTCAAAGAATGTCATTTGGTAATGTATAGCTGAACATAGTCAGTGTGCCAGTGCAAGTACAACCTTTTTTTTTTTTTTTTCAATTGAGTAAAGAGAAAACCAGGTCTCCTAAAGCACAAGAAATAAAATTTAAAAATCAATAATGGGATTGTATCAAATAAAAAGCTTCTTCACAACAAAGGAATAATCAAAAGCATGAAGAGAGGGCTTACTGAATGGGAAAAAATCTTTGTCATCAATACCTCAAATAAGGTCTTAATTTCCAGGAACATACAAAGAACTAAAAAAAACTTAACCAAAACAAATAACCCATTCTACAAATGGGCAAAAGAACTAAACAGACACTTCTCAAAAGAAGAAAATATGAACAGTCAACAAATATTTGAAAAAATATTCAAAATCTCTAGTAGTTAGAGAAATGCAAATTAAAACTACACTGAGATTTCCCCATTCCTCCAACCAGAATTGCAGTTATCAAGAATACAAGTAACTGTAAATGTTGACATTTTTTCACCCACATTGCACTTAAAGCTAAGAATGAATCTCCTGCCCCTCCCAAAGAAGGGAGTGTTGAAGGGAGTCCACAGCCATGAACAGAAGAAGATCTGCATGTCACCTACCTTTTGGTAGGCCCAAGACATTGCAGCTCTAGAGGCACCCCAAATTTCTTGGAAGAGCACCCTCAGGAGAAACTTGAGCACTATGCCATCATCAAGTTCCCCCAACCACTGAATCAGCCATGGGGAAGATTGAAGACAACAACATACTTGTGTTCATTGTGGATGTCAAGGCCAACAAACACCAGATCAAAGAAGCTGTAATGTAGTTCTATGACATTCATATGAGAAAGGTTAACACCCTAATCAGGCCTGATTGAGAGAAGGCTCTCGATTATGATGCTTTGGACTTTGCCAACAAAATTGAAATCATCTACAGAGTCCAGATGTCTAATTTTAAACATATGCTTTTTTTTTCAACATTTAAAACAAAATAACAAATTTGGCAAGGATATGGGGACAGGTACACTCATACCTTATTGGTGGGAATGTAAATTGGTGCAACCACTCTTGAAACAGTATGGAGATTCCACAAAAAATCTAGGAATGGAATCACCTTTTGACCCAGTTATCCCACTCCTTGGTAAATACCCAATGGAGTTAAAATGAGATAGCCATATCACTGTTAATAGCAGCACAATTCACAGAAACTAAGCTATGGAACCAGTCTAGATGCCCGTCAACAGATGAATGGATAAAGAAATGTGATATGTATGGAAAATTACTCAGCCATGAACAAAATGACTTTATGACATTCGCTGGTAAATGAATGGATCTGGAGACTATCAGGCTAAGTGAAATAAGCCAGTCACCAAAAAACAAAGGTCCAATGTTCTCTCTGAGGTATGGATTCACCCACATCAAGGAGGGGGATGATGATGAATAGAATTTCAGTGAATTAGACAAACAGGAATGAAAGGAATGGAGGGATGATAGAAAAAGGAAAGACAGCCAGGTGCGGTGGCACATACATGTAATCCCAGGGTCTTGGGAGGCTGAGACAGGAGAATCACAAATTCAAAGCCAGCCTCAGGAACTTCAAGGCGCTAAGCAACTTATTGAGACCCTGCTCTAAATAAAATACAAAATAGGGTTGGGGATGTGGCTCAGTGGTTGAGTACCCCTGAATTCAATCCCCAGTACCAAAAAGCAAAATGAAAGACAGTGGAATGAATCTGACTTGACTTTCCTATGTACATATATGAATGCACCACAGTGAATCTTTCCATCATGTACATCCAGAAGACTGGGATCCTAATTAGATTAAGATATATTCCAAGCCTATATAAATATATCAAAATAGATCCTACTGTCATATATAATCAAAAGAATAAATAAAAATTAAAAGTGATCAGTGGGTTCAGTGTGAGTATATATTTTTCAATTGATTTGTTGTGGGGTGGAGAGACAGTGTCTTATAGCCAGTTATCATTCATTATGTCTGGCTCACCTTTATTTTCCTTCCTGGTTTTGAATTTGTGAGTGAAATAACTAAGAAGCAGTTGTAATGTTATAAATATTTACTTTTTTGTTTTAGATTATTTTTGTGTTTGTGTTGGCTTAGTTTTGCTTAATATTTGGCTTAAAGGAAAATTTCAAATTACTGGTTTAGCCATTGTACCTAAAATAGTGTCATTTGTTTTTTTTTATTTTGGGCTATTTTACTTCTTTATGTTTGGCATAAAAGAAAATTCCAAATTACTGTTTCAACTGGATATTAGTTGCAGACTAAATACCTTTTTCTATGCTGTTGGCATTTTCCACCTAAAAATTCTTTTCCTAATATAGTGTCAGAATAAGTTTTAAATGAGGCAGAATTTTAAGTGAAAATCAATAGTGCATTTTCCCTAAAAGAAAATAGCTTTAGGAACTTTCTCAGACCTTATTTCTAAATCTAAACATTGTTTTTATAGATCTTGCAAAGTAATTTTGACTTGTTATAACCCAGTAGAATTCTAAAAGGGTGTGGCAATTATTTCTGATAATAGATGTTATATTAACTATTCACTTTGAAATATATTCATCTATTAAAGTAGAAATTTTACATCAGCAAATTTTATACCATAATAAGCTTCATAAATAAGCTGCGTGATATATTACTTAACTTTTGATGGTTGTTTTTATTCATTTTCTTTAGGCAAAAATAGTTTTGATTACTGAATATTTGCTTACCTGTTTCTTCATCACAATACATTCTTCCTAGCCATTATACATACCCACATGGAAAACAGAGAGCTTTTTTTTTTATTAACATACACACACTCATTTTTGAACCCATGTTTATTTTCTTTCATGATGCCTCCCCTACCTTCATAGAATATATTGACTTTATAACTGACATTGTCATAGCTATTAACATATGTGACTGTAATATAAGGCAACATGGTAGAAAACATAGACTATAGCAAGTTTTCAAATCTTTCTGCCTTTTATTACTTTCATTGCAGTGAGCAAGCACTTAGCATTCTGTGCCAGAATGAATGATATGGAGTCAAATTTGAGCTTTGCAGGGATTGTATATGAAAGCATCTAGTACTACAACTGGTATTTTATAGCTTAACAATAATAGTAATATATGTCAAGAACTGTAAAGAGTTTACCTACTGGCAAGCTAACAAGTTAAGCTGCTACATTTTCATGGATGTTGGCCAAAAAATGCAACACTGCAGTCAGAGTTGAAGAATAGATTATTCTACTTGCAGCAATAGCAGTAGCCAGAGAGAAAAATTTTGTAGGTTCTTGAGCCCATATTACAACAGGGCAATGTAAAGAGGGCCAGGTAACTTTTGAAAAGGTGGTTTGGAATGAAGGTGCTTGATTAGTGTTTTTATCTTTGAGTACTATTCTTACATTTTCCTGCTTAAAAATCTCCAATGATGTTCTCTGGTACCCTGGAAAAAAAAATCCATCTCCCCTATTTTGTCCTAGAAGATCTTAACTCATCAGGCCTTGGCTTACCTCCATGAACTCATTACCAATATACTTTCCTTCTTTTTTCTCTCTTCAACCTCCAAACAACCTTGACATTAACACTTCCTTCTACCTGATTGGTTCTTCCCCCAGATCATCACATAATTAGCTCCATGACATTTGAAACAACAGAGAAAGTGAGGCCTTATCTGACCACCTAATGTAAATCTCCAGGCATTTCATCACATCACTTTTTTTTTTTAAATATACATCAAATTTTTGCTGTTTATTGTCTGTTTTCTGATCTGTCACACCAAATATAAACCAACTCTCCTGCTCCCACTCCCCGCCTTGGAAGAACAGTATCATTTGGACTCAGTGCCTATGTACTGAATAAATGAGTGGGTATGTTGTTCTTTCCCTTTCATTGTTTTGATCAATAATATCTGTCTTCATTTTATGATTTCTATGAAGAACTTACACTATCTCGGTTAAAAAAGAATGCACAATAGGAGCTGGGATTGTGGTTCAATGGCAAAGCACTTGCCTAGCATGTGAGAGATACTGGGTTTGATCCTCAGCACCACATAAAAATAAATAAATAAATAAAATAAAGGTATGGGTCTATCTGCAACTATAAAATGAAGAAAGAATGCACAATAAAAATAAAGTATCCCTAAATATAATATAAGCCATCAACTTGGAGTATAATTAGCACTTTTTAATACCACTGGTAGTAAACTAATGTGATAGCCTGTTTCGTTTCATTGGCACTTAAATAAATGGCATCTCTATAAGATGTGTAATAAGATGCCATGCTGTTTATTAGCACTTAACAAAAATCCATCTTTACCTGCTGATTCCTGCTGATGCCACATGAAATGAATTTCTTGTATAAAATTTAGAAATAAGAAGTTCAGTAACTAATCACATATTGATTCAGAACTTATTTTAATTAGCATGTTGTTATTGGCTTTCATCAAGAGTACCTCTTTCTGAAATACCAAATATTTATTTAGTTATCTTTTTAATACTTCTCCCCTTATGAGAAAATTGAAAAATTATTGATCATAATATAAAGTAGCCATAGATTTCAGATCTTTCCTATCATTTCCTTAACCATTTTCCTTATATTAATAACTTACTTAAGGCAGCGAAGGTATGGAAGACACAAATACAGTTGCAAGACACTTTTTAAAATATGTTGGAAAGCTCATTTGATTTGTGAATTAAATGTTCTTATTTTTAGTTTCTGTCTCTCTTCTCCCTTTTAGTTAGTTAATTCCACTTAGATGCAGGTGTTTTAAACATTATGGTGTATTTATAGGCATAAAATATATTTAACACAGGTATATGTGCATACCTTTTAAAAGACTGTTACTAATATAAGAACTAACCATTATTTAAATAATATTCAGTCATGGTTCTAACTTGCATATAATTTCAGATTGATAATTTTTCATTTTCTTTAGAATCACTGGTTAAAATTGATCATTTTTTGAAATTTATTTGTAATAGCAAGCAATGAAGGAGAACATCAGAAAAAGAGAAGCAGAGGAAAAAGAAAAACGTGCCAGAATAGCTAAAGAATTAGCAGAGAAAGAAAGACTTGAACGCCAGCAAAAGAAAAAGCGCTTACTAGAAATGAAGACTGGTGAGTACTATCAAATTTGCTATTCAAGTTATGTACCCTTAAGATGTGATGTATATGGTTTGGACTGGGGATGTAAGTCAGAGGAAGAATAATTGCTAGAATGCAAAGGCCCTAGGTTTGATTCTCAGTACCCTCCCCAACACACACACACACACACACACACACACACACACACACATTTAAATGGGTTACTTTATTAGCATTTTTTAATTTTATTTTTTTAAAGAGAGTGAGAGAGGAGAGAGAGTGAGAGAGAATTTTTAATATTTATTTTTTAGTTCTCGGCGGACACAACATCTTTGTTGGTATGTGGTGCTGAGGATCGAACCCGGGCCGCACGCATGCCAGGGGAGCGCGCTACTGCTTGAGCCACATCCCCAGCCCCCTTTATTAGCATTTTAATGTGTTTGGTGAAAAACTGAAATTTGACTACCTGTTTCTGTAGTTAAACGTTAGAGCAATTGTTTTCTTATGGGTTTTTCTACCTTGACTTTGCTAATAAGTGCTGTCTTAATGTTGCACATTTGTGATTTAGTCTTCTAGCCTATTCTCATTTTTTTCACTATTACTCCGGAAACCAATCTGTAATGATTTATAATCTTGGAAACTGGCTCTGAAATTCTACAGGACATGTTACCTGGTTTTCTTTAACAAAATATTCCATGAAAGGGAAAAAAGTAATGGATTAAAACATTAAAAGTGTGGGTTAGGAGGGCAGCTTAGTGATAGAGCTTTTGCCTTACATTCCAGAGGCTCTGAATTCAACCAACAGCACCCAAACCAAACAAACAAACAAAAATCCAAGAGACTTTAGGAGGCATAGACTGCATCCATTTGCAGTATGTGGAACTTATATATACCCCAATCCCATCAGAAAACTGTAGAAAAAAGTAGTCAGAAAATTTTGATTTTTTTTTTGTCTTGTATATGTAATAATATTGTTATCAATATGTTCCAGAGTATCTTTTAGAAACTCATACTGAAATTTCACAGGCAAAAAGACAGAATGTCTGGGATTTAAATCAAAATAGTCTGTAGGGACTGGGAAGTAGGTGATCTCATAGACAAAACAGATTGGTTCTAAATAACTATTGCTAAAGTTTGGTAACGGGTACTTATAGGAAAGGATATGTTCACTATACTATTTTTAATACTTTTATAAAATTTCAATTTTTTAATAGAAAGTTTTTGGAAAAAATACTTTAATTTTTTTTTCAGCATTACAGAAACATCTATATATTTTCAAAGCTAAACGATACTACTAATTTAGAAGCAAAATAATTAAGTAAATTGTAGCTATATTTTTAATACCTGAAATTTCTGGCCCTTTTACCTCCATACCACTAAGGATTGCAGAAGGAGTTAATTAAAATCCATCAGCTTCACTGCAGATTCACCATAGATTACAATTCAGGGCTGCAGATTCACCTGAAGTTTCCCGAGGGGTAGAAAGAGATGTGCTTTGCCTTCTTTCAGTTTTACAGGAAGATTTTTATGTTTAATTAAGGAAACTGAACATCTTAATGTATTGCACTTTTCTTCTAAGAAAGAAAAATCATTTAAGCATACGTTCTTGTTTACATTTGAAATGAAGAGAATATTCCCAAAAATATCTTAAAAAGTGTTAATAAAAATGGAAATCAAAAGGATTTAGTATTTATATTTAAAATATGCTTGTGGAATAATTGTGAATTACTATCTTGCTGCCTAAGTTATGGAACATTCTGTTATTTGAACATTTGCTCCAGGGTTGTTTAAGATTCCTCTACATGAATTACTAGATGGCAAGTTGGCTCCATTGTTAGGATTTTTGCCTAAGGGCCTATGTCATACTTCTCTGGATTTCTCCATTACATGGATTTGGAAAATTGAAATTTTAATGAAATTACCAGTGGAATCTTGATAATATTTAAATTTTATTTTTTTCTCTTGAAGGAAAGCTCCATTTTAAAGAATAGGTTTATTTTATGTTTCCATTTTAAAATAATACTTTTCATTATTGAAAACACCCAAAAGAGTAAATCAAAAGATCACTATCCCTAATCTCCCTATACAAAGAATCACTTGTTAACATTTTGACATATTCTTTCAGTTTTAAATTCACTGTGTTCCTAGTAAATATGCAGCTTAGTGTCTTATGTTAGTTTGCTGAATTTTCTGAATGTTTTGTGTTGTTCTTAGTCTGTATTTTTTAATATCTATGCAATTGAATCCATTTGATATGTCATACCCCATCTAATTTAGGTAATTCAGTAATAAAGTCATGAAGTAATCATTTTCACTTTCTATTGTGATCAATGTGTTTATGCACACATAATTAGAAAATATATCTCTTCAATACGATACAGAATAGAAAAGGAAAAATGTTTTAAGATTTGGGATACAAGTTACCCAATTGATGTCCAAAAATGTTGTAATTTCCATAGCTCTCAACATTGGGTTATAATTGTGCCTTGGTTGAGAATTCTCATTTTTTTGAGAGTTTTATTAATTTAGAAGATTAAAAGTCCTGTTGTATTATATGAATTCGCATTTACTCGAGTACTAATGTCTTAGGACCTTTTTAAGTACTTACAATTCATTTGTATTTCCTTCTTTGTAATTTGTGCTCTCATAGTTCTGTTCACTTGATTTACAGATTAGCTCATTATACATCATTCCTTCCCTTAAATACCTTTACCAAATTAAGCTTTTTATTATTATATCTTGACATATAGGTAAGTGTTTTATTTTTGTTCTATAATGTTTTCTTGTAGTTTTTGCCTACGTCATTTTTCCCGTTACCTTTATGCTTAGAAAGTAGTGTTTTCAGCAATATCATGCCTACTTTACTTTTTTTCTAGTATCCATTATTCATAATATGACTATGCTCAACTTACTTTTAATTCTTCCTTAATCATTCATGTATTTGATATGTAGATTATAGCATCCAAGTTTATGTGTCTGAATTTTATCAAACTTATAATATTTAACCAATAATTATGGTTAATATTTGTTTTATTTTGCTTTGAGATAAATAACTTTATGTTGCTGTTACCTTCCATCCTCAATTTTTAAAATAAATTTGAATATTTATAATTTTTAAAATAGCAAAGAAAGACTCCATTGCATCTTTTGTTTATCATAGAGATCATTGTATTGGACCTGTTGAATTATTTTATAAAGCTATTTCTGTACTATCTCTTCACAAATGTGGTCTGCAAATTATCATAGGTGGGACTTAAATTATTGAAAAATTCTCACTCGGAGTTTCTCAAATTCTTTACTGTGCTGAGTACTTTTGTTTCTTTTTCTTTTTTTTTTTTCTTTTTTTTTTTGATACTTCCCAAGATAATATTCTTCAGAGAACAGTCTGGTAATACTAATATACATGAATAATATTAAAATAGAGCCTTAAGTAATAATATGCCTATAAAATAAATATCATATACTGTGTTATATATGATTATTCTATTGTAATCAAAGTCATTTGAAGCAAGATGCTGAAATTGAAAGCTGTGTTTTCAGGAGCTACTTTTGAGATAGTTTGTCTTTTAAAAATATTTGAAAATTTTTTCTTGTAAACTATGGGATTATAGATTATCTAGCAATATATCACATATTATACATTTTTCTAAAGAAACGGAAATCTCTTCTGCAACAACAATAAGTGATGATTACTCTAAATGGGTTCTTAGTTTTCCTTTAAACATAATACAATAATGTAATAGAAGTATTCAGTCTCTTAAAGTGGCTGCCAAAGCCAAGTCATATAAGAGTCAAAAATATTAGTTATTTGTGGATATATTGTTCATATCTCAGTAAAAATATGCACTTACATTTTTCTTTCTATGTAATGAATAGGAAATACTTTTTGTCAAATCATGATTTTTTTAAGTAGTTGAAGGTCTTTGAAATAGAAGTTAATAAAGTAGTATGTCTTATTAGCACTTAATTTCTGAAAAAGCCTTGATGTAGAATATCAGTTTTTTCATTTTTAATTGTACCTTGAGTTTTACACTTGTCCTGAGATTTGACAAGCGTCCTCAAATAAAGACACAATAGTTTCTAATAGAAATACAAGTTATGTGTTCTATGACTTTATTGGTACAGGAAAGAAATTTAATATCTACATCACTTTTTGTTGTTTCTTTTATTCATCAAAAAATTATTTTTTTTATAAATGTCAGAATTTTAATGATCAGTAAATAAGTAAGGTCCTTGCTGTAATGAAGGCTAAGATTGAAGGAGTCAGACAACTAAATATATAATTTGGGAAAATAATTTATGTGAAATATAATAAGGCAGGATAATGATGGAGATTGGCAGGATCGGTGTAGTGATAAAATTTGGTCTTAGTAGTACTAAGAAAATAGTAAAATATACCAAACTTCCTAATTCAAAATACTGGTTAATAAGAATCCCCAGAAATTGACAGGATTCATAACCAGTGTATTTATTTTTGGGTAAGCAGGTTCAGGCTTATATGCTATAATACCTTTGCTGATGTACTGTGCTTTTAAAATATCTTATTGGGGGATCAGCTGAAAATTCAGTATGTAATTTTTCTTTGTAGGGGTTGTGTTTTAGTACAGGACAAAGTAATGCTCAATTATTTGTAGAAATCTTCAGCTTGGCTTTCCCAATATTAAAAAAAAAAAAATGTGGAAGGGCAAATTACTGAATATACACCAGTGTTTTGTTACCAGGAACTTTGTGCTTTATATTATTTTTGTATATAGGATATACCTGAATGATAGGAAGAGAAAAATCCCTATGTAACTTTGCCATAAACCCACAGGGAGTTTCCTTCTATATATTTTCAAGAGTTTAGTATTTTCCCTATGCAAATTAAAGCTGAATTGTTTTCACATATTTACAAATTCTTCTATCTCTTCCTGAGTTAGTAGCATAAATTAAATCCCTGCTCTTTCTTATCCTTCATAAATCATCACTTGCTTTTGTCAAGAGAATAGGCAACTATTTTCCCATGTACTATATTTTGTTATCACCATCATCTCAGAATGTGATTTTTGTTAATAGAATGTAAATAAAGATCAAGTAGTGAGCTAAATTTTCCCCCAAAAGAAAAATGAAGCATTAAAAATCCTTTTGAGCAGTAAAACTGAAATAACACAGCATCTTATATCGTTTTGTAGTGTTAAAAAAGACTTTTTTAATTTAATTTTATTTTAGTTTTCTTTTAAAACAATGATCCTGAGGCTAGTGGGGGTAGCCCAGTGGCAAAGTACTTGCCTATCATGTGCAAAGGCCCCCAGGGTTCAAACCTCAGCAATACAAAAAATGATTTTAAAAAATGACAAAGAAAAATAGCAATCCTGGAGTTCTTTTAAATACATACAGTTTGGGTTATTTCTGTTGAATAATTTGATATTTATTACATTAAATAAGCAATTACATTTTGTAAATCAGTACATAAATTTTGAATAAATTGTCTGAAGTTTATATTTAAGTTTGAGTTATTTTAACTGAAAATATCTAAAGCATCAAACTAGATACTAGTAAGCAAAGATGCTAGTATTTATTTTTTATTTATTTGATGTATTCAACTATCCTTATGTATAAACATTTTTATAAAGACAAATGAGAATAATGTGATTATATACACTTTTTTCCAAACTCCATTTCTGTTTCTTAATCATGGAAGCAAACAGGGCGTTTGATAATAGAATTCATCTATTATGCTTTAAGACTTCCTGAGTATGTAAGTTGATTCACATAATTTTTAAATAGCATATCAGAATGGCCTTGAAATGGACTCAGTGTTGTGTAATTATGTTTTGTGGGGGAAGTAAATAAGAGCTTATTTAATGGAGCAATAAAAACTATACGAGCAGCTCCTATATTTTAGTCTTTAGGTTACAATTTGTCTATTATTTATTAGACTTAAATGTCTCATTTGGTGCAACTTCAGTCTATTAAATAAAGAGATAATTAGCTTTTAGAAATCCGTTGTTTACCCACATGGCCAAAACTGCTCCTTTGTTTTCCATTCTGCAATTTAGAATAACTAAGCAATTAGGCATCCATTTTAGAGGAAATGCATATTACATAAATACTACTTGGGAATGTCTCTGCCAATCTCAACAGATACACAATTAATGTGTGTACTTGCTTTCATAAAGGCTTTGACAATTACCCTGTCCTCTACAGATATCATAAAACTTACATTATTTCCCATAATTGCACATATTCTAGTTTGGTGCAATAGTGCTTTCAATTTTATAGTGTTATTGGCAATTGATGCATATAAATAGGGCAATGGTTTTAATATTTTCTTTTTGTAGTAGGGTCGAACAAATTAAATTGCATTGGCTTGGATGTATTTCTCTTTTCTTTCCTCCATCTTTTATAATTCAGCAATAATAATAATAGTAATAATGATGATAATAACTATTACTAACATGTATCAATCGAATGTTATTTGCCAGCCTCTCTATATATTTATTATTGTACATAATGCTTGTAACAAACTTAATGAGACTTTTTATCAAAACATTTAACTTCCTTGCACATAATCAGGAAGTTAGCAATCAGTATTGTAGTACTAAACTCTTCTGACTAAAGGTCATTTTTGTTTTTTTCTTTTTTCTTTCTTTTTTTTTTTTTTTTTTAGTTGTAGATGGACACAATACCTTTATTCTGTTTATTTATTTGTATGTGGTACTGAGGATTGAACCCAGTGCCTCACAAGATGGTAGGTTAAGCACTGCACCACTGAACTACATCCACAGCCCTTAAAGGTCAACTTTTTATCTATCATGCTCTTATTACATTACCACTGATGATTTAACTGTAGTGCAACATGAAGGAGCCAAGAAATTATTAGTAACTAGTAATTGACAGTAGACCGTACCTGTGTAAGGAGGTTGCAAACTATCTTTTCCCTGGAAATCTTGGGTGAGAGGTTCAACTGTCTCTTTTGTACCATAAGAAGTGGCTTTAAGCCAGGTGGTCTCTCCCTTTGTGTTTGGAGGTTTTAAGAGATTGCCAAAATTAAGGATTCTTCCCTACTCCAGTTCAAATTCAATTTGATTCTTCTGATTGTACAAAGATGTGTTTATCTTTATGCCCCCAACTGACTAGGAGGATAACTCAACAACATGCCTCCCAGTTTTGGGAGAAATTCTTCAATGGTATCAGCATCTGTGGGTCTAACAGAGTTACCAGGCCTCAGCAGTTCTGAGGATATGGAAATATCTCCAGTGCTTTTAATGTCTGACCAGGAAAAGAAGTAAAGGAACCAGATCATTTGCAGTATAGTAAGTTTAGCAAGCAACACAAACACCCAGAGTGTTTTAGTTAAGAACAGGTATCCTGATACACCCTGTCCATCTCCTCCAACTCTGCCAGGTCACAAGTTTTCCCTTTGGATGTTGTTAAGACTCTGAAGTCGTAGTCTACAAGAAAGTTTTTGCAAGGGTTTAATAGCTATATAAACTATCATTTATGTACATAAATCTTGGGTTGTGGTTCAGTGGTAGAGCTCTTGCCTCACATGTGTGAGGCACTTGGTTCAATTCTCAGCACCACATATAAATAAATGAATAAAATGAAGGTCCATCAACAACTAAAAATTAAAAAAAAAAAACACGAAACTTAGAGTCCAACCTTTGTGTACAGTGACATATATATCTTCCTTGTGTAGCAGGCTTCTTCAGCACAACATATCTTGAAACAGTGACTTTCTTTTTCCTCTTTAACAAAGAGTAACACAGCTGCAGGGGCAGTTATTTGTTAAACATCTTTCTGGCACATTTTTATATTCCTTTGTTTACTGCTCATTTCAAAATGGTCTTTTCATTGCTTGTCTTGTAAATGTTGTATAATAACTGTATGCCAAGTCAAAAGTGGACTCTGGTTTTGTTTTGTTTTTATTTTGAAATAAAAGATTAAGTGCCCATTGATCAACTTCATTTTTTGCACGACATCTTAAATGTTTATGGTGTAGCATGGATTACTTCTCAGAATTTTATCAAAGAAATATTTATATTAACATCACTTATTCATAGCTTTCTATTATCAAACACAGATTTAACCTGATATATTATCAGGAAAAAAACCATACCAGTCAATTATTTTGATTTTATCACAATATAGAGAACTCTAAAACTTTGATAATATTGTTTATATAATGGCGGACTCAATCATAGTGGCATCTTCTTTCTTTGCAACTTCAAAGCTCCTTAACTTTTATACTGCCATTATTTACATTTGTGTACTTTGCAATGCAGTGGATTGTTGTCACGATCATCTCATTACATTAGATTACCAATCCTGAATGGAAATATTATTTGGATTTGGTGCAAAGTTATGTATTTTTTTTAATATCAGAGAGTTAATTGGTATCACCTAATTTTCAGAGTTAACTATAATTTTCCCCACTTTAAAGAAATAGTCTATATTATTTAAATCACACCTCTTAAACATTAAATAAGTTTCTGTTTTACCATTTGCCTTAAGATGCAGAGAGGTCCAGTTATTTGAGCTCCATAGATAGACTTTTGAACCTGGATGTCACCTTTATAGATGTCTAGTCTTTAACTTTCGAAAAAGAAAGTATGTATTACAGTTGAAACATAAGTGAAATTTATACCATCCATAATGCCTTATACTTACTGGTGCCAGTCAAAAAACTGAAGCAACCAATCCAACAAAGTTTTAGCAACCACAACAAAAAGGATTGCTTTTGCTGTCTTTGCAACTTAATGCAGGAAGTCATTCATAGCCCCTTTTGCAATTTAGAAGTAGAAAATGCATTGAAGACAAAGTTTTAAGGTGACATTAGTGTCCAAACTTATTTGCTGTCAGACCTGATCTGGACTGATAAGAGGTCCCCTGGAATGTGAATACTCATGCTATGGACACGAGTTTAATTCCAGGTTGCACTGAGCATGTTACAGTTTTACATCATATATATATACACCTGTTTTACTTTGCTCCACTTCCTCACAGTCTAAAAAATTCTGAATTTTAAAACACATTGGACCACAGAGATTGTGGATAAGAGACTGAATTTGTGCTTCTCAGTGACTTAGTGACTTCTGTTTCTTTTGAGTTTATTGTACTATCTATTTTACCTCAGGCACAATCATTACTAATTCTCTGAATTTATTTCTTGTGTTTTTTTCTTCTTCATTTATATCATAAAAAACCTTTTTCTTAATTCTTAACTACTGAATACTGTAAAATGTGATTTAGTTGAATTCTTACTTTCTTTATACTGTCTTCTCTGAATATTTGTACTCAATATTTAACAATTCACTTCTCATTAGCCATTATTGTCTTGCCATATAACTTATGTATAGAATACTCGCTTTTCTTCATTTTATGTGTTTTAATCTCATAGAATTACATCATTTACACATTCTTTATCTCCTAAAACCCTGCACAGTGTGTACTCACAGTCCATACCACAGAAGGAAGACACCCAGTAAGATCTATCAAACTTAACTGGTTAACACTTAACTGGTCAAAAAAATTATTTCATTTTGTGTTCAGTTTAGCATTTTGCTATTTATGTGAGAAGTTAAGATATAGATCAAACTACAAGAAGAGTCAAGCTGGGCTGCACTGGTGTTTATAAATAGTTTCATTTGTAAAAATAGCCATGCCTATTACATATTACCTATGGCTGCCTTTGTGCAGAGGTGAGTACTTGTAATACAAATCATATATCCTACAAAGCTTAAAATACTTGCTAACTGGCTCTTTATGGAAAAAGTTTCCTAATTCTTCATACAGATCAATAATCGATAGACTCTATTCTTTGATTTCTAAGACATAGAATGAAAAAAAAACTGTTATATTTTTTTTTCTTGTCTTCCTCTGACCAAAAGCATGCATTTGCAAAGTGGCCAATTTGTACTGAACAATAAGGAATTAATCATTAGCTGACTAAAAACTCAATCTGTAAGCTTATTTTTGACCATAGGGAATTATCTGATTTTTAGATTCTGTTAGCTTGAAATGGAAAGTTGTGCAGTTGAACTTTTGAAATGCTCACAAATGTCTGGGCTGCTAATGGTTTCAGTAACCAATCTAGCACAACCATTGTGCTTTTATCTTTTTATTCCAGCTCATGTTCCATAGTATTTCTCTACTATTGTTTGTATATCTTTTCAGATGAAAATATCAATGTGTCATAAGGTCAGAGGTGGATTCAGGCTTTATTTATTTTTATTTATTTTTTATTAATAGGCTCTCTCTTTTCTCTCCTTATTTTGGTCATTCTGACATTCAATTCTTAAAGATGAAGGAAATCCAGTTACTGGTGCCAGAATTGGTCCTGAAGGTTGTTCAAAGCCTAAAGTCATTATCTCAAAGAAGCTAAAAGAACCGAATAGTATTCGGCTTTTGATGATGAATAAATGTACCCCAGGGTGGACTGGGAAAATTAGCAAAGAAATTGAATATTTATATGTTACTTGTAAATGGCATAAGTAGGCATTAGTGTTTAGATGAAATTAGACATTATTTTGTAATAGAATTTTAAAATATTGCTTCCTGAATGACTTCCTTCCACAGATATCCAGGGTTCTTCACGAAAATTAGAAACAACTTAATATTAACAGAGTTAACATTGAGGGCAGCTTTAACACAGGCTAGAATGCCCCAAGGCAGGAAGAATATGACAGACTAGCATTAGTAACAGAAAATAGATGGCTGACTCTTTTTGGAACAAGCAATTCTTGGGAGACCATTGCTTGATTAGAGTGAATTGTCACCATAATAATTATCATTAATGGGTAAAACTAACAGTAATTTTAGTTCAATATAATCCTGAAATTTTTTAAAAACTATTAGTGCTATTCAGACAGGAACTCTTGAAAAGTAGAAGTATTTTTGTCATATCAGTGCAGAATCAGAATTTCCATCACTAATGTTTGAGAGTGTTGTGTGGAGGATCACTGCTGTAGGAAGCTGCATATTCCCTCCAGAGTCATTCCAAGTCTTATTCTCTGCCTGGCAATTCTTTGGAAGAGTCTAAATGTATTACAGTTTTTCTTTTTAACTTAACTAGAAAGTTCACTTAAAGTGTTAGAAAGTCAGGAGAATTGTTTGCTTAGGGAACAAAAACCATTATTTTGATTCAAAGGCCAAGAACTAAGAAAAAGGCAGTCTTTCTACTGTATTTCAGATATATTTTAGAAGTATTGATCTTCATAGTGCTGAATTTCAATTATGATTTCACGTTTCCAGTGCATGTTCTCAATGCTAATTAGATTGTGCTTTCTGCTGGATTTACATGTGAGTAAAAGTAATTCATTTAACATTTGTCCTCTATTATTTATTTTAATGTTTATTGTGCACCAATATTGCTCTCTCAAAAGTGCCTTTTGATAGTAGCCATTCATCATTTCTTGAATGCATGGTATATTTTCATTAGATAAATATTAAATAAGCCTATTAAATATTTTAACACATTATCTTATCATTTTGTTATGACTCTGTTGATTACATTCTATGTTTTCAGCTTTGGTAGATGAGAATATCATTTATGATAATTGGAAATACCTTTATCTTTGAGAAGGGGCCCTAATTCTTCCCGCTCATTGAATGCTAAAGGAACTTGGTCTAATGAATCATGGAGTTTGGTTACACTATGTTATCATATCAGCACTTAAAGGTACATAACATTGCAATCTGAGAAAGTGTTGTTTCCTAAATCATGGTATCTGCTGATATTGAGCATAGTATTTCTTAACACTAAATTTGGAGGCATTTTAGGGAGTTTAAGAAGTGTTCTTCATGAGAAAACCCAAATGATATCAAACTTTATTCAGAACTTCCAGAATATAGCTTGGCAGGGAGTGTTGCTTTCAAATTTTTACTGTCCTCTTGGAAAACATTCCCATTTTGCATTTGATATCATCCCATTCCTAAAGTAATGCACTGAGATGTAATAAAAATAGAATAGTAACTCAGCCATCATTCATCAAGTCTAAAAGAAAAATATTTTTAATAGTGTTTACTATTCTTAGAATCTGATGAACTCCTAGGGGTATAAAGTTTTTCTACATGAATGTTACAACCTAACTAATCGAGGTTGCTGTGTGAGCAGGCAAATGTGCATGCTTTTAACCTGATGTAGTATGGGTTAGTTGATTTTGAAAGAGAAATCAGAAGTTTTGAAAACTTACTGTATTCCTGCTAGAAACTTTTGAAGTAAAGGTTTCTCTCATTTCATTAATTTAATGCTTAATCTTCTATAAAATAGAAAAATAACATGAAACATGCATTTTAGTTTATTTTAAATGATACTTTGACTAGTGTCCTGATTTGGGTATGAAAAGTGGGCATTTTTATACATGAACATCAAACATACTGATATTTCTCAATTCATAAACCATATAAAAATAAAATTTTATACAAAATTAGCCATGTAAAAACTAAACCTTTTTAAGATGAGCTGCTTCTAATATAGTATCTTCCCCATGGCGGGTGTTCAATAAGGATTTTTAAAATATTTATGAAATTCATGTTCATAGGACAAAAATTTCTCAATTGTACATGTTCTATTAATACACTTCCGCTTAAAATAAATTGGCTCAATTCTAGGACAAGATATGACATATGTCAAGTTTGTGTTATGGAATGTGTTCTTATTGGGTAACAAATAGGAATTTCATAGTCAATGAGAGCAAACTCAAGTATTCAAATATATAATAATTTCTATAAATGTACTTTAATTCTTGAGCCACTACCCTGCCTAATGATAAGCAACTTAGTCAATGCTCTCTCCTTCTCTTTGCCTCTCTATGTGTATTCCGTAATTCCATTGCAGTGTTCAGTTATTCAAGTATGAAATTCCCTTTCTAGCTCTCCTTCTCTTCTTCCTCCCTTAGATAGGTACCAAGTTCAGAAGCAGTCCTAGGGCTCCATTCTAAACATGACTACTCTTCCTAGTCCAGTTCAGTCAAGGTTTGAAACAGCATTCCTACTTTGATATAATTTCTCCTGTCTGCTTTTAGAAAAGGTGATGACTGATTTGCCTTAGAATGGTAACCCAGGAGATCTATTGAATTTGTTTGAGGTTAGGTCCCCATTGTTGGTGATTCACAGAAATATTCTTAGAAATATCCACTTGCATTCTTTATGAACTTTTCCCCTTCCCCAAACTGGTCCCAGTTAAGAAAGAACTGTGCCCCAACCCAGCAGTCAAGTGCTTGTGGGGAATTCTGCAGCCTTGGGCCTAGACAAAAGTGTATCTGCTACCCTGTCAACAATTCCACATGTTAGATACAAGATGCTTCCACTCCTGGATTCTACTCCCTGTATCTCCATAGAAAATTCTATCCTGTTTAACCCAATTCTTCCTGGAATGAATGTTCAGGTGTGTACACCTGTATGCAGTCTCACTTCCAGTCTCTCTCCCACCTGAAAGGGCCATCTTTTCTTTCCATTTAGAACCTTAAAATGTGGTATACATTCTCTGCTATATGGATAGCTTCTATACTAAGAATGGACCTTTTGGCTTCCCCACTGGAATGGGAGAAGGAAGAACAGGTTGTCATCTGAGCATTGGTACAGAAATAAGTGAGTCTGTTTGTCCTTTGAAATGCGGAATCTTGAATTAGTGGGTACCACATATACACAGAGTGAAATGAAAGGCCAGAGTCTCCATGTTTGGGAGTCTAATGGACTAAATTAAGACACAGAGGCATGAAATTTGTATTTGGACCAACAAACAAGTAATATAGCAGGCCTGGCATGATCGTTGGGTAGAACTATGGGAAGAGATGAGGCTAAATTGAAGTCGGAAAGTCTGCTATGCTTTGGATTTTTGCCTCTTCCTGTAGGCACACTCCAAGAACAGCAGGGCAGTATCATGGTTTGCTTTTAAAGAGACAGCTCTGTGGCAAAAATGCAGATGGAATAGAAGATGCTGGGGGAGGGGGGAGGTAGAAGGAGTGAGACCAACTGTTGCAATTTTGCAGGAGTTAAATGCAGAAGGCCTAAAGTAGAATGTACTAAGAAAAAAAGAGACAAGATGGATTTGAAAGACAGTTTAAAGATATAATCAATATAGCTTTGTAGTGGATTGTGTACAAGGAGACAGGGAGAATACTTTTATGACTAAGTGGATGATGTCTATATTAACTTCAGGACACATTGATTTAGTATCTCAAATTTAAAGCCTTTTTAATCTGGGAGATGAGTTTACCTGAGTGGACCAAGCATAAGGTATGAAACACAGCTGCACAATAACTGTTAGCCTCTTTCCTTCAGGAAAGTGAAAACAAACTCCCTTTTTAACAGAGGCAGCTAAGCTGTTATTTGTAAATAGACTAACCAAGAACCTCTGAAAACAAATTGTGTTTATTAGTTCATGAGGATAACCTGGATGTGGCCTGTTCTTGGAGAATGTGAGGATTGGGATTCTGGTAGGGGTTAGAGAGAAAGTGCATTCCATTATGCAGGTGAGTTAATCCTCCTTTTTCTCCTTCAGCTGAAACTAGCCCACATATTCAGTTTCAAGAATATTGAAGTTTGCTTTAATGTTTATTTTCCAGTGGGTGATTTCTTTTTTTTTTCTTTCTTTTTTTTTTTTTGGTGGTGGGGGATGTACTAATTACACCTTATCTTGTGTTCTGAAAGACACTCCCAAGGTTTCTGTGTGATTTTGTCTTGGGATTATTAAGTTTCTAACCCCCCCCCCAAAAAAAAAATCATAAAAATGGACATCAAAATACCTCCTTCATTAGTAGAGTCATTATTGTATTGGTGAAAAATATCTTTCTATCAAAACTCACCTTCAACAAATATTTAGTACATATTGTGTCATGCCACTATCGTAGGCCCTGGGAGTAGAACAGAAAACCAAATAAGAATACATTTTACACTTGGGGCCTCATATGCTAGCAGGAGACAGACATTTAAAGTAAATGTATGTTGTTAGAAGTCTACAAGTTCTAAGAGCAAAATAAAGCAAAAATAAAGCAGAGAAGCTAGGGTGCAGATAAGAAATGTGGAAAGGAGTGACATTTAAGTAAGGTAGTTTTTCAGTTTTGTTTTTCATTTGCCAGAATTCTTGGTATTATGAAGTGTTGCTCTTTTCTCTGACTGCAAACACTGTCATGGCATGTTGAGTGCTCCAGCTTAAGGATTTGGGTCATCAATCTTCCAGTCCCTGCTCTACAAGTAGCTAAGCTATAGGTCAGTGAGTTTCCCAGATCATAATGCTCCTTATATACAAAGGAAGAGTCCTTCTAATTTGGAAAATTGTGTCTATACTCTGTAAATTAATTTTTAAATTTAAAAAAAAACTGCAACCATATTTTGCTCAGCCATCCAATCTTTCTCTAACATCATCCTGTACTATAACATAAACTCTCTTGCCAAACACTTCATTAGGCAGTAAATATGACTTTTCCCCACAACTTTGATTAGTAAAAGAAAGACATGTTTAGAAAAAGTTACCAATACAGGAAACTTGTGGACATACATATGTTTACAGTAACATAGACAAAAGTTTTCATTAATGCTTCATCTCTTATGTGGATTACTAATTTGCTATTTATGTTCTTAATTTTCTGAATGTAAGGTGTTTAATATGCTTGTAGAACAGAAGTGAAGATAATCATATACTACAGAATCAGTTGCCCTTTTTTCCATATTGACAATTACACCGTTTCCTTAACAAATACTCAGTACACAGTTTGTTCCATTAAGAACAGAGCTCATTATCATGCATAAACTAGCAGCCTCATCTAGTTATAGTCCATATTTAATATGTGACATATTCAGTGTAGTGGCCTCCAGTGATCAACAAGGTTCTTAGATCAATTTAACCTGGATAAAATCTTTTTCCATAACAACTGTCATTAGAAATGACTAGCATTTCACTAATTAGCCAACCATTTATAACCCATAAGCTTCTCACAGATGGTTAATGTTTATAAACACCCACAGATGTGTGCACAGCTGACTCTCAGTTATCCGCAGGAATAGGGGATGTAGATAATTTAGATTCACTTACAATACACCCCCCCCCCATTTTAGCTTGTTTCAATCTCCTTTCTCCTTGGACTTTTTAACCACAGCTGTTAATGAAGTAGCAAATTAACTAATCTAATTTCAACTTCTCCTCTTATTGATGCACATACCCCCTGATGAAAGCACTAATATGTACAAATGTGGTCACAAGATGGCTGGCAAGAGAGTGAAATTGGTAAGCACAAGCTTAGATAAATACATTGAGCAATGGGGAATTTTCCATGTTTGTAGCTGTATAACTAATAACAAATTTCAGATTGTCAAAACTACAGCAAGCCATCTACTTCAAAAATAATACACTTAAATTCACTGAAATAGAGGAGAACGTCTTAGAAAGGATGCCAGATTCCTTGGCATTCTGGTTCTGTATTAATCATCTCTTTTCAATTGTTTATTTCTAAAATTTAGCCATAGTTTTTCATTGTAATGTCAACTTGTCTACTGTCTCAGGCTGAATGTAGATGAAAAAATATAAATATAATAACACAGAACACCAGGAAGTTACAACTTTGTCTCCCTTTTTTTGGCCTAAAGAGGCTTTAGTTCTTTTAATAATAATAATAAAATAAAAATAAAACACCAAAAAGCAAATAAAAAATACTTTAGTACTTGCTTTTCTCTTATAGGTTATCAGTCTAAATTTTCAATTCATTCTTCTTTATGCAGTTGTACAGGCATGTTAAAGGCAGTATTTGTTGGACTACAAACAGAGACAGTAGCTGTGTAGAAATAACAAAATGAAGTTTGAAGGTAACCATTTGTTTCCTGGTACTCTAACAAAATGTGTACCAAGTCTTCCCCATTGAAGCATTCACAAGGTCATGCAAGTTGTTTTCCACTTCCCTTACTTGAGGGACATTTCTTTATTTTAACTTACTGGGAAGGAAAATTAATCATTTCTAAACAGCATGTTAGAAATATTACAAAATGTTTAAAAATGGATATAGATGTAATGGTGAACAAAATTAGTGTCAAGAAGTCTTACACTGGACTACCCAACAGAAATGTAACTTTTCATCTATATGGTAATCTTTTAATTGATTTTCACTGAGGAATTTGTAGTGGCTAACAGGTTATATAAGAATCTTATTGGATATTCCTCTAATTAGAAAAGTTAAGGGAACTTAGTGTTTAGAGATACAGAGATCTCTGTGTCTTGTGTTCACCTTCAACAGTTGTGAGAAATCATTCATCGATTTCTGGCATGATGAGGTGGTGTCATTCAAATAAGGAGGTAAAGATTTGGGCAAAATAATAAATTCAAATTTGTAAGTATTATATTTGAGGTATTGCAGTATATCTGAATTATCATATCTAGTTAGTGATTCAGTAGAGGTTCCTATGACCAATTTATCCCAGTTTGTCTAGGATTCTCCCTGATTTAGCACCAAATGCCCAGTGTTTCTGGAAACCCATTAGTCTTTGGCAAACCAAGATGGTTAGTCACTCTTATTAGAGCTCAGGAGTAGAAATTGTGCTGATGATAAGAAATTAGGCTAGATTTGGTAGTGTACACCTATAATCTTAGTGACTCTGGAGGCTGAGGTAGGAGGACCACAAGTTCAAAGCCAGCCTCAGCAATTTAGCAAGGCCCTAAGAAATTAGCAAGACCCTGTCTCATGATTTAAAACAAAAAAAATGGTAGTAGTATTCACTATAGGAAGCCATGGAAATAAATAATAAATCTTTCCAATTGAAGGTGGAAGAAATGGCTTACAAATGGGCAGAGAAAAGAAAAGCCAGAAAGTTAGTCATCATAAAAGTAGTGACGAACCAAGATAATCTGGTGTCATAAAAAACAGAGAAGAGATCATTTTGAGAAGAAAGGGAAATTGCCATTATCAAATGCTGCCAAGATGTTATATAATGAACAGATAGAAAATTTTCCCATTGACTTGCCCTCAAAGAAGAGGGTTAATGAGAGAGATAAGAAAAAATAGTAGGGAGAATGTGGAGTTCAAGAGAGGACAAAGTATGTGTTTTAACTTGCTCAAGTGAAGATTGGAAGGAATGAGATAGGAGGGGAATTTAAAAGAGAATGATAACCAATGGATCAAATTCTTTGGTCTACAAAACAGTTTGCAGATTCATTAGATACTAGCTCAGTTGTAGAAAATTGTCTTGGAAAGTAATCATGATAGGCTAGTTATGTCAATTGGAAAGGAGGAAAGGCTGAGCCTCCTTGCAGGTGCATTTGTAGGTTTAATGGTAATAAGTTAAGGGAGTTTTCATCAAGTGATTTCTATTTTGTGTCTCAAGTAGAGGAAGACCTCTGAAGGATGATTGGTTGGGAGGCTTCAGCTAAGTGTAGAAGAACCAAAACAGCCTCTATCAGGAACTAGGAATTGGCTAGCTCCCCACAGGAGTGTTAGTATTAGCTCTGATGTTTCAGTATTATTTTTTGCCATGATTACTCAGCATTTGGGGTATTTGTACATTTTCCTAGAAGTCTGGAAAAGGTGGACAATGAAGGAGCAAGTAACATACTGGTTGGTGACACATGGTCAAGGTTACAACCCATAGATTCTAAGCTAGATAGGCAAGGATATGAAGATCATGGGGTGAGGGCACTAAAGATTTTCACAGGGAACTGAAAGAAGTATAAGAAGTTCATAGAACTGTTCTATAAGTTTATTAGAAGTGAAACAGCTCTGGGTGTTGACAAGGTCCACATCATGGCAATGAAAGTGGGTGAAGGAAAGTAAAGAGCAGGGATTTTTCCCTTGAGACGAGAAAGTAAAGGAACTCAGAGGAGCTGCTATTGGATGAGTTGTTCACATGAAAATGAATTCATGTGGATGATGGCAAAACCAGGCCTAAAGAGGAAGACTGAGTCAGGTGACAAAATCTATCCTGAATGAGAAGTTAGGTTGGTACATAACATTGACTCAGAGGGATGGCAGTAGTGTGACTGAATGTCATGTGTATCAAAGAGTATTTATTTTTTTTACATAAGGGGGGCAGATATTAGGCTGACTAGCAGCAAAGATCAGGGAGAAAACAACAATTCCCTGATCTTCCATTCCCATGCCCCACACTTCTTAGGCCCTTTAAGTGTAAGGGGATGAGCAAAACTCAATAGAAGAGTGCAATGTTCAGTTTCCAAGTGAAGGGGATGTTTGTTGAAGTTGAGGTGGTATAGAGGTAGTGTATTCTGCTAATGCCGGAGGAGGTAAAGATCAGAAGAGACTTAGGTCTTGGTCAGCAGTGAACAGGAATGAAAAAGATGGTTTAGCTGGTCTGAAGGTCATCCCCTTCAGCCATCACCAGTCAGTGGTTTGTGGGGATTGATCCTATGCAGTAGACTTGGTCTGCTCACTGTACAGTGGAAGCCAATTAGATGAGGGGCAAGATGTGGTGGAGAAAACATTTTATTATGATAAGCTAGCTGAAGGGCTGTCTTTCCAATAGGCTGATTCTGGGGCAGTTTACCTATGAAATGGGTGATCCCAGACTGTCCTATGGATGAAATCCTATGGATGGGGATTTGCTACTAAAAGATGCATATCTGATCCTAAATTTCTAGCCTAGCTAGATACTTTTCAATTTTGCAAATCTCAAGAACAAAGATCATTATTTTCTTGGGCTATTCTTGTCACTGATTAGTTTGCCCATGTGCTAGTTCCTGACATGTTACAAAAGACAGTCTAGTTGCTGTGGACCTCTTGCCTATCACCAAACTCTTGGGAGTGAAAGAAAGCATTTTTCACTTGATTATTACAGAACACAAGGGTCAGGTGAATTTAAATAGAGAGTGGGGTTCTAAATCTGGCCTCAATGCTCTGTCTGCTTCAGGAGGAGCTAGAAAGCCACTCAAGGCTGGACTGATTCTGCTGTGTCCAAATACTCATAGTATCAGAAGGGGAATGTCTCAGGTCTTTCTCTGGGAGGAGGGACTCATCTGTGAGGGACCCGAATCTTTTCTTGTAATGTGGAAGCGCTGTGTCTGACTCACAGTGAATTTGGGGAAAACTTTTCTGTCTTATTTGAATTTACCATTTATGAAAGCGCCTGCGCTTTTGTGCCTTAAGGAATTTCCTATAGTACCTTTACATATGAATCAACAAAGCTAAAGATTTGAATACTTCTCAATTATCTATAACAACTTTCTATTAAGAAAACTTATAGTGGGAAGAATAAGCTTCAGAATCACAAAGCTATTTGTTCACATCTCCTCCTGATACTTATCCTTTGTAGGGCTTTGGGCACATAAGCTCCTTAGGCTTCATGTTTCCCAACTTTAAAATAGGTGTAAAAATAGCTATGTTATACAGGTGGACTAAGAAGTTAGAAAATCTTGGCAAATTGCACCACAGAGACCCTAGCCACATAGTCATTAAAAGTCATAATTTCTACTGTATCTTAATACATATTTAGATTTTTAAGTTCTCTACCTTATATATTCTTTATTTTCTAAATTGAACTGTTCCCAACGTAACCTAAATTCGGTTTTTATTTTGGACTTCTGTGTTCATTTTGTCAGCTCGCAGTAGCCAGGAGTGTATGAGAAGGATCTTCCATTGTTCTCTTGAGAGAATTTAATGTATTTTGACTCCAGTTTTTTTGCAGTTGTTAATGAGTTCATTGAAAGTTCACTTGTCTCCCATTTTCATTTGTTATGTGCTTGATTCTAAAGCATGTCAGTTCCTTTCCCCGCCACTTTTCACTCAAGATTTGCCTTATTGTCCTTGCTGACTTAACTTTCTTTCAAAAATATGTTGCTGTTATTCTCATTATGATTTTTAAGTTTTTTTTTTCTTCATTTTTGATACTGTTTTCTGCATTGACTGGGGAAGTTTCAGGTTGTTTCTCAGGAAAGTGAGGCTGTGATGGTAAGTGAATCTTCTACTCAGAACCCATTGTGGTGTGCCATGTAATTAACCTTTTCTTCTCTGGAATGCCATATTTTGGCATGTCTGTATTTCTCCTTGAAATGAAACAAAAAGATAATGCTTATAGGACTTTGGACAAGAACCAAGAACTCAAATCTGGCTAAATTACTTTTTTTGGACAAAGTTGACAACAGTGAAGTGGGCTTTAGCCAAGAACATTCTTGACACCCAAAATGCTAATAATACACAAATTTCTGCTATTTTTGTAATATCTGTGTTTATAATAAAACATTCCTGCAGAAATGTAAGTACAAATATGGATAAGAAAGGATAACCCCTGAAATCATCACTGAACAGCCACAACTATGACTTTAATTTCCCAGCACCCCGATTGTTTTATGTTTTATGTAACATTCACTATACAGATAGCCACTAATTATGTATAAAAGTCATTCTTAAGTTCCATGGGAACAGGGGCTGGGGGCTGATTCCGTGCCTGACACTTAGTACTAGTGCATACTTATAGAATTGAATTGAACTACAGACTTATAGTCTTCTATTTCCAACTGCTACTTGAACAAAACAGTTTGAATATTCTGCCGGCACCTCAAGATCAATTCATTTAAAACCTAACTTATCATGTTCCACATAAAACCTGATTTTCATGTTCTCATTTTGGGTTAATGATACCACCATTTCCCCAGTCACCCAGGCTTGACACCTTCACACCATGCCAGCTTTAATCATAGTGAAGTACTGTTTTGATTATTTCACACCTTTCAAAAATATTCCATGGCAGTTCTTCAGCCTTGAATCTAAGCTCCCACAGCCTGCCTTCCTGACCTTATTTTCCCCTTCCTCCAGTGTGTGCCGTATGCTGCTGTCAGAGCATGACTGTCAGGGACCCTCTGGGCCCCATGTGGTGTTCCAGGCACCACTCACTGGCTCCTGATAGCCCACGTCCATTTGTCCCAGCTTCCTGGGGGAGGGGTGGTGCCCCTGTGCAACTATTGATACTATTCCCTAACTTCCTCCACCTCCCTTTTTTTTTTTATTTTTGATGATACCATTTTCAATATCTGAAATCATTTCATTCTTTGTTCAAACACATTATAAAATAGGCATCGAGAAGTCTTTTTTAATTCTTCACTAATATAAAAAATATTAAAACAAATCTAAAACATATTTTAATATGTTTTCAATGGGAAGTACATATTTGCCAAGCTTAAGCTTGTCAAGCTTGTGTCTCAGGGTAAAGTAAAGCTTTGGGTGACAAGTGAAGCTTCCAAGCAGAAGTGGTAATATACCATGTAATTAACCTTTTCCTTTCCACTGCAGTGATGTTAGTAATCAAGAGTCACATCTTCTTAATGCCATTATCATTTTACGTTTACATATGTATCTTTATAGATACATTATTTTTCCCCCTACATTCTGTGCTTTTGAAACTGAAAGCATCTGTTTAGCGCCATAGACCCTACATAACTCAGGCTAACTATGGCAGCCTACATTTTTTTTTTGCCAGGAAGTCAATGCTGGTTTTTTAATTTTGCTTTCTTTAGTATGTTTTAGAATAGGTCACAGTGAGCAAGCTCATCATATTCAGGCACTTGATATATTTTTAATAATCATTCACACTGCAAGAATGACTAATGCTTTTCTTCAGCACCATGTGGTAGAGTAGTTGCTAAACTGAAAGTCAGAAAACCTGTCAAACTCTACAGAGCTATGAGTGGTCATAGAAAGGTCTGCATTCAGGGTTCTCAATGATAAAAATAAGGATTTCTTAGCATTTACTGTTTTGGAGGTACCTTATATCAGTAGTTCGTTTAATATTTTTTCACATCCCAACATATTATGGTATATGGATGTCATATTTTACTCAGTCTCTTATAGATGTGCATGTAGGTTGTCTCCATTCTCCTGTTATAAGTAACAATATAATGAAATTTTCTTTACATGTCTTTGAACACATATGGATTATATGTGCAGGGTGATTTTCTTAAAATTATTTCATATGTTATGTGCAATCTTCTGATAAAATTGCTAAGTTACTTCCTTAGAGATTGCTTGAGTTTTTAATTCTACTAACAATGTATGAAGTGACCTGCATTCCCATTTCACTAATACCAATTTATTCTAATTTTTAATTGTCCTCATGCTGATAGAGGAAAATCATCTCCCATTGATGTATGTGGAATATTATTAATTATGAATGGGGCTGAGTATTCTGTACATAATGCCTCCATTGAGGCTGCTATAAAAAATTCCCATAGACTCAGCAACTTATAAAAAGAATAGAGTCTGAAGACTCAGTAGTGTAAAATCAGGGCACCAGTAGACTCAGTGTCTGAGGAGGGCCTGTTACCTAATTCATAAATGGTACCCTTTAGTTGAGTCCTCATGTGGCAGAAGAGACAATCTGGGGTCCTTATTACAAGGCGACTATCCCAGGACTAATCCCATGAGGTCAGAGTTCTCATAACTTAATCACCCCTTGAAGGCTCCCATCACATTGAGGAGTAAGATGTCCACATATGAATTTTGGGTATAAAGCCTTTTGCAATGTAACAGATGATGGGTACCCTGACCATTTGCACATTTGTTGGCCTTTTTGTAAGTCATAGTGTTTTTTTTATTTTAAGAAAATCAGTTCTAGAGAATACCTGTGTTTCAGACATGTGGGACCCAGGCTCACAGTAGGCCCTAGTTCATCCTGCCACCTGCAGACACCTCCTGGAGCCCAGCCTCTGGCACAGGACTGCCTCTTATATCCAGCAGACTACCTTGGAAGGTCAGGCGTAAGTAACCCAGATCCGCCCACACCAGCTGCCAGGGACCCAGACTCACAGTAGGCCCAGGTCCATCCTGACACCAGCAGATACCCTCTGGAGCCCAGCCTCCTGCCCAGGACTGTTCCTTTCTCGGGAGTTCAGACCTGGACCAGATCTGCTCTCACTGACTTGCACAAGACCCAGGTCTGAGTTCAGGCCCCCTCCCCCCGACACCTGGGAGCCCAAGCCTAACCCACTGCCATCTTGGGACACTGCAGTCATTCCCATAGCCTTCCCCACTCAGTAGCCCCTACCTTTTTGACAACAGACAGGGCCTAGAAGCAGCTGCGTCTCAGAGTAGGCATCCCAAAGACAGAATAAGGCCCACTCTTCCAGCCTCATCTCTGTGAGACATTGCATCCATCTTGGGGCACCTCCACTATTATCTCGAGTTACCTCTGCTATTGCCACCACCAACTTTAGTTGTAGTAGTATACATTGAGGGACACTAGCAGGGTCTGGAAGCCCAACATCAAGGTGAGGTACAGACAATCTGCATGGGTATGACAAGAATATGGGATAGAAAGTGTAATATCTCAGATCCACACTGCAAGAAAGGAAGACACATAGACAACATGAAAAAATAAGGAAGAAAAGTGCCCCAATCAAACCAGGACACTAATAACAGAACCCATGGAGAGCAAAGTTGATGAAATGTCAGAGAGGAGTTAAGAAGATTCGTAATTAAAATGATCTGTGAATTAAAGAATGACCTAAATGAGCAAATACAGGCAAAAATCGATTACTCCAACAAAAAGATAAGAGAGTAAATACAGGTAGCAAAAGATTACTTCAAGAAAAAGAGACTCTGAAAAAAAACAACAGTGAGAAATCCTTGAACTGAAGGATACAATAAAACAAATAAAAATCTCAATAGAAAGCATAACCAACAGATTAGATCACTTGGAAGAAAGAATGTCAGATAATGAATACAAAGTATACAATCTGGAAAATAAATTTGACCATAGTAAGATAGTAAAAAACCATGAACAGACCATCCAAGAATCATGGGACAGCATCAAAAAACCAAATCTAAGAGTTATTGGGATAGAGGAAGGCACAGAGTTTCAAACCAAAGGAATACACAATCTCTTCAATGAGCTAATAGCAGAAAATTTCCCAAGCATGAAGAATAAATTGAAAAAACAAATATAAGATGCTTACAGGACAACAAATATACAAAACTACAACAGATCTACACCAAGGCACTATAGTGAAAATGCCTAGCATACAGAATAAGGATAGAATCTTAAAAGCTGTAAGAGAGAGAAATCAGATTACACATAGGGGGAGACCAATTCGTATCTCAGCAGACTTTTTAACTCAGACCCTCAAAGCCAGGAGATCATGGAACAACATATACCAAGATCTGAAAGAAAATGGATGCCAACCAAGAATCTTATATCCAGCAAAATTAAGCTTTAGATTTGAGGATGAAATAAAAACCTTCCATGATAAACAAAAGTTAAAAGAATTTACAACTAGAAAGCCTGCGCTACAGAACATCCCCAGCAAAATATTGCAAGAAGAGCAAATAAAAAACAATGATGAAAATCAGCAGAGGGACGTACTACACTAAAGGAAAATCTAATCAGAGGAGAAACCAAGTCAAGTTAAATACCAAAATTAAATAAAAATGGCTGGGAATACAACTCAAGTCTCAATAATAACCCTGAATATTAATGACCTAAACTCACCAATCAAAAGACGTAGACTAGCAAGTTGGATTAAAGAAAAAAAAAAGACCCAACAATATGCTGCCTCCAGGAGACTCATCTCATAGAAAAGACATTCACAGACTGAAGGTGAAGGGTTGGGGAAAATCATATCACTCACATGGACTGCAGAAGCAAGCAGAGGTTTCCATCCGCATATCAAATAAAGTAGACGTCAACCTAAAGTTAATCTAAAGGGATAATGAAGGACTCTACATACTGCTCAAGGGAACCATACGCCAACAAGACTTAACAATTATATATGCCCCAAACAATGGAGCATCTACGTTCATCAAACAAACTCTTCAAGAGTCAAATAGACCACAACACAATAATTTTGAGTGACTTTAACACACCTCTTTCACCACTAGTCAGATTTTTCCAAACAAAAGCTGAATAAAGAAACTATAGAACTCAATAATACAATCAGTAACTTCAGAGTCTTAACTGACATATATAGACTATTTCACCTTCAAAGAGCAAATACACTTTCTTTTCAGCAGCACATGGATCCTTCTCTAAAATTGACCATACACTATGCCACAAAACAATTCTTAGCAAATATAGAAAAGTAGAGATACTACTCTGCATTTTATCAGATCATAGTGCAATGAAATTAGAAATCAATGATAAAATAAGAAATAAAAGCTACTCTAACACCTGTAGACTAAATAATATGCTACTTAATCAAGGAAAGATTGAAAAATTTTTAGAGGTGAATGAGAACAGATAAAGCATTTCAAAATCTCTGGGAAACTATGAAGGCAGTTCTAAGAGGAAAGTTCATTGCATGGAGTTCATTCCTTAAAAGAAGAAAAAGTCAACAAATAAATTAGTTAATATTACATCTCAAATCCCTACAAAAAGAAGAACAAATCTACACCAAAAGCAGTAGAAGACAGGAAATTATTGAAATCAATGAAATTGAAACAAAAAAAATTAATAGAACAAAAATTTTGTTCTTTGAAAAAATAAATAAAATTGACGAACATATGGGATGCAAAATGAAATATCATGACTGACACTACAGAAATACAGAAAATAATTACAAATTATTTTGAAAACTTGTACTCCAATAAAATAGAAAATATCAAAGGAATCGAAAAATTTCTAGAGACATATGCCCAAACTAAATCACAATGTTACACAATTAGATCAATTTCAAGCAATGAAATAGAAGATGCCATCAGAAGTCTACTAACCAAGAAAAGCACAGGACTGAGTTTTACAAGACCTATAAAAAAGAGCTAATACCAATACTCTTCAAATTATGTCATGAAATAGAAAAAGAGACAACACTTCCAAACTCATTTTCTGAGGCCAATATCACCCTGATTCCAAAACCAGGCAAAGACCCATCAAAAACAGAAAACTTATGGCCAATATCTCTAATAAACATCAATGCAAAAATAATAAAATTCTCATTAGATGCAAAAAAAAGCATTCAACAACATACATTACCCCTTTATGTTCAAAATACTAGAAAAACTAGGGATAACAGCAACATATCTCAACATCATAAACGATATCCATCCTAAGCCCCAGGCCAAGAACTTTGTAAACTGAGAAAAATTGAAGGCATTCCCTCTAATAACTGGAACAAGACAGGGATGTTCTCTTTCACTACTTCTTTTTAACATAGTTCTTGAAATCCTGGCCAGAGCAATTAGACAAAAGAAATTAAAGGGATACACATAGAAAAAAGAAGAACTCAATTTTGCACTATTTGCTGATATGCTTCTGTAACTAGAAAACCCAAAAAGTTCCACCAGAAAACTTCTAGAATTATTAAGTGAATTCAGCAAATTGCAAGATATAAAATCAACACCCATAAATCAAATGCATTTCTATATATCAGTGACAAAACCTCAGAAAGGGAAATGAGGAAAACTATCTCATTTACAATAACCTCAAAAATAAAATAAAATACTTGGGAATCAATCTTAATGAAAGAGGTGAAAGATCTATATAATGAAAACTTCAGAACCCTAAAGAAAGAAATCAAAGAAGACCTTAGAAGATGGAAAGATCTACCTTGCTCTTGGATAGGAAGAATTAATGTTATTAAAATAACTATACTACCAAAAGCACTACACAGATTTAATGCAATTCTAATCAACATCCAATGACATTCCTCATAGAAATAGAAAAAGCAGTCATGAAATTTGTCTGGAAAAATAAGAGACCCAGAATAGCTAAAGCAATTCTTAGTAGGAAGAATAAAGCAGGTGGCATCACTATGCCTGACATTAAACTATACTGTAGAGCAATAGTGGCAAAAACAGCACGGTATTTACACCAAAACAGACTGGTAGATCAATGGTACAGAATAGAGAACACAGAAACTTACCCACAAAATTACAATTATCTTATATTAGACAAAGGTGCCAGAAACATGCATTGGAGAATAGATAGCCTCTTCAACAAATGGTGTTGGGAAAACTAGAAATCCAAATGCAACAAAATGAAATTAAACCGCTATCTCTCACCGTGCACAAAACTCATTGCAAAATAGATCAAGGAACTAGGAATAAAACAAGAGATCCTGTGTCTAATAGAAGAAAAGTAGGTCCTAATCTCCACCATGTGGGATTAGGCCCCAACATCCTTAATAAGATACTATAGTGCAAGAATTATAATCAAGAATCAATAAATCAGATGGATTCAAACTAAAAAGTTTCTTCTCAGCAAGAGAATCAGTCTGAAGTGAATGGGTAGCCTGCATCTTGGGAGCAAATTTTTACCCCTTACACACAGAGTACTAATCTCTAGGGTACATAAAAAACTAAAAGAACTAAACAACAACAACAAAAAACAAACAAACAAACAAATAACCTAATCAATAAATGGGCCAAGGACCTGAAGAGACACTTCTCAGTACAGGATATACAGTCAGTCAACAAATATATGAAAAAGTGTCATCATTTCTAGCAATTAGAGAAATGCAAATCAAAACTACTCCAAGATTTCATCTCACTCCAGTGAGAATGGCAGCTATTATGAAGACAAACAACAAAAAGTGTTGGCCAGGATATGGAGGAAAAGGTACACTCATGCTCCTGGTGGGACTGCAAATTGGTACAGCAGATATGGAAAGCAGTATGGAGATTCCTTGAAAAATTGGTAATGGAACCACCATTTGACCCAGCTATCCCTCTCCTGGGTCTGTACTCTGAGGACTCAGAAACAGCTTACTTCAGGGACACAGCCAAATCACTGTTTTTAGCAGCACAATTCACAATAGCTAAACTGTGGAACCAACCTAGCTGCCCTTAAGCAGATGAATGGATTAAAAAAATGTGGCCTGTATACACAATGGAATATTACTCAGAAATAAAAGAGAATAATATCATGACATTTGCAGGTAAATGTTATGGAGTTAGAGAAGATAATGCTAAGTGAAATTAGACAATCCCCCCAAAAAAATCCCAATTTTTTTTTTCTGATATAAGGAGGCTGCTTCATAGGGAGGGGGAGCATGGGAGGAATAAACGAACTCTAGATAGGGCAGAGTGTTGGGAGGTGAAGGGTGGGGACATGGGGTTAGAAATGATGGTGGAATATGATGGACATTATTATCCAGAATACATTTATGAAGATATGAATTGGTGTGGATATACTTTGTATAGAACCAGTGATATGAAAAATTTGTGCTCTATATGTGTAATATGAATTGTAATGCATTCTGTTGTTATATATAAATAAAAAAATTTTAAGAGAGAATATCTGTGTTTCAAATATTTTGTCATTTTACCCTTTGATTGTTCATATTAGATTTTTAATTTTTTTCTTTTGAGTTTTAAATATTTATTGACTTTTGAGATTTGTCATTTTTGTAAGGAAATCTTCTTGTTCCAAAACTAATGAAAATATGTTTTTCTGTATTATCTGCTATAGTTTTGCAGTTGAATCTTTTAATGTAGATATGTTTGATCAACTCATTTTGTTTTTATGTAAGTAGCAAGGTAGAATGGACTATTGTCACCACAAGATTTATTTATTTTTTTTTAAAGAGAGAGAGAGAGAGGGGAGAGAGAGAGAGAGAGAATTTTTAATATTTATTTTTTAGTTCTCGGCGGACACAACATCTTTGTTGGTATGTGGTGCTGAGGATCGAACCCAGGCCGCACGCATGCGAGGCAAGCAAGCGCGCTGCCGCTTGAGCCACATCCCCAGCCCATCACCACAAGATTTAATGAACATTTTCTTAAAGCCCTACTGATTAGGAATACTGTCTTTATCATGAATTGACTTTTCTTGTGTATTTGATATGAATTATCAAAAACATACCTGTTACCCGTTGTCCAAGTTTGACCAAAGAACCATCTTTTAACTCCACCCCCAACAGATATGTACACATGCATATAACTTCTTGTGGGACTAGTGTTGCTACCTAATGACATCTTATATGTTGAATTTTTTTTAATAAAATCAAATGAACTTTTTCAATATTATTTTTAATGACAAATTTATCCCTTTATTATATGGTTGCTTTTAAATGTTGAGCTCTAATGTCTTTATATTCTAAAAATGGTTTTTCCCTTATTTATTTGAGTAAGGTATTAAATGAGCAGAGAAGTGTTTCCCCTCCCAACCCAGGAATTTTTTCAGTTGTTTTTCATAAGTTTTTGAGAATGAAAGAACTTTATTTTAAAAATCCAGAAGGCAAATAAGATACTTATATGAGTTAAACTAAATAACTATGATAGCAAAATCATTTTATTACAACAGAATCTAAGTCATGAGAATCTTGGAAATTTATAGTATCTTATGACTTTGTACAATGTATTTATATTACCAATTTTGCTGGGTTTTATATGGTTAAATTTGAATCATAGTTTGTTTGTAACATCCAAGTATAGTTTACTTTTTTTGTTAAGGCTGAAAAGTCACATAAGAATAACCCTTTGTTTTATAATGGCATCTTTGAAATCTTATTTACTATAAAAGTTGAAATTATTTCAATTTAAATCTGGGATTCAGTGTGATAAATCATGTAGTAATTGTGATTTATACATTCTAATTCATCTGTAAAATATTCTTCAGTTAAATTTTGATAATAGAGCTTTGTGTGTTAATTAGAAAAACTAGAAGTAAGGCTTCAGCTCTGTTCATAGTTGTGATTGCCACAGACCCAAGCATGCTCATGGTAGGAGTTGGGGTGGCCACCCATGGTGGCAGTCACAGCTGCTGTATCCCAGTCCACACTTATGATGAGAAGAAGAACAGAATAGTCATCAATATATATATCACTTTTATTTCAGAAACCTACCAAATGCTTACTTAAACTTTATGGAGAGTTTTATGTCACATGGCCACCCAAGCACAGTTTTAGCTTTTGCAACCTTTGTAGTTCAAGTTTACAATGAAGGAGGAGAGGGTAGGAAGTGGATATTACTTGGGCCAATCAGCAATGTGTTTCACAGTACTGAACAAGAATAGGCATCACAGTAAAAGTAATAATAGCTAATACTTATTAGGTCTTACATGTATGTGGGAGGCAGTAAGTACTTTACACATTAACTCAATCCTCACAACAGCTTTTTAAGGCAAACATTATCATTGTCCCCTTCTGACAGATCTCAGGAAGCACAAAAAGACAAATGTGGTCTTTAAGGGTCGCACAGTTGTTAAGAGTCATAACCAGTATTTGATCCCAGCAGTTTCATTTTCTTTGTTCTTAACTGCTGTATTTTGGGGAACAGGAGGCCTTCTTTGTAAAATATGCTAATTTTTTGCTTCAAACTTTATAAGAAGAAATACTATTTTAAATAATGGAAGAGTAGAGGAGAAAAAATGGAAATATTAAACTGCTGGGTTTTTTTCCATAAAATTCCATTCCTTATGGGTAAGCCAGTTATTTATTATAGTACAAAAGAGAACTGTTCTGATTATCATTGTATCAGTTAAATCCCAATGAAAATTGGCTTTCTAACTCCCTTGACTGAAATTTCAGTTCACATCTGAATTAAGAGAAGTTCAAAGACTTTGTTTTAAGTTATTCCTGTCTTTTTGCTGTCTGGGTTAAGTAGTACTTTGAGCTTGTGCTAGGTGGCTAAAGACTGAACTAGGTTACCAAGAAAAGTCACATAATCTGTTTCTGAAATGCTTTGCAATCAGCAGCATAGAGCAATAATTTATGTAACTATGTTAGGGCAATAGTTTCTTTTTTGGAAGGGTTGGGTTAAACTATGAGCCTATGAATTTTGTGTATTAGCTAATTCTTGGATGAAACTAAGCTTCACCTTCCTATTCCCACTCCAAATTCCAGGTTATAAGTTTGCTATTACTATGATATAAGACCTTGTAGGTCAGGAGACAATAAGAAGCAAGAGGAGAAACTGTGAAAATGTATGCAAGTCAAGGATAGAAAGTAGTCACAGTCTGAGAACTGCCATGAAATGCTTCACAAACTCCCCTTTATATGGGAGTTTACTTGCCCCCACCTCTCTTTGCTGTACTCTCCTTAACAAAGCCCATGCTGTACCATAATATCAATTACCCCCAGAAGGAAAACTGTTAACTAAGTTCTTACCAGTGCCAGACACTCCGCTGAGTATTATAAATGTTATATCTCCTTTAATCCTTCCAATAACTTGGTGAATTTTAGGTGCTGTACTTCCCATTTCAAAGTTGGGATTGAGAAGCTTAAGTAGTTTACCCACATCTGGTATTCAAATCAAGTTGTTTAAATTAAAAATGTGTTTTCTGTACCACTTCACTATGCTTGTACTTTTCCCCATAGTTTCAACTGTAACCTATATGCTTCTAAATTAAATCTATTCATAGTACCATTTTCTCTCCCCCATATTTTAGATCTATGAATCCATTAGCCTTTCAGAGAGTGTGCAATTGGATGTCTCATGACATCTCCACTTAACCCATCCAAAAGTGAACTAAAGCTCAGTCCCTTCTACCACCCTATTTCTGTTCATATCAGATGTTTTATGTTTCTCCAAAATCTCAATCTTGCACAGCTGATCTAACAGATCTAATAGGGCCTTCTGTCTTCCAGCAGTTCTGGCACTCTTCTAAGCTATTATTTAGGACTTGGATATCCAGGAAGCTTTCTGGAGCTGTTAGCCTTCTTTCTAGGCTCCAAGTTATTCACCGTTATTCTCTACTACATGCCAGACACCTTTGACACAGTATTCATCATGTTGTGCTATATTGTTTTTTACCTATCTTCCTCCCTTTCCCAGAGGGAAGCACCTTAAGTCATCAATCTCTCACTTCTTCTTTCTCTTCCTCAGTCTTCTCATTTTGCTTTTGAAGAATTTTAAAATCAACTTTCTATTTAGTAGTATAATATCTTCAAATTCTCAGACTAAATATGATAGACTCATAACATAGTAAAATACCTTGTTCCTTGCTCCTCTTAAACTTTCCTACTTCTGAAGGTGTTATAGATAGCTTTTTATGGCTCTGACCAAAATATCTGACAAGAACAGCTTAGAGGAGTAAAAGCTTATTTTGGATCACAGTTTCAGTAGTTTTGACCGTGATCAGTCAACTCCATAGCTCTGGGCCCATGGTGAGGGAAAACATCATGGTGGGGGAAAACATCATGGTGGAAGGGTGTTGAGGAAGAACTGGGTCAGGACATAAGAACCAAAGAGCAGAGAAAGAGCATTCTGCTCACCATGGACAAAAAAATATATGTTAAAGGCATGCCCCCAGTGACCTACTTCCTCCAGCTATATCCTGCCTGCCTATAGTTAGTACTTAGTTAATCCATGTCAGTGGATTAATTTAACAATTAGGTTAATTAATTCAACAATTAGCTCTCATAATCCAAACATTTTATCTCTGAACATTTTTACATTATCTCACACATAAACTTTTGGGGGATACCTCTTATCTAAACCATAGCAGGAGTTAATCACTTTTAGTTTAGTTATTTATTCTGGTATTAACTCATTCCCTATTTCTAGAGAATCTGTTATTAATTTTTCATTTTAGACATTAATGAGTTCCTGATGAGTGTTTGAGGACTTAGTTCCCTTATGCTGTATCCCCATTTATGCCCCTTGGGTATTCTTCCTTCTTTACCCATTAGCTTCCATTGCAATTACATGACAATTGAGTGTTTCTAATATTGTCACTGTGTAATTATTCTTCTTTCCTATCTTATATTTTTGCTGCTGTAACAAAAATATTTATAGTTGAAATTTCTTAACAACAAAAATTTATTGGCTTATGGATATTGAGGATGGGCTGTCCAAGTGCAGGGCATCAGTAAATTCCATGGCTGATAAGGTCTCACACTTTGCTGTATCCTACATGGTGGAAGGGATGAAGGCTATCAGACATCTTTTTTACAAGGGGCACTAAGTCCCATTCATGAGCAATCTGCCCTGATGAACTAATCATATTATAGAAGCTCCTCATCTTAATAATATGACAACTATGTATTAAGTTCCTATTAATTTGAGGGGTACACCAATCTAGCATTTCCTGTTAGACACATTAATCATTTTAGGCTAATGGAAACTTTTTTTGCATAGGATTGATGTCTCCCCCTCCCCTCTTTATATGTATATGTGTGTGTACATATATATGTGTGTGTGTGTGTGTGTGTGTATACACACACACACATAAATATTTTAGTTGAAGTTAGACACAATCCCTTTATTTTATTAATTTATTTTTATGTGATGCTGAGGATCAAACCCAGCACCTTGCACATGCTAGGCAAGCGCTCTACTGCTGAGCCACAACCCCAACCCATCGTGTATCTCTCTTACTATTTTTCCCAATGCAAGTGGTCCAGCATTAGCTCTGCTATAGTTCCTGGGCCAGGGTTCTCTCTTACAAGGTTTATCCTCCCATATGATCTCAACAGGCTTCTCGGGGCCTGGATCCTGGGAATCCTCTTGCCAGTTTGTTCATTAGTCCCTTCCCCATTCATTCCTGGATCCTGTAGTTTCCTCTTTCTTACTTTTCTCTCTCATTTTACAGAACCATGTTCTGTTCTCTCTGTAAGAAAGCATGTGTAGACACTTGTATGTCTAGAAAAGGTCTGTTTTTCTATTCTCACCTTATTGGAAACATAACTCTTTCTTCATTGGGAATAATTTCTTTTCAGAATTTAGAAACCTTTTTTTTTTTTTTTTTTGGTCTATTGAAATTTCACATCCAATTCCATTCTGATTTCTTTACTTTGATTGACTTTTTTTCCCCCTGTTTTAAGGATGTTCTTTGTATCTTTATTTATGGGCCATTTCAATATGATTTCTTTACATATAGGTGGTTCCCAAGATGCCCTGTCTTCTGATTCAGCCATATGCACTTCCAGCATACCACAGGCACTTGGGAGGGAAGAATAAAGACTTGCTTTGATATTTCTCAGGGCTTTCTTGGACTCTAGCTCATAGTGTTGAATGAGTATGTTTTGAAATATGGAAATGAGAAACAAAATGTTGCCACTTTTTTATCTGAATTGGAGTCCAGAATTTCCAGCTGACCTATGAAGTTATCTGGAGGTTCCTGCTAGCAGCTTCCACTAACATGTCCAAAAGGAAACTCATTATCTTCTCCAACTCTGTTCTTTCATCAAAATCGATGTGATTTAAATTGTCATGTTTTCTCTTTCTTCAGCTATAGGCCCCAAAGACCTCCTATGTGTCTTTAGCCACTGTACTCTCTTCCTGTCTTCACCTCCTATTGATTCTACTTTAGAAATATCTCAATCTTAACTCCCCCATGCCATTTCCTTGACACTACAATTTTTAAAATGGCATTTACAAGTTAAATAAGGTGATATGTTATTTAGGTATAGTAAGGCTTTGACTATTGCAGTTAGCCCATTTATTTAAAAGAGTTTTCACAGCAGGAGAGATGCTATAAATATTCTGAATATAAATTGCCTTTTTAAAGAAATTGAGGTCTAATTTGTGATTTAAAAAATGGCTAATTTTTATTTCCCTGGTTTGTTGAGAATAATATAAATATGAGACATTTAAACAATTTATTGTATCTCTTCTTTTGTTTTTTGTACATTTCTTTCACTTTGTTCCTGAGATTACTTCCACCAAGAATATTCTTCCCTATCCAGTCCTTGCCATGGCTAACTCCCACTAATTCTCCAAGTAGTCTCTCACTAGGAAGGCTTAAATCTCTGGTGACTCTTATACCTCTCTCCATATCCCCCTTTTATGCTGCTGAGTGCAGAAGAGATTTCTTTTGTTTACCCTTGGGGCCTAGATATCTTTAGTGCTATTAATGGCCTGGCACATGGTACCATGTGCCAAGTAAATATGTGTTGGATATGAAAAAGCACTTTCCTAGTATGTTCAAGGTCCTGGGTTCAATCACTAGCACCACAAAATATAAAAATAAAACATGTGTTGGATACATGTACTAAATGTATGTTTTTTATTGGAAAAACATTTTCCTTATATGTCCATATATTACAGTTAGCATTAGTTTATTTCAAGAGTGTATTTGTATATCAGAGTTTCTCTTAGCAGTAGTGTTTTACATGATTATGTCCTTAACATAAGAACATAAGAAAATGTACTATGTAAAACTTAAGTTGTGATGTACTATATCTGAAACAGTGCTTAAAACTTTTAAAAATTAGTTATTTCATAAACTTCCTATTTATTTTTATACTTTAGTGCTTTTATTTGCATTATCTCATGTGATCTCCTTATTAAACCCAATCAAGTAATGTCTCTTACTCATGTCGGAAATGATTGTGTCAATTTCACACAGTTGTTGGTTGAGAACCCAGGCTAGAGTGCAGGTTGCTATACTTAAGTATTTCTGTTATGTGTAAGGGAATAAAGACCAAGAAAAAAACATCAACTCCAGGAAAAAGAGCAGGAATAATGTCTGTTCCAGATAGAAAATGACTTTCTGTCTTTGGAGAAAATCATAGACAGCTGACTTTGAAAGTTGTGATGGTTGTAAGAAGAGTTAAGATTGGGGAAGTAATTAGAATCATTGCAGGGGTGTTGGTGAAAGAGTTGGAATTTTATACTCTGGGAACTGAGAGAGATTGGAAACTTGTGACTCAGGGAATTGACATCATTCTGCTTTAGGACTCATCAGTAATGTATGGGATGATTAGAATTTGGAATACAACATGAGATACAGTGTCTCATGCAGTATTCTTAGTGAAAATTACTTCTTTCTGTACAGCCTAGAACATAGTTGCAAAGGGAACAACAGATCATTTCAGAAGATACTTGGAAATTTCAGTCAAGTGAGATTTGGAAACTAAATACATGTATGATATGGGACAAAAGGAAAAAACGAAACATTGTTGTTTTAATACAGTCTTACCACTTCCCTGGCCCCCTGTTTATCCATAACCTTTAGTCTCCTGCATAGTTAGTCCTTTCAGCTAACCCCCTTAGTGCCTGGCTTATTAATTTTGTTGAACATGTATTTATTAAACACTTTCTATATAATACATTTTGCTAGATATTAAAGGTAAATGACACCTGTAATCCCTGCCCTCAATAAGTGCACAATCTAGTGGCAGAAAAAAATCAACTAATCAGTATAATATTGTAAAGGATTTATTGCTTATAGGTACTGCATGCTAATGAGACATTGAAGAACACCCTCTTCAGTCCACCGTGGGTTAGGAGAGCATTCTCAGTTCTCTGTCTTCAGAGACATATGAGCTAGCTTGATAAAGAAAGTGGGAAAGATATTCTGTGCACAGAGAAGCATGTTTAAAGGCATGAAGTGGCAAACATGGAAATTTGCAAATTGCTGAATGAGCCTAAGCAGGACAGCATCCAGCTCCTGAGAACAGGAAATACCCTGCCTAGCCAGAATATAACTACAAGTGGTGGTAGCTCAGCACTGGTAAATTTCCTTAGCATACCAGTAATGCCATTGAAAATTTATTTAAAATCTAGGAGCTAATCAGAGTCTTATATTTAGTTGTCCTTATCTCTTCAGTCTTCTTTAATGTGAAACTGTTTTCTAGCATTTTTTGTTTTCTTTTTCCTTCCTCCTTTCTCTCTTGGTCTTTTATTATGTTGTTATTATAGCACAGACCAGTTATGTCACAGAATATACTCACTTTAGGTTTATATGATTATTTTCCTACAATTAAATTTAAATTAGACATTTCTGTGCAAAGTGCTGAACAGGTTATGTCATTTCACAAGGCAATTGGTGTCAATGTATCCTATTCTTGATACTGTCAAATTTGGGTAAAATGATAACATGTCCTGTTTCCCCACAGCCTTACACACAATGGTTTTGCAACCAAGTATGATACCTGCCTAAATCATTTGTTACTATGTGCATTGGAAACGACTTATTTCCCTCATATCTTTGACATTTGCCATCTAATAGTTGACACCTTTATGTAAAATTATCTTTCCTTTCACCTGCAAAGATGATGATGATGATGATGATTTTAGCATCAATGTGGATACTTAATTTTTTCCCAGTGTGTAATAATTTATTGTCATCATTGCTTACTTGATGCTCAAATTGTATAAATTTGGCAGCTCTGTCCTTATAATATCCATTTTTATATTATTTGATTCTATTTTCTAGCACATCAGTATGTTCCTGACTCATTTTTGCTAAGTGTTCTGATTCATTATAGTGAGTTATCATATTTAGAAACCAAGCTCTCAGGACTAGTGTGCTCATTGAGGCAGTAGTGCCATTTTTTCTGAACACTTTTGGTCTCAAAAGCTAGGAAAAAATTTTTTTTAAAACCCTGTGCCTAAATTGATTCCTGTAAATTCAATCCAGTACTTCAGGATTCTTCCTTCCTCCTCCTATTCCAGATTTACATCTCCTTTCCCACAGTGAGGGTCACTGTTGACACTAGCATTAACAACTTTACCCATCTGCTCAATATTATAATGCACACACAAAAATTTCAGAATCATTATACAGCATTACCACTACCAACAACAAACTTACTAAAGTGACAGTTCATATTCTCTTTGTAGCTTTTTTCTTTTTTCTTTAAAGTATATGCTCTTAAGGACATTTAAAAATTAGTTGGGTTTATTTTTTTTTCTCCTTTATAGCTAATGCTATCAATTTGATAACTTGTTCATTTGCTTCCATTTGTTTTCAATTTGAAGATTTTTTTTTTAATCTCATGCTTGGATTTGTAAGCAAGCATGAGATTAAAACATTTAATTTAAAAATTTTTAGATGTGGGCTGAGGATGTGGCTCAAGCGGTAGCGCGCTCGCCTGGCATGTGCGGGGTTAGGGTTAGGGTTAGGGTTAGGGGAAAAAAGCATAATTAAGTTTGAGTGTAAATTTTCAAAGATAGCCAGGTAATTACTTATTAAACTGTCTGAAATATTTAATGTATTTTAATTAAAAGTAGCCATCAAATCACTTTAGAATTAAATTTATGTGTAAATTAACAACCTCCCAATACTCTATTTCTCGCCCACCTGTTTTGATAACACCTACAAGGTTTAGTACTCTTCTAAAAATACTAAATAGGACCAGATGGAAAACCGACTGATACATATTTATATTTATATATCTGTTTATAAACTGTAAATGAGTGTGTTATTTGTACTCTACTGTTTTCACTTGCTATTCTCTATTAAAGAGATTGTTTCAAAATGGAAACAAAAATGAAGTAATAAAAAGTGTGGAGAAAAATCATTTTTTCTATCAGATGTCATGTTATACCAGCCTTACAGTTTCATAGAGAATGCCTGCAAATAGCTTCTTTTGCAGGAACAAAAAAGTCTTTAATATTTCCTTTATTTTGGGTTGGTCCAGTACCTTCTTTGAGTCCTTTTCTCCTGCTTCCTTGGAATGATTTTTAGTATTGTGAATATTTTTAATGTTATTTGTAGACAGAATTGGTTCTGTACATACATCCTTTATTAATTATATAATGTCAATTTAACCTAATCATAATGGAATGCAGTTCTTTAAATTTTTGAGAGACTTTTTTAATTATAGAAGATAAACTTTTTATACATTCTGTAAAAGTTTTAGCGATTGTTCTGTGTCACATCTAGTCAAGGGACAATTATTCTCTGATATGGAAAAAAATCATTGGGATTGATTTTTCGTATTTATGAAATTTAGCATGGAAATGTAATTTTGAACAGTCAGTTTAGATGTGCAGAATCTGTTACAATAACCAAAACACTGTTCCAGACCTGATCAATTTTTAGAATAAAGGCTGTTGCCTTATAAAAAAAATAATACGTTTCTACAAGGAAAGTGTGATTTATGATAACTTAAGACATAGATATAACTAGAGCCACATTCCATTTAAAGTCATTGTGGCATTGGACTATAAAAGCAGTGCTCTGAAGTGAATCAGTAGAACTTGGTCCTTTTTAGTAGACAGAAACAGAAGCACTAATGAGGTATATTTCATTAAAAGATAGTTGATTTATGAGAGAGAGGCCTTTTTTATTTTGAAATTGCTGGCTTAGTCCTGGCATCTGGTCTTTTTTCTCCCTACCATCACCATCCCCAATTTCTCTGTGTGCTTTGACATTGCTATGGTAACCCTGAGGGCTGATGGAATTCCCTGCATCTCTTTTCACAGAGGGTGATGAGACAGGAGTGATGGATAGTCTGCTGGAGGCCCTGCAGTCGGGGGCTGCCTTCCGCGACAGAAGAAAAAGAACACCAAAGCCGAAAGGTGAGCACTATGCTTGTTTTCATGTTACTTTCTAGGCAACTATCACAGAGAAGAAGACTTTTTCTTTCTAATTCTTTTAAAATCATGTGTCAAGAATGCAGTGCTATGGGCAACAATTATTCAGAAGTTTCATAAGTTTGCTTAATCTCTTCCAAAGACAAATGTCAGAGAGATGTGCATTCCAGTTGGCTAATGTCAGTGGCACATTAACAAATCAATGCACTGAACCTAGAAAATCCTGATTAGTGTGACAAGTCTCATCCAAAGAACCATATGTACTTTGTCCCAGTGGAGTTTACAGAAGCATAATTAAATGGGAAGTAAAAGTCATAACATTACTGCTTCAAGTGTTTCAGTGTACTGAAGCATTGCTTTGCTTCCAGAAATACTTAACCTTGGAAGAAAGTATGTCTAAATACTAAATACTTTTATGTTTCTTGAGATGAACAGATCTCTACATTAAGTTTCTTTTATATATATTTTTTAACAGATATTCGGCAAAGTCTCAGTCCATTGTCTCAGAGGCCTGTTCTGAAAGTTTGTAACCATGGTAATAAACCATATTCATAAATTGCACTTTTTTCTTATCTACTTTTATCCTGTTGGTCTGTGATTTTAGTAGGCTGCTCTGACGTTTTCAAGTTTCAATATAACTAACAGTAAAAATGTAGATGTTCATATTTGATGAGATTGTGACTCATGTTTTCTATTTTTATATTTTGCCTTAAGGTTGTTTCTTAGGTTCTTCTTTTCAGGTCTCAAATGAATATTTTATTATTTGAAGTTGCCTTTATAATATTTCTGATCACTGTTGTCCAGTGCACACTTTTCAAAAACAATGTGTTCTCATAATGCTATTTTAAATTGTGGAAGTGCCAAACGTCAAGATACAATTTGAAGTGTTGAAAATGGCACCTGTTTTGCTAGTCTATCATATTTGCTATGTAGTCAGAAAATACTTTGACTTACATTTTGGCAAAATTATAGATACACATGAACCCTGCATTATATTATTGTGGAAAGATGTACTAAAATTGATACAAAGGTGAATTAATCTCATCTCTGCTATTTATCTAAAATTGATTCCCCTCAGAAATCTCCTACCAATCTCATATGCCCAACTACTTGGTACCCTGTTCCTCTGTTCAGAAGACTGTTTTGTGTTGCTTGACTGTTTTAACGTTGGTTCTGTTTCCCTCCTTGTTCTGGTTGTGGATTGGTGCTTGCTTTCTGAAGTCAAAGACTCATTCATCCCCGTTCTTCAAGTGATGTAGTTGTCAAAGGTCACCATATTTATAAGTAGAAATATACTTGACAGATTTTATCCAAGGGTTTTGGGGTGCAGATGAGTTAATTTCTAAAACTATTTACGTATGGCTGAAAGGGAAACTCATGCCATGTTTTCTAGGATAGCTTAAAATACTTAATGAGATAAGTAAAAACAGATGGGGATGCAATGACCTCTTAATACGCATATGGATTTTTACTGCCCAAGGCAAAGTACTTATAGTAGATGTAATGAGAAGAAAGGTAAAACTATGCCACAGTATTTTAAATAGCTGTTTATAACTTCTTTTAGTATGTCTTTGTGTTTGTTCTGCCCTTTCCTATTCTAAGAGAGTAGAAATAACTTAAGTAAGTTCATTATGGATAATTAAGTAATTTCTAACTTTGGACTTATGATTTTGAGTCATTATGACATACTAAATTATGGTAAAAATTGTAGAGGATAACCCTATCCCAGACCTTAAAGATTGTGTAATAAATGAGTAAATGGAAACCCAGAGAGGCTAAAAATCCTGAGCACAGAACTAGTGCCATACCATGACCATAATACAGGTCTCTAATTCCTGTGTATTTCTTTTTTTATTGCATATAGGTATTTCAATTTTTTTTACTACTGATAAAAGAAACAATTCAGCCCCCTTTGTAACAAATCATTAAAGAACTACATACAAATGGGGATTATGAGATGGTTATAATGGCTTCCTATGCTTTATTTAAAATAAATATTTTAGATATTAATGCAGAGGGAAATTTACCTTATATATCACCCTTGGAGAACCTTTTGTGACTTTAATGAAAATTAGATATAATGGCTTGGCTGTAATTACTAATAAATTGTGTTATTTCTGTCCATTATATAAAAGTAGATATACTGTCTCAAATTCTAAGGCTAAAGTAAGCTGGTAGATTATATTGCAAGCCAAAGGATATTCTTCACAAAGATCAAATTCTCTTTTCTAGTATAAATGTAGTAGATTAAAACATTTGTAGAAAAATTTCTATTGGTATTTTGTTTCTAGTCAAGTAGAAAGAAATTCAAATTTATCTTTAAAAATGACATATATAAATTTATTAGACTTATATGTTAAAAAATGCAGGATTTGGTTAAGGAAAATTTCTTCATAACAAAAGGGTTCATGAATGTTTTAGAATAGGATATTTCAGAGTTCATTTTGTAATCTATTTCTAAAAATTACCTGTTTTCATTGAAAATACAACCCCACTACTGAACTGCATGATTACAATGTAACATTGAACCTATGATATTTTAAATTTAAAAATATCTGGTATTTATATTGCCTACAAGTATGTGTTTGTTGGTATTATCTTATAACCTCTTTGTAAAAGAGTTAAAAAGATTATCTGCAATTATTTTAAATTCTACAAACTAATTTATGTCCTAAGTAAAATAATTTTATTAATAGAAATAATAATAAACTGCTGTTTACTGAATTACTTGACTTACTATATGCCAAGCACTGCGCCAAATGTTTTATACATATCATTGCATTTAACCTTCTCAATAATCCTGTCAGATAGTCAATATTTTTACCTTTGTTTCACAGTTGAAAGTAATTAAAGATTAAAAAGATTTGATGGCTTGCTTAAAGTCATGCAGCAAAGTTATGAACCCGGGCCTGTCTGTCTTCAGAGTCCAAGCTCTTATTCTGTTTGCAGCATCATACTCTGAAGTCAATGGTTTAAATCCATATCTAATCCCTTTTCCATCCATCAGCTAGTGACACATGTATGTTTGTTTCTCTTGTGATATGAAGTAGAACTATTGAGATGCAGCCTCTTGGAGGTTCTCCAGCCTCTGGTGTGCCTTACCTCTTATTCCCAGATTTGACCACTAGATAGCACTATTTTCTTGGTCTGAGACTTAAATTACAAAAATATTCTTCCAGAATTCATTATGACCACTTTTTATTTCTTTTATTAAACTCATTATTAAATCCTCTTGTTAACTTTAATAAACTTATGCTCTGTTATAAAGATTGTAGAAGACTTAAATAAATTAATTAATTAATAAATATATAATCTTCAAAGCCCAAATTTAAGCTTATTAATGGCAGTTTTAATCTCTCATTAAATATGTATCTCTTATTATCTGTGTATAGTCTGTGCCTTTTAAAACCATAACTTTAGTCCCAAACTTCTTAGATTTATTTTTATATATTCAGAGTATCTTATTTCAGACTTTAAGAATCCTGGTAAAACATCCTCCAGAATTTGGGGGCTAAAATGTCCCAGTATGTATTTTTTTAAACATATTTTTAGTTATACATGAACATAATACCTTTATTTATTTTATGTGATGCTGAGGATCAAACCCAGTGCCTCACATGTGTTAGGCAAGTACTCTACCAATGACCCCAGCCCCAGCCCCCCAGTATATATTTTGATATACTGACCATAAACTCCAATGTGTTTCAGAAGCAGAGAAATGTTACACTCTGGTTAACCTAGCCTTCAACATGTGTTATAAATCTCTACTAAAAATATTCTCTACTTTGGTTAAAATTTATACTTGCATTATCTTTTATTTTGGCTAGTAAGTCTTAGGCAGCAATTAAGTATTTGCCATTTCTCCTTGTTAAATCTTCATTTATTCCATAAAATATTCAATAAAATTTAATAAGCACTTGTTAGGCACTTAAGATACAGAGATACCCTGCCAGAAACACTGACTAGTTGGGAGACAGACCAATACTAATTCCCATGGATGTGGTAAATTTTAAGATAGAGGATACACACAGTTTGGGCAAGATTAGAAAGTCTGAAAGGCCAATTCTGTCTTTGTGAGGACAATCCAGATTTGGTTTCTAGTGAGATCTGAAATCTAAGCTGAGTTTTAAAGGATGAGTTAAAATGAGGCCACAAATGCAAGGGCAAGGATGAAAGACAAAAGAAGTAGCAGCAGTATATGTGTCCTTTCCCAGGGAGCCTTTTTGAACCTCATCTGAACCTTGATCTCTAATAACATGGTCTTCCCAGGATACAGCACTCAGCGCCCTCAGAATGTTTCTTATTCAATGTTGGTCTCCACTACTCGTGAATACCTTGTGGTGGAGAGAAGGCAATAAGGAAAAGGCCTGTATTGTTTTCTGTCTTAAATGTCAGGGGTGCCTAGCAAGTGTTGAATGAATGGTTTATGTTTAGGCTTGAATGGAGCAATTATTATATGAAGGAGCAAAATGATGTCTCAATGTCATCCCAATAAGTGGGATTTAATATGCCAAGTGATAAAGCTGCAGCTGTGAACACCATTAACTACCCCTCATCTCCTCCCTTTAATGTTACCTATTGTCCATGATGACACCAACCAACACTGACCAGTGCTTCAAAAAGGATATGGAGGGTAGGGTTCAAGTTTGAGTGGGTTTCTCCTTAGAAGTAGGAGGGATGCTTATTAATTTTTTTCCCTTGTTTAGTCAAGAAAATTATAACAATATTAAAGCAAATTTATCTGCTGATGGCTATAGGCTTTTACTGCTTCATTCAACAGCGTGTTCCAAACCTAAAGATCTCCCTCTTTTACATAAAGATAATTAAAATATTAATGCATTTTTATGATGATCATACTAGGGTATTTAGGGGTTGGTGAATAAAGTGCCTACTTGGCAATATAGGACTAGGTGGAAAAGTAGTATATTGAAAGTCTGATGCCAGGCCACAAATTTTGGACTATTGAAAATTTTGATTAAGAAAATGAGAGGTGTGAGTAGTTAGGATGGAACTGAATTGAAAAACATAAGCAGGACTTAGCTACTTCAAGGACAGTGTGGATTGGCTGCAAGGGATGGGGAAAGTCAGAAGGAATACTAAGGTTTAAGGAAGAAGCCAGGCTTATAGCTTTGGGTCAAGAGGCCCTCCCAGAGAATCACTAATATTGCATGCTAATGAGTTATCTAAAGGAAGTCTTTAAACAAGAACAGGCTGAATTGAGGACTGGACATTAGGAAGGAACTTGGTCAGAATGAATCTATCACTAGTGTTAGAATGAACAGAGGAAGAGGCTGAAACAATGAGTAAGTAGGGGGATAGTACCATAGTAGAGCCTGTTTATGAGGTTGAAGGAAGAGTTTCAAGACTTATTTTCCTCATTTTCTTATTTATTTTCTTTATAACCTCTGGTATATCAGTGAGTGGCTCCTGGTTTCCCGGGTGTGTAATTGCTGTTCTCCTCAGGGACTTCTCTTCTGCTGTGCATTATAAATCATTTGTGACAAAGGTTACAGGAATATAAATTGTTGAGCCACACCTCATCGTGCATATGCCTGCAATTTGATTGCACCCTCATTAGATGGTTCTCTTTTCATTAAGTAGTTCAGTGGGATTTTTTTCCTAGTTAAATGGATATAGAGTAATCAGAAAGAATTCAATAAACTATATGCAATTAAAAACCCTAATGATAAAACTATTTAACTGTGACAAAATAAGATAAAAACATAATCAAAATTTTAGGCAAACAAGTATTACACATTTTTAGTGAACATCCATAACCTAAACAAAATCTTGCTATATTATCTTTACACTAAATCAATTCTTAATAGCCTTAATTTGGATTTGATTATCTATTTTTACTCTTCCACTTATATATGGAGCTTTGAGAGATTTTTATAGAAATAAGATTGTATTGCCTCTAGGCACAGCTGCTCTGCCACTCTCAAGATTTGAAGGCAGAATTAAATGTGAAGCTAGTTATCTAACTATCTTGGAATTAGCATATTCCTCTGCACAATAACTAAGGGAGGCACATGGGCTTTGGTTGATGTTTCAAAACTTCATATGCAGCCACCCCCATCCACGGTCTGCTCAGTCTTGTGTCCCCTAATTTGTCTACCTTCCTTTTCCCCAAGCAGCAAGAATTTGGCTTGAGGCAGAATTATGAAGTTTCTAAGGTTTTCCTTGGTGTCTACTGAGTACTAACTGCCTTAAGGCTTCTTTGAAAACAGTGAGGACAACACCACAACAGTCCTTGTCTAGAGAACTTTATCAAAGGAGTATATGTTGACAACTACCATTTCCATTTCTTTAAACTATATCCTATTTTAGAATATAGCATAAGCAAAATGATATGATTTTCCAATTGTCACTGGCTTATTTTCTTGAACATTTTTTTTCTCTTGCTCATGTACTTCTGCCTGCCTAATAACCTATGAAAGGGAGCTATTAAAATACTAATTGTTTTTGACACCCTTATGGCTTGGGCTTTCAAGCAGAATCAAATGCTACCTGTAACTGTCAAAAGACTTTAAATATTTTTAAGGAGATTTTTCTAGGCTGGGAATGTAAAACAATTTGGGTGATTTCAGATTTTATTCAAACGTCAGTCTCTTGTATTTACTATGTAGTCAAGCAAGAGGAAGAATGGACTCAGCAGGACCCTGCCTAGGTAAGGATGCCCTGTGGGCAGATGGGAAAGACTTTTCTAATTTTACAGTCAGGGCAGGACAACCTTTTGTCACAGTCATTATCAGACAGACTCTTAAGCATGAACAGGTTAGAAAATTCTCAAGTAGTGAAGACTTGAAGTTGTTGTAAAAGGACATTTATGCAAGAAATAGCAAATGTCTTTCATTTAATGAGCATCCACAGATGTATGCTGAAGGCTGGAATAAATTTAGTGAAAAGAAGATAAAGAACTATTGTATAAGGGAATTAATGTCCTTGACTTTCCTGAAATAGTAGTTATGATTAACATGGCCCTTGTTCTATTTATGTTCTGTAGGGCACTATAATTATTATGATCTTTTAAATTTGTTTGCTCACTCCTGAATCTATTCCTTTTCTTAGGACAGAGATTTAGAATCTGGTTCTATAAGGAGTGAATGGATAGATTTTAGAAGCTCTGTCAACTCTGAAGTTTGGTTTTAAATGTTAGACGTAATTTTTTCTTCATGGAATAAGGATCTATTGATATGATCAAATTTCTCCCCAGAAGAGATGAAGAATTGTCAACTTTGTTTAATTACTAATGTGGTAATTTTGCATGTGCTACTTCTAGGAAGCCATTTTTGCTATAAGCATTAGCCATTTGAGAATTAGCGGGGGGGGGGGGGGGGGCTAAATGTTTATTGGCATAATGAAAAATGAGCAAAACATTAATAGTACTTGGCAGAGCTACAATTTTAGCACCAATTAAATTGTTTAGGATATAGTTAAGACTCATTGACATAGAGGCACTGTGGAGGCTCACTGAGCATGCACAGAGGACTTCTGCACCTGGGACACTCACTAAGCCTCCTGGATTTCCCAGGTTGTAGGGCAGGCAAGGCTTATGTGGGTCTACAGCTCAAAAGGAACAGGCCAAAGAAAGATGAGCCACCAGTGATACAGATGCCAAAAGAAAAACCAGTCACCAAAGCTACATGCTAAGAAAGGACAGGTAAAGAAAGACTGAGTCAGTTCCTGGGCACAGATTGGGCTGAAGGACGCAGGTCTCACTGCTCACCTCAGGAGGAGCAGCCAGACAGCATTGGTGGGAGGGGGAGGAAGAGGGCAATTTTTTCCTAAAAGTCTGGATGGTGAAGGAAAGAAAAAGAAGGAAAATAGAACTAGAACAATTTGTTTTGTTTCTTTGGCCTTCATTCAGTGGGGTGGAAAGTCACCCTGAAGATGAAGGGTAGGATTTAGGGAAGCATTACCTAGAATAAAGGTCCTGGGGGATGAGAGTAGAGAGCAGAGGATAGTACAAAGGAAGGGTGCTTGACTCCAATTGGTAGTGCCTGTTAATTAAAGGAGAGTTTGGGGGGAAGGGGGGAGTCTCATGTGATAACATCTATTTTCTCAGAAAATTATGATATAAGATCTCTTCTTAAAAGTGATTTGTCCCTGGGAGGGGAGGAAGAGTAGGGCAGTGGAGGATGGCACTGTTCCTGTAGAGAGTGTGAGAGGAAGCCAATCAGACACAAAATAATTTTTCTCCAGTGGCCTAGCCAGAGTAAGAGACAATTACTTGGGTAGAGAGAGAACTCTGTAAAGACTAAGGGGAGGAGAAGTTGCCAAGGTACTTCCCAGGCCCTGTGACAAAGGGCAGATGGTCATTAGTAGCCTAAAGGTTCTAAAATTTAATCTCCACATGTGAACATAATGCACAATTGAGTAGTGGACAGAATGAGAGGGCTTCAGAGCACCAACCCAGCAGTCACAACATTTTTTTTCCCCAGGATATTTTGTATTTAAAAATTGTAGTAGTTGTATGGAAATAATGATTACTTTTTTGGAGCACTGTATGCCATTGTGGGTTTTGGCATTGTTTTGCGGTTATGTCACATCTGTGGATGGCATTATAGCTTGGATAATGGGGACCCAAATACAGCTGGTTTTATTCCAGGCTTGTGCTACCAACATTATCTGAGATGTCATCCTAAGAAAATAACACTTGATGTTAAAGAAATTGTCTCTAAGGCTTTACTTTTATATTTTATTTGCCTTCATTAAAGTAGCCACAGATATGAAATCACTCTTCAAGATTGCTTTCAGTATCAAAAATAAATATTTTGCAAAATGTCTGATGCATTGTAGATACTTTTAAAAGCAGTAGATGTTCTTAGTGACTGTTTATGAAAGCATTAAACTAGCCAGAGACGTTCTAACACTGTTTTTTTTTTTTGTTTTGTTTTGTTTTGTGTTTTTTTTTTTTTTTTTTGAAGCCTTAAAGGGAACAGCCTGACCTTGAAAATTAGTGAAGAGTCATGATTGGGGTTTAGAGACAAACAGATGTGGGTTTTAATTCTTTTTTTTTTTTTTTTTTTTTTTTGTACTACAGATTGAACTCAGAGGGGCTTAACCACTGAGTTACATCCCTAGCCCTTGTTTTTTATTTTGAGAAAGAATCTCAGCTAAATTGCTTAGGGACTTGCTAAATTGCTGAGGCTGGCTTTGAGCTTGTGACACTCGTGCCTCAACGTCCCGACCACTGGGACTGCAATCGTGCACCATTGCACCTGGTGGAGGTTTTAATTCTTGACTTAGTAACAGGGTGACTGTATTAATCAGCTTTCTGTAACTGCAGCAAAACACCTAAGTTAATCAACTTATTGAAAGATTTATTTTGGTTCACAATTGTATAAGTTTCTATCCTTGATCATTTGGCCAGGTTGCTTTGAGCCTATGCAGACACATCATATTTTTGTAGTGTCAAGGGAAATGGCATGAGGGAGTTAAGGAGAGAGATTTCTAAAGTAGAATCAATAGGAGATGAAGATAGGAAGAGACTAGAGCGGCTAAGGAGGTCTTTGAGGCCTATGGCTGGAGGAAGAGAAAACATGGGTAAAATGTTTAAATCACATCGATTTTGATGAGAGAACAAAGTTGGAGAAGATAATGAGTTTCCTTTTGAACATGTTGGTGGAAATTGCTAGCAGGAACCTCCAGATAACTTCATAGGTCAGCTGGAAATTCTGGACTCCAATTCAGATAAAAAGGTGGCAACATTTTGTTACTCATTTCCATATTTCAAAACATACTCATTCAGCACTATGAGCTAGAGTCCAAGGAAGCCCTGAGAAATATCAAGGCAAGTATTTATCCTTCCCTCCCAAGTGCCTGTGGTATGCTGGAAGTGCATATGGCTGAATCAGGAGACAGGGCATCTTGGGAGCCACCTATTTGTAAAGACATCATATTGAAATGTCCCAAAACTAAGGATACAAAGAACATCCTTAAAACAGGCCAAAAAAAAAAAAAGGTCACACAAAGGAAACAAATTCAAATGGGACTGGATACCACATGAAATTCCAACAGATAAGACAGAAATTGTTTCTAAATTCTGGAGGGAAATTATTCCCAATGAGAGAATAGTTTACCTTCTTTTCCCCTTGAGAATATATAAAGAATCTCAAAAACAATTCCAAATTTCTATGAAATTAAGATATCTTTAACCCCAAATAACAATATATAAAGACAGCAAGAATGGGAGATGATGTTGATGCAGCAAGGAGAAAGCTGGATCCAGATATTTTCATTTCCTAGGGCTGCCAAGACAAACTACCACAGCTGGCAATAGATGGGGGATGACTTCAAACAGCAGAAATTTACTTTCTTGATATTGTGGAGGCTAGAAATCCAAAATCAAAGGGAGAATCTGTCTATCTTCTCTTCTGGTTTCTTGTTATTGCTGGTAGCTCATAGTGTTGCTTGGCAGCTGAATTTGCTGCATTGTGTTCCCTCCATCAACCTATGTCATTACCCTGGTATCCACATCTTATAAGGACGCCAGTCATTGAATTAAAGTTCACCTTCATCCACTATGGCCCTGTCTTAACTTCTGCAAATACAATCACCTTTAGAGTAAGGGATCAGGAATTACGGGTGCATGGAGCCAGTGACAAGAGTGAGGTCTGGCCAGGTGCAGTTGTACATGCCTGTAATTCCAGTGGCGGCCGAGGCAGAAGAATCTCGAGTTCAAAGCCAGCCTCAGCACCTTAGCAAGGCCCTATGCAACTCAGTGAGATCCTGTCTCCAAATAAAATATAAAAAAGGGCTGGGGATGTGGCTCAGTGGTAAAGCATCCCTGAGTTCAATCCCTTGTGCCAAAAAAAGAAAAAAGAAAAGAAAAAAAAGAGTGAGGTCTGGCTCCAAAATCCTGATTTGTATCCTTATTCTGTACTGCCTATAATCACTCCCTTTCCTCCCCCCTTCAGAGGTTTAATTCAGGAGACAATTGTGCTAGAAACTCTAGTTAAAGAGAATATATGGCAAGACTGAGATATTCTACTGAAATTGAGGTTATATGAATATGGAGGAATATCATGAGAAAAAAAATATAGAAAAGAATGCTAAAATCTTATTCTGACCCCCTACTACCATTTAGTTCTTAGTTTATAGAAGTCAGCCCTTTTACTTAAAGCAAATAGCAGACTACTTCTCTGAAGATAATGATCAGTCTGGAGAAAGGGCCTTCCGATATATGAGCCACAGGAAGGCTCATAGCAAGAGAATCCCAAGGAGAGAGACCCAGTAATTAACAAACCTCATCATACCAAGATTTTACTACTACATATCAATATGGGCTAAGGATTCATTAGCTGACAGGAAAACATTTATCATGAAACAAAGGATAAACAAGCCAAAGGAACTCTCACTAAACAGAAAAAAAATGGGAAGAACAAAGAAATTTCAAGCAACATATAATAATTGCAAGGATATCCATAAGAATTACAACAATGAAAAGAATAGGATGCTATCTATCTAAAAGTGTATTTGTGTGTATGTGTATAAAGATCCTTAATACAAAAGAACTAGAAAACATGGATTTCTTGGCTATAAAAATATGGTAAAAGAAAAATTAGTATAATATTTGATAAATGAATTAAAGGTTCTGGAGAGTATCTTAGTCTGTTTTGTGCTGCTGTTATCAGAATACTGCAAAATGGGGTAATTTATAATGAACACAAATTTGTGCAGTGACCATATTAGAGGTGGAGGAAACCCAAAGATCAAGACATTTGATGGAAAGGACCTGAAGAAGCTCTTCTTAACTGTGTCTTCCTATGGCAGAAGGGAAAAAACAGGGTGAGGAAGGGACAAAAGGGAGCTGAGCTTGTTCTTGGATAAGGAACCCATTACTTAACTATAACAAATGCACTTGAGTGGTTTAACCATTGATGAGGGCAGAATACTCATATCTTTATCACCTCTTAAAGGTCCTACTTTTAATACTGTTATAGTGGCAATTCAATTTCAGCATGAGTTTAGGAGAGGTAAAACCTGTAAGATGGAGGGTGGGATATAAAACAGATCATCTGAGTGACCCCATGTACAATTGTGTAAAAATGCTTTGGGGTAAGTTTGGAAAGTCTTAATGACTGGTTCTAAGAGAATAACAAGAGGCAAGTATTAAGTTTGAGGAAAAAGAAAAGTAATATGTGATCATAGTACACTACTTGACATAATTATTTTACATAGCCATAATAATAAAAATACTGTGGTAGTTACTGAAGAAGGTTCCCAGTGCTGGACCTGGTGTCTCATGTCTATAATCCCAGCAGCTCTGGAGGCTGAGACAGGAGGATTGCAGGTTCAAAGCCGGCCTCAGCAACAGTGAAGGTACTAAGTAACTCAGTGAGACCTGGTCTCTAAATAAAATAGCAAATAAGGCTGGGGATGTTGCTCAATGGTTGAGTGTCCCTGAGTTCAATCCCCAGTACCTACCCCCCACCAGAAAAAAAAAAAAAAAAGTTCCTAGTGATTCCTGCTTCCGGGTGTGCACAGTATTCATGTGATTCCCCGCTCCTGCCACACCAAAAAATAAACAACAGGAAAACATTGTACTGGGGTTAGTCTATAAGTAATTAAATGGAGCAAAAATGATGGTTTGTCACTAAAGAGATAAAGATACCTAAGATACTGCAGACCCTTTCCCTTGGCTCTTGGGGAGCCCATATTGTAAGCATCTCTTTGGAGAGACCCAGGTTGTGAGTTTCTGCCCAGCCCTGATGTGAGCTTGTAAGTTTATCCCTACTAAGATACAGTTAGAAGCCAAAATTGCCTTTTTCATTAGTTACCTCTCATTTTCTCTTAAAACCTTCTGATTGTGCTTTTCTTTCTTTTCTTTTCTTTTTTTTTTTTTCATTTTCTCTTTCCCAATACTGTATATGAACCTGAAGGTGACTTCTCTTTATTGTGAATCCCAGCTTATTTTTATGTGATCCAAAAACTAAATTGCTCTTTAATGTGCATGCCTAAGGAGTGATAGGGGATGATAAGAGTCAATAATGGCAGTGCCTCTATCTCAGGATAATAAATATGCCTTTGCATATAAAATGGACATACTTTCAATCTTTTTTTCTGTGTTCTGTAGATAACATTGGTCAGTGATTTTCCAGCACATTTTCTGAATTATTTTTTCCCTTGTCATTCTTAATGTGAGAGAAAATGATGGAAATGAGCAATAGAGAAAAATCAAGTAGCATTCTTTTTTAGCCTCTTAGAGCAAAAAGTAGCCTTCCAGTGGTACATAAGAACTTGATAACTAATCTCTATCTACTGAATTCTTAGTAAGCAGGAGAATTAGATGAAAATGGCATTTTGAAACATTGATGTTCATTATAATCATTGACTCTTTTGTAAAAATGTGACTCTTAATATATTACACTGATTTCATGAAAGCCAGGGATGTAGCTGGTATTAGCTGGTGATGTGACTGCTTATTATGTAGTATAGGTAAGGAGATAAATACTAAATATTTCTCCATTTTTAATGAGTATAAATTGAGGCAAGCATTGACATGCATTAAGAAAGCTGCAATGTCCCATTGATTTCCAAGTAAATAAATTGTTGTTAGCTATAATGTACATTTGTGTGATATGACAACATTTTAAGCTTAAGCAGTTTTACCACTTATTGGCAATAATATTAGAATAAATGATAATGATCATTAAGTGCTGTGTACATGATCGTTTAAGTAATCATGCTTGCAGTCTCCTTCTATTAGTCAAACCTCTTTGGGTTAATTAGTCAGAGGAGCTGTTGTATCCCAATTTCTACAGGAAAAATGAAATAAAGAAACCTGAAATACAATGAAGAAAGCAATACACATCAACATTTACCTTACATATCAACTTTGTTTATTCTCACCCACATTATTGAAACCTGAAGGTTAAAAGATTCTGGTAATTTTTTCTGTTTGAAATATGATAATTAAGGATATTACATGAGTATAGTTTTTCCATTAAAGCATTTGTGCGTCAGAAGTACTACTATGATATTCAAAATAAAAACAGAATCCTCATTTACCAACATACCTACACTTACTGATGAGCTAGTAAATACTGTTTAGATATGGCATTTAAAATGTTAATAACATCTTTTATCTCGTTTTGACAAGCCAGTAACTCAGAATCTATTTAACTGGAGTTATATGGATTGAATGCTATACACACAAGAAATTACTAAGAATTTTTTATTATCATTCCTTTTATCATTTACATCTTGTTAATGTAACCACTCTGAGGGGTTCTTAAATTTGTGTTTGATAAATCATGAACATAGTTTGATTTAATCCAAAGTGCCTTTTATTACTGGGTAAAAAGCCATTTCGTACCTCTGTCGTAGTGCATTCCCCATGTCCCAAAGGAGGAGAAAGATCAAGAAAGAGATCTTTTAAAATTCATTGTGATCCATCATTGGGCTACTTCTCAAATAACGATGATGATGATGCTCTTTGTTGACTGTGCTGACAGAAATAACTGAAGGGCAGAGAGAAGTGAGTGTAGGCATATGGTGCAGAGGAGATCTGCTGGGGACCTGGTGCTGTGCTTGCAGCCTGTGGCAGCAGCATCCTCCTAATGAGTCTCAAACCTTCATCACTTGTTACTCATTATTTGCTATTCACTTACTAGAAACTGGAGACGGCCTCTTGCTCTCCATTCTGTTAGCCTACACTGTCTTCATCAACTGATCCCATTCCCTTTCCTTGCTCAGATAGAAAAAGACAAGATCTGTTCAAGGTGAGTAATGAAATGAAGTAATGAAAGTCAGCCACTCAAAGTCCTGTGTTGTAGAAACTTTTAACATTTCCTAGAAATTAACTGAAGTCTTCTGTGCATTTGTTTGAATTATCAGAGTTTTGAACCTAATTTTTTAAATTATTATTTTTGGTAAGTTTCCATATCCTGTTGATACTGCTCTCTCTGTGGTGGTTTCATTGTCCATGGGCCCATGCTTATATGTTTTAAACTCTCTTTATTTCTGTGCTATAGACATGGATGGCTAGTCCCATGCTCCTCGTCTACTCAGGTCTTCAATCCTATCAAATGTCTCTTTCGCACTGAGTTCTCCTTTAACCCCATTATTTTCATCTTTTAAGAAATACCCAACCCTGTTTTTAATACCAAGATAAAAGACTGTAAATGTACAAACTGTTGCCTACTTGAAGAATAACATAGAAAAGTACCCAGTTCCTAAGTATATGGCTTGACCAATGTTTGTGAAATGAACTCACCTATGGGACCAGCACCCAAATCAGAAACAGAGTATTAGAACTATAGTGGCCCCTTTCATCTCCACCCCACTATTACTTCACACTCCAGCATATCCAGGTTCTGGCTACATAAACTAGTCTTACCTGGTCCTGTCTATAAATAGAATGACACGCTTTTTGACCATGTTGTGTGAAGTTCTGATTCATTTATTCTTACTGTTCTTTAGTATTCTACCATATGAATATATCACAATTTATTTTTCTTTTCTTAGTAGATATTTGTTTCTAGATTTTGCAAGTTACAAGCACTCTTACTAAGAACATTCTCCTTAAACATGTCTTTTGATTGTGTCAGGCATAAACCTAGAAGTGTAATTACTGTCTCATTGGGTATGTACATATTCACCATACTACAGTTTTCCAAAATAGTTGTACCAGTGTGTACTTCCTTCAGCAATGTATAAGAGTTCCAACAATCCCAGGAAGATTATCTCAAGTTACTCATAAGGGAAATTTGTATTTCCCTTATGAGTAACTTGAGCACCTTTTCATATGCTTACTGGCTTTTGAGGATATGCTGTTATGTGAAGCACCTGTTAAGTCTTTTGCCCATTTTTCAATTAGCTTAACAGTGCTTTTCATATTCAGAATAGACTTTGACACAATTTGGAATCCTTTTTTTAAATATTATTTTTTAATGATTTTCTCTAAAGCTAAGGATTGAACCCAGGGTCTCAAGGATGCTAGGCAAGCACTCTACCATGGTGCTGTATCCCTAGTCCCACAATTTGGAATTCCATCCTAATATATCAAACTACCAGTTAAAGGTTCTGTGTCACTTTATAGGAATAGTATACTTCACATCACTCAGTTCTTTCACTGAGAGACCTCGAAAAGGTCAGTCTATCATTATTACAATTTGAGAAGCAAGTATGTAATACTCTGTCACCTGCTTACCTATTCTGCTCCCTTGGTGCTACTATTATTTATTTTCTCCTTGTCCTATTATAGCAATCATATGATAGCCATCCTATATATTGACCCTCCAAGAACGTTCTAGAAAAGTTGACTGGGCCCTGGTAAGACTTCAGAAAACCATTTTATTGGATGGATGGATGGATGGATGGATGGATGGATGGATAGATAGATAGATGAATGCATAAATGAAAGGGAAAAAAATGACCATATGTTTTGAAGTTGAACTTTCCAACTCTAGTTTAATTCATATACCATTATACCTCAATATTTGCTGTTGACCAGGAAACAGTGCTTGAGTGTGGTGCACTGTTGTTTTAAAATTTTGTCTTCCATTGTTAGCTCACTACCATGAATCAAGGAGAACTCTTAGGGTAACATAATTTTCAAACATCAAAATTTAATTTGATGGCAAATCAAATGACTTTTTTTGGTTAACTTCTTTTAAACACATGGTCTAAATACCAAAGGGGATAAAAATCTTTTCTATTTACCCTGAACACATTATTTTACTGAGTCCAGTTTATATCTCCCAGAAATGATTGCTGTCATTTGCCTCACAAAAATCTGTAAGCATATGAAAGTTTTTTAAACTGAGAAATTATTCATATGAGTAGTAGAAGTTACAATTATTTTTTAAATGTTGATTCTCTGGAAGGGGACAGAGATATTTAGCTTACTAAGTATGCACCCATAAGTCCATCATTTAGTATATTGTCTGTGGAATATAGTGTTAGACTAAATATTTGTTCCTTTACACTTATAATTCCTTCTTGTTGTTGTTTTAAACTCAATATTCCATTTGATTAACACAATCAAGATCTAAAGTATGGCATTTTCAGTATCAAGGCTATTTTGATTGCTATGTTTAAACCAATTGAGTTGCCATTTGGGATCAAATAATCCCATTAAAAGAAGTGTATATCAAGTTTGTTTAGAACCAATATATTTGAGTTTTCTGATTGTATAAGCACACTATTAATATTTTTAAAATACAGAAAACTATAAAGAAAAAATGAAAGTTTACCTGTAACCTTGCTGTGCATGTTGTTATATTTCCCATATAGCCTGAATTGCTCTTTTATGAGTTTTCCAAAGGCTACAGTGTCCCAAAATTCAGGATGGGCCACACATTATTTGGGCAGCTTTCCTAAGATTTGATTTCTGTGTGTTTTTTAAATCTTCACCGTTTTAAGTAGCACTGTTTCTTTGGGTAAGTTAACAGATAGCACAATTTTAAGGCTTTGTATATATGCTGTCACACTGAACAATTATACTTCTGCCAGTAGCCCATGCCATGTCCATTCTTCAAATCCACAACATTAGATGTTTCAGAATTTTTACCTATTAGACAAAATGATGGTATCTCATTGTTTTGCATGTTTATTAGTGGTGAAATTACATTTATTTTTTCCATCTTTTATTTATAACCAACAAAATGGGGAAGGGGGAAAGGCATCAGAAGTAGGGTAGAGAAACCTCAGCATTTATTATAAAACTATGTCATCTATTAAGGGAAAATCAAACTTTAATATAAGCATATCCCTACCTTATTTTTCCACAAGGAGAAATTATTACTATGATATGTGGTAATTTTTCAATATTGCCAGCCAAAGAGTAGGTTTTTACATTTTGACCATTAATAATAAAATCAACTTGTGATATACTGCAGTCATGGAATGGGGATAGGGTGATGGAAATCAAAAATAAACCTCATTTCCAGTTTCTTGTGGCTGGTTTAGGCATAGCTAAAGCCTCAGATGACTCTCATCTCCTTTCACAGGTTTTAGGCAATTAGGCAGCAGCTTATTTCTATCTGTAGAGATTCTTCGACTAACTAAACTTTGTCTGCTTGATGCCAGCAGAGCCAGTTGAAAGATAGAAAACTGAGACAATCCGAGTAATTGATATTTTCTTTTTTTAACATTTATTTTTTTAGTTATAGGTGGACACAATATTTTTATCTTATTTTTATGTGGTGCTGGATCGAACCTGGTGCCTCCCGCATGGTAGGCGAGCTCTCTACCGCTGAGCCACAACCCCAGCCTCCTTGATATTTTTTTCTAGATTATATTAACAGTAATTTTAGTTTATTTTTCACTGAAATTTGCTCATTAATCTATTTAATAAAAGGTATATATAGATTATTTTTTAAAAAAGAGATATACTTTATATATCCTTATTTCTAGAAATATTTTATATGAATTACAAAATCAAGCATATTAATAATCATTTAATTATAAGAGGAAACAAATAATATATGAATACCAAGAAAGTTGTTGCCTTAGCTTAGAACCTTGGTTTTTAAACTTCAGCATGCACCAGAATGTACTGGGAGGGGTGTCAAAACACAGGCTTTCTGAGTTACTGATTCAGTAGGTTTTGGTGGGCATGAGAATTTGCATATCTTTAAAGCTCCCAGATGCTACTTGTCTAGAAACCAAACTTTGAGATCTCCAGATCTAGACTGTCTTGTTTGTTTTGAGTATTTAGAATCATCATTGATATTAGATTTTTTTATTAGTTTGGGAACTATATATCTCAGTGTCTGATTTTATATAAATAGTCCTATTATAAGATTCTTAACATGGATATAGAGGATACAATTTATATTCCATGGTTTTTAGTCTTGACCATATTAAAAAATACCTAGAGAGTTTTAAAATAACACCCTCCTGGAGACTTATCTCCAGATATTCTGATTCAATTAGTCTAGGATGTAGCATGGGACTGGTATTTTTTGAAAACTCAAAAACACACTGTGATTTCAGTGTGCTGCCAGAATAGGAAGCGATTGATTGATAAAGACAAAAATAGCCTGTATTGCTAATAGGTAATTGGCTTGTTTCATTTGAGACTTCTTTCTCTCCCTGCCCCCCACTAATGTACATAGCCGTGCTTTGGAAAAAAAAAAAAAAAAAGTGGTATGCTTTTGGTTCTTATGTGTACCATTTTGTTTTTCTCTTAATTGAACTTCATCCTGTTTTTGATGAGCTATTTCTTTAATCTATCAAGGTCATTTTAAATTTGATTTCTTTCTTCTAAAGGCTTTAACCCCTGCCATCTAAGTATCATCTGCAGATTTAATGAGCGGATTTTCAATTTCCTAATTGAGACTGTACTCATTAAGTTTTAATATTTTATAATTTTATTGCAAATTATTTCCACCATGTGGGTGACGCTACCTTGAATTTGCCCTGGCTATGCACATTTTCTTCATTATCAGTGAACATTTATTTAGAAGTTATGTGGTATTGAAAAGGATCCCATGACTTCTCAATAATTGGAAATGAGTGCTGAATCTGACTCTGTGTAGTTTCAGTACTAATGAGGATATATAACATGAGCTACATGAACAACACAGAACACATCAGCATTTAAACACAAAAATTAAACAGTTGGATATAATGATCTCAACCATAGCTGTAAAGAATACAGGTTAAGAGTACAGGCAGCTACTTTACTAGCTGTTTAACCTTGAACAAATCTTACGCTTCTTGTGCCTCAGTGTTGCTGACCATAAAATTGGCTCGTAATCATTCCAGCCTTACTGCATTATAAAGATTAAAATCAGGTAATGCATGGGAAGTTCTGAACAGAACCTAATATACAGTAACAGTTCTAATAAAAGGTATGGATTGATAGCCAATTAATAGAGGATCAACAGTGGAAGGTATTTTTAGGTTTAGTTTAACATGACTGATGATAATAAGTGACACAAGGAAGATTGGTCTCAAATCTGTTGTCTTCAGCAGCTATAATGAGGCTGATCTGGACCCTTTAGTTTTTACAAGTTAGAGTTTATTTTCTGTAAGCAAAGAGTTTGGAATTTTCGTTCTTAGTACACTACATTTATTATTGGAAAAATGTGCTTTCACAGATAATTATAGCTATTAAGTGACAGAGTCAGAATTCAAACTCAGAATTTCTGTCTACAAGTTGATAACTGCTAAATGGTAGAAACAGGGGGAATAGATTGCTCCAGACATGAGCAGTAAGAGGAGTGGGAATCTATTTTAGAAAGATAAGATTCCAAGCAGAATTATATTTGACCATTTAATTCATGTGAGACACTGTTGGATGCATTACTTACATTGTCTCAAACTGAAGCTTTTAGGAAGGTTAAGTAACTTGCCCAAAATCATAAACCTGATAAATGGCAGAGTCAGGAATTGAACTCAGATATGTGACAGCCAATTCCATGGTCTAAGTCACTTCAATAAATTGCCTATCTTTGAATGGAATCAGGAGGTTTCTGGAATGGAAGATGCACTCAAAAATATCAGAAATAGAGGACAGAAAGATGAAGTGGGGACAGAAGTGGTGTTTTCTCCTGTTTTATAAGAGAGTAAATAGGAAAAATCAGCTAAGGGAGATCTCTTGAGTTTAGCATGTATTGAAATTATCTAAAAGGTGATGAGGATTTTGGAAATAGATAAGGGGAAGATTAGAAGGGTATGTAGTATATATACTTTATCTCCTTTGATTTACTTAAAATAAGTAAATGCCAAGGGTAATCTCTTTGAGCCCATAAAACTAAACACTTTTTTGGTGAAGCACACATTTTTATGGCAACTCACAATTTCAGAGTACTCTCACATACGTTATTTTCTTTGAATGTTCATGTATTTGTGGATACATTCATAATTTATCTTCTATTATCCTAAACTATCCATAAGCACAAGGAATGTGTTTATGGCAAATTAGATGAATGACACAGCTGTTCTGGAGTTTCTTTGCACATACTGTTTAAATATGCTTATTTCATTATAAATAAAAAATTTTAATTATGATCCAAAAATGAAATTGTAGGTATTACTTGGAAAATACTGGTATAAGGCAATGTTATGAGAGGATCTTTACTTTCCTGTCTTCTCACTTATAATTTCTCTTACTATCTCAAAAATCGCAATGCTATTATTGCTCAACTGTTCAAAATTAAGTAATTTCTCTCATACAATGCAGTTTTTTGAGTCCCAAAGAATTAGCATAGTAAAAACTACACTTTTCAAGCTTAAATTCCATAGCATTTGGAATCATAGAAAAGGTCATGCTGCATTGTACCTGGAGTTCAATAATTTATAACAACTCAGTTACATAAATACCTATTGATTCATGAAAGAGTAGAAACTTCAAAGTCTTTCAATATTTGTTGTTTATTTATAGATTTTTCTAAAATTATCTAAGCCATTTATTTTTCTACTAGTTTTTTTCTAGTTTTTAGACCTAAAATTATTTTTGCTTTTTTTCTTTAACCCAATCTATTGGCATTAACTTCACAGTATTGTCTGTACTGTCCAGATAGCATTTTTAAAAAGCTATGAAACAGAATCACCTCTGCCAGACAGTATAATATTGTAATTTTTATTAATGGTTACTTGCCACTAATTAATTGTGTACTTTTGAAAATAATGTTAGACAAAAGGAGAATAAATGTCTACATAAGTTATTAAGGAATATAATTTCTATTCAGATTGTCTAAATATATAATTCCAGGCAATTTGTATGAAAATCAGAACTAATGGGTTCAATGAAGAATTCTGCTTATTCTCAACCCCCTATTCACCCACATCCCTGATAATTATATAAGAAATTTGATTGATAAATTTAAACATCATTATGGATATAATACACTATATTTTTTTGCGTTTCGATTTTCCCCATTACAAAATTTGTACTTTTTTTGTTATGAAAAGAGACTGAAATTTTCAAAGTACTACTTATTGTGGAGTAACACTGATAATGAAGCCAAAGTGAAGAAAATTCTATAGAGTAGACTTAGTATTGAATTCCAGCTTTGCTAGTTATGTGCTGACAGATACTGAATCTCTCATACCTCAGTTTCCTTATCTTTTAGTGGTCATATATCATACCTACCACATAAGGTGTTTTTGAAAACTAAATCAAGCCTCAGAAAGCACTATGCATTTAGCACATGTTGACTTTTACCACTGATGATAACATTCAATGCCAGACTGAGAAAAATGTTGGCTGGGAAAGAGACCATATCCTGGAAATATTCGAGTTTTGTCAGTTTTAGAAGGATGACTGGCATCTGCCAAATTATACCAACTAGCCTTATTGTTCTAGGATGCCTGAACATAGTCTTGTTCTTGGCTCATTAATATGTGGTCCTGGATCAGATCCATAGAGTGGGTTACATGTATTTGACACAGATCCAGTTATATAGCTTGACTACAGAGGCATTTAATGGTGGCCAAGGAGGTTATTTTTATGTCATTTAGATTGATTTTTCCATTTTACTTATAGCATTACTACTAAATGAATTTCAAGAAATTTTTAGTTTCCTTCTTTAAAAGTTTATTTCAAAAACAGTGTGAGAGAGATTCTCCTTTTTGATGTTAAATGATTTAGAAGACCTCATAATTGTAGCTGTTAATGTAAGTTGCTTAGGTATCAGACATCTAGGGCCTGGTTAAATTTCCAGGAATAAAGAACTACATGTTAAATTTTCACAGGTTATATACATCTATAGCTCTGTCAACTGAGAACAAACTGGTTTTGTAAATAACAATGTTGCAACAGTAAAACTAAAGGCTGCCTCATAAAGTGTTTACAAATAGAAAAATCAAGTTAAGAGAGCCTAATATAATCATTCTTTATTTTAGTGAAATTTCAGAAGAATGGATCAATAATGATATTTTGTTTCATTCTTAATAATTTTAGTGAAATTTCAAAAGAATGGATCAATAATAGTATTTTGCTTCAGGTCATTAATAGCCAGCACCTTGGCTCCCAAAATTATGAAATCAGTTCTTGTTAATTATACTTAAATATGATGGCAGAGATCTTTGTGCCATGAAGCGAGAACCTGGTATACGGCTATTTTGTTCCATACTTTGTATAATGCAGTACACTGTTCTCAGCCAAAGCCCTATGTTGTCTGGGCAACTCCTGTTGCCATAGCAATGAAATTCTTTTGCGGGAGCAGGGCGAATGCTAATTGTAGCCATTTGTTGTTCCTTCTGTCGATCCCTTAACTAGCACAGTTGTAGAGCAGCCAGAGACTCTGGGTGAACAGCACGGAGTGCCCCCAAAAGCATTGCTGCTGAAGGCAACCGGCTGCTCTGCTTAAAAAATCATTTGAGCAGCCGACAGTGCTGACAGTGCCACTATGTGGGCAGAAGCACAGCTTGACTCAGACCCTGACAACTGTTGATCTGGGACTTAGAGGGAAAGAGAAGACTGTTTAAAACCTGTTGAGAAGGTACTGATGACATGGAGATTAATTTGACACCAGTCCCTCAGAGGTAGGTGCTAGGCATATCATAACAACTGTTTATCCAGGCCTAAATTCAATGTTGGAATGCCCAGAGGCTGCAGGAGACAGATCAATGGTTATTCCTTTTATTTCCATGTGAAACTGCATTACTATGGCCTAAGGTAAAAATATTCATTTGGTCGGAACCAACCAATTGTAATTCACATAGGTATTAGATTCAGTTTGTTCGGGTAACTCCCTCCTCTCTTTATAATCCTTATTTTTAGAGACTTATGATTTAACTGTCAGAAATGAGTTGAAACTGAAAATCAACTCAAAGTAAATGAGACCAGACCCTTTTGCAAAATAAAAGAGAAAGTGATGTCTACCAATCGTATGGTCTTTCATGCTAGTTTAATTTTGACAAAATGTTCTTAAACCTGGCAAGTAGTAATTCATTGTGAAACTTAATTGCTATAGGTACTTGGGGGAAAAAAATCATTCTAATGGAAAGAAAAAAAAAACATGAGGTACTATTATACTATTATAGCTTCCCTTTAAAGGGGTATTGACTCATAGAAATGGCTGAATTCATGAGATTTTTAAATTGACCAGCTACTGTGTAAATATAGCAATAAATTTCAAGGTAGTTTTTTAGTTATAAATATAATCTATATGCCTGCTAATTGGATAATCTGATAGTGTGTCCTGCTGAATGGTTAAGTTTCAGGGGAACAGTCATTGCAGGTGTGTCATATCAAGCCAGTTTTGAGTGTACCTTTGTGCTTCTTTCTTTGGAGATAGTTAAAATTTGTTTAATGATGAACCAATCATAAGTACAGATTTTTCTTTTAAGTAGAGAGCAAGAAAAGAAGGTCTCTCAACTCAATATTCTCTTTTTCTTTAAAAGAACTCTATACATAATGTTTTTATCACTTGGGAGATGGCTACCAATCATTCTGGCAAATATATTGGAAAAAATATTTGAAATTGTTGAACTTTTCTAAGACATTTTTTCATAGGGTTTAAGAAAAAATACCTATGAACTATATTTGTACTGTGTATTAAATATACATTTTATTTGTGAATTTTGTTTACAATTTATTTTAAATAGTCCTTAATTCATATGAGATAAAAGTATATTTTATTAAATCATCTACTTCAAAACGTTTAACTTTACTTATAAAATACTATATTCTCAGCATGATAAGTGAGAAAAGAGCTCTAGAGTGTCAGGAATGCTCTTAATTCCTCAGTCAACACAGATTGAGAGGCTGTCAGATTTACCACCAATCCGCTTCTGGCCTCCTCAAATTATTCAGTGTCCCATAGGGCTCTGAGAACAAATAAAGTCTAAATGAGGCAGCACATCCATTTTTCCTTGGCAGAGAGAATTTGTGTTACCACAAAACTTAGTGATGGACTGGATGGCAGCCCACCCTCATTCAGCTATAGTTCTTTTCCCTAGTCACCAGAGAGATGAATATGAGGTAAGAAATGTTCTAATATCATGGAGTTTTCTGCAAGTACATATCATTCAAATGTAACAGGAAAGCAGCTCTGTGGATCCCAGAGCCTCCACCAACTTAGTTCTAGGGTCAGAGTCATGGGCATTGTTGATTTATCCCATAGTCTTCCGATATGAAAACTTGCAGCTGTCTATCTTATTGGATGGTTTACAGGTAGAGTCTTTGCTTTTAGTGAAGCAACATTCTCTGGCTAGATAAGCTCATCTGAGACAAGAACAAGCATTCACAATTTCTAGTGGAAGGTATGAGCCCTTACACTTTTAGAATTAAACCACTTGATAGAAGTGGGACTTAAACAAGAACTGTCATCTGGGAAGGAAGAAATAACTATGGGAAAGAGAAACTGGGGGCCACAATGGATCCCCTTTGCTCATTCTGGTGCAGTTGTCAGGACAGTCACTTCCTGAAATGAGAAAGACAGCAGTCATAGGTCTCTCAAGTGTGACATTCGCCCTCTCAGAGAAATGCTGCTTAACAATATGAAGAAACCCAGGAGGATATGATGTCTGATTGCTCATGAGGTTCCACAACCCTCGCCTTCAGCTTTAGATTTCTTCTAGGCATGTGTCAGTGGCCAAGACAAGACTCAATGGCTTTGAAGTACCACTCCACTGGGAAAATGAGAGAATGAGTGACCTGAATTTTAAAATTCTGTTTTAACCCCTGTTCAAACCACTCACATCTTGTCCCTCCTTTTAAATAAAGGAAGCTTGAAGAGCCACATCTCATTCTGACCCTCTCACCATCTGCCCAGGAAGGTTGATGAGCCGTTCGAGCAGTACTTTGTAGGTGACAGCAGTCTGATTTAAAAACCTAGCTGCAAAGTCTTTACCTTGTGTGAATATGTTTTGAGGGATTTAGTACTTTTGAGTTAAGCCAAAATCAAGGTTTACCAGTTCATTATGTGGATAATCTCTCCGTAAGTACATATGCTTCAGTGATAGTACTGAATAATACTAGTGTTTTTGCCCCACATATTTGTAAATGACCATCTGGTATATATATATTTTTCCCCCAGAATAATTGTATTTTATAGTTTGGTATCATTGTCACAGTCTTTTTCATAATTTTCAAACATGTCTTCTTCACAGTTTAGCTATTTGATCGTTTTTCTAATGAGGTACTAGGGATCAAACTCAGGGCCTCACAAATGTGTGGCAAATGCTATACCCATAGCCCTAAGTTGAATTATTTTTAATTGTGCCCACCATGTGATTTGCTCCTAAGATAACCAAAGAAACATGAAAGTTTCTAACTAGTAATTTTTGTAATATACATGAGATGCAATACACACACACATGTCTCGGAATGACTTTATTACTTTTGGGTGATGGTATTTCCATTTTTTGTTAAAACTTAAGTTCATTTTCCTTTTTGTCAGTAGCTCCAAACCTTGCTGTGTGTCATAATCAACTGGGCAACTTCTTGAAAATATACTTTGATGCATTTCATTCCAGACCTATCAAATCAGGTTTCCAGAGGTAGATGTGCCTAGCAACTGTTTTCCAACAAATTCCCCAAAAAGCTTTTGTATAGCTGAGATGTGGCTGATCAGAAAAGAATTTTGGAAATAATGATATATAATATTATTTCTCACCCTTTAGTATAAATTTCAACGTGAAAGTAAGGCCTTAACTCTGGATGAGACCTCCAGGAATATTCAAAACTCAACTGGCTTATATTATTGTGCTTGGTCCTTATTTGGTACTTTGTTTTTCTCTAAAAAGAAAACATTCTCAGGGTTCCTTAAATATAAAAAGTATATACAATAAAAGTGTTGTTAAATACAAGGTGGTATCTTGCTGACTAAAAATGAATTTAAAAGAAAAGTAATATAGAACATGATTAGAATTATTATTTTTAAAATGAAAAACAATTTTAAAGTTTTTTTGTCACCCCAGAGTGGGGGAAAAAGGAGGAGGAGGAAAAAACTAATTAATTTCTATGAACTAATGATTGGAAACACTCATTTTTGATCCATGTTCTTTCACACTCTTCACTTAAAGCTTGAAACATACTTTGAACATTAGTGAAAGCTGCCAGATAAGCAGAAGAGGCATAATTGGGTGAAACAATTAGAAATTTTGTTTTAAAAATAATTTTTGGTGATCCCTAAAGTGAACATTGCTTGTATATATTGCTTTTGTATCATTTTGCTAGTGACAGTTCACTAGAGCCTAGGAGAATAATCTGGATGAGCTAGCTTCTCTCCAGCTTGCTGTCCTGGAGCTAATAGCCACATATCATTTCATTATATAAAATGTGAGTTTCTGGTTAACCAGAGTATAATGAAAGAAAATATATCTTTATCTGTGCAACCTTGTTTTATGCATATGCATATATTTGGAAATTGGTAACCATTGGCTTGCAGTGAATTCTCAGTTGTGCAGAAAATATCTCTAAAGCACCTACCACCCATTAGTGAGTCTGTTTCCTCTCTCCCCTCACTAAAATCATGAGCAAACTCATCACTTTTGAAAGCACTTGTCTAAAAGATAATATCTTCTAAGATATTTTTTCCCTTTTTGCAAATAATGCTCTTCAGATATAACCAGAAGAAATTGCTAAATCTTTGGCATTCTGTTTTGAAAAGATAATTAACCCCTAGGTTAAACAATTCAGTATTCATCCTTGAAATAGCTTTGCCCTGCCATGTTGGTTTTTGGTCCCATCTCCCTTCTGTTTTGCCTTCTCTTTCACTTTCTTGCTTGGCTCTTGTTAAACATGGTGACAAACCTCAGGCTGTGTGATAAAGCTAGAGGAATAAAGAAAGACAAGAAGTAACCAAGCTTTGAAATTCATCTTCCTGGCAAGCTGAAGTCAGTTCTTATGAAAGCAACTACAGCAAGAAACCTCCCTGGAACAGAAGAAATCCAGGTCTTACAAGTTATCCATAAACTCCACTTGAGCTGTTTCTAGCCACTGCTTTTGCCTACACATCCCTCTGACTGAGATTCTTTTTCTCCCCTGTCCAGGCATAGTTTTGCTTTCAAAGCTCTTTTAGATGTCACCTTTCAGGCCTGCTCCCTGCCCTCTTCCTGGCCAAAGAAAGTAATTACCACTGCTTTGTGCTGTAAAAACTTATGCCTTTATTAAAACTTGATTGCCTGTTCATATGATCATCTCTCCTACTGGGGTGGGCCTTTTTGGAGGGCAGGGGCCATCTTCATTTTTGATTCCCTGATACCTAGCAGAGTATCTGCAGATAGTATGTATTAAGTGAGCTTGGTAGTTGTTATTTCTATGCATATGTCACCTGTCCTTGGATCACATTTTTTAGCATAACCTGTCTAATAATTACATTATCATCTGGTGAGACTTATTCACAACCATGTTCAAATTTGGGGTTTTATTTTTAGTTGTTACTATAATTTTTACTGAAATATTATATGCATGCAGAAAATGCAAATCATGAGTATAGTTTAGTGTATTTTCTCAAAATGAACACATCATATAACTAGTACCCATACAGTTCTAGCAGTATAGAAATTGATCATAAAAAAATAAAAAATTGATTCTAACATAAACTTAAGTTTGTAAGAATAGTGTGGTTTACCACCATTTACTTGTGTGTGTATATGCATGTTATATATTTTCAGGCAAGAAAATAACATTGATGCCTGTGGGTTGTAGACATTTTTCCTCTGTTAAAGTGCTTTTTTATTCTCCCTGTTGCTGTCCCTTGGCAATTTCAAGGGAAATTGAATTTAAATATGCTTTTCTAGCTGCATTTAAATATATGTAAATAAAAACCTTAAAGGAAATGAAAATGCTTTACAAATATCCCATTAATTCCCCAAGCATCCCCATATGACTTTGAAAAAGACAGTTGTCATAGAATCAAAGGACTAGAAGAGACCCTGTTGTAGATCTTCCAGTGCCCATTAGAGAAAGATAACAAGTTGCTTTCTTTAAAATGTTCAGGAAAGGAAACATCACACTGTTTTTTAGTAGTCCTCAGTTTGGGGCTGTCCTGCAGACCTACAAGGGGTGAGGCATTCTATTCCTAGATGTTCTCATCCACTCCAAGGGCTATCTTTCAGTTATCCCCAGCAACCTGCCTATGGGTGCTCATATCCCACCTCCCTATTTCCAACCCAGCCTGCTTCTTTATCTCCTACCTCAAGCTGTGAAACCCTCTCCCTGGACCACCACCACATTCTTCACCACATACAATTTATTCCATCTCAAGGTTGCTTAAGTCTAGCCTTGTTTCTTTTTGAGTGCTGAAATCTTATTTCAGTCCCTCATCATTTTGAGACTTTAATTGTGGTGGTATTCCAATCACTCTCCCTTCCTCCAGTTTTCTTCTTTTTTTTTTTCTGCAGTTTGTTTCTTTAGACTGCCACTACTATAGAGATCATCCAAAAACACACATATCTTCAGGCTCTGTCAATTCCATTAGTTTGGAAGGTGAATGCACAGCATGATCCTGCATGTGCCTCTTCAGGCTCACCTCTCCCACCAATACCAGGTTCCACTGCTTGCTTACGCTGGAGCCATTTGCAGTCCAAATATGCTCTGCACTTTCCAACTCTTTCACCTTCTAGGAAAGGAGCCTCTTTATTTCACATCCTAACATTTCAGTATAATTGGAGATGTGATATTCTGTTTGAAAATGTCCATGTCAGAAATTCATTATTCCGTCATCTGTTGAGTTTTGTCACAATCCATGAAGGATGATTTGTCAGAAGTACTTAAATATCAACATAAAATATAAAGAAAAAAACACTGTACCATGAATGGACATGTCTTAACCTATTCTTTTTATACACTTCCCCTTCCCTACCCTCACAACCGTCTGTCTCTGTCTCCCCCCTCCTTCTCTTCATTTTCCTCATTTGAGCAATATTTATATTTCAATCACATGCTGGTTCTTCTTATATCACCACATATCTGTAGATTTGTAAATTGCTGGAAATGACATAACCGGAAGAGGGACTGATATGAAGTGGATAGTGACAGCAGATTTGTATAGTCTCAAGCTGAGATTCAAATTTCTTAAGTTTCATCACAAAAAGCCTGTGATCTAAGAGGTTTTACTAAATGCCACAACTACTTGGACAGACACTGAAAGGAAGAGAAGATTCAGGGTAATGAAGAAATGTGAACCTCAGCTTGAGGCTTAATTTTATGAACCCCCAGCATTTTTCATGGAAAATTATAGATTTTTAATTTTAAACATTTTTATATAAGCTTGTTTTCTGTTTTTGGTTTTAAAATTGTTATGTATTTAACTTTATACTAGACTATCATGTACTTGCTATAGGAGTATAGCTCATTTTATTTTCTCAAAATGAACTCACCAATATAACCAGCCCTCATTGCCAATAAATGGGACACAGCCAGTTCCCCCCAAAAGCCACATTTTGTGTCCTCTGACCCCTGTTTCCCCAACCATTCTTTAAACTTTTGAGTTACTTTTTCTTGTTTCTGAACTTCCTATGAATGGAATCAAAATCACAGTGTCTTTCACTCAGCATTATGCTTATTATATTCAATCATGATGTTATAGGGAATAATTCTTGCAAATATGTATTATTCCATTATTTGAATAGTATATAAATTGTTGAATCTGTTAGAGTGAATTTGGTTTTAGCAGTTTGGAGCTATTCTGAATAGTGCTGCTATGAATATTCCTAAACATGACTTTGATAAATGTATGTATTTGTTTCTGTTGGGTGTATACCTTGGAGTACAATTCCTATGTCAATAATATATGCTTATGCTTAGTTTTAGTAAATATTACTTAGATCTTCCAAAGATATCTTACCAATTCATGCTTCTCTCAGCTGTGAATCAAATTAAGTTGCTTCACATTCTCAATAACACTTCCCATTGCCAGTCTTCCTTCATTCCTTTCTTCTTTCCTATTTTTACCATTCTGCTGGTGTGTATTGTGTTACATTATTTTTCTTTTAATTTGTAATCTTTTATGAAATGTCTGTTTAAATCTTTTACCCATTTTTCTTCTCTGTTGTCTTTTTCTTATTTTAGTTCTTGAAATATTGTGGATTCAAATTCTTTGGATATGTGTTTAAATTCTTAATTTCTATTTTTAATAATTCCTAATTTTTAGTTTTAAAATATAAACTTTTCCCAACACCCTGAATGTTACAAAATGTTTTTAGTTTTAATGCAGCTAATTTTGATTTAGCCCCATCACATTATCTAGTCGAGATATAAAAAATGTTTGTCAACTTAAGGTGGTACCCATGGTAAAAATTATATAAGAATCTATGAAAGTGGGTGTACAACTAATATCCAGACATACCTATGCCCCCCTCTCATTTTTGTTTTAGAGTCTTATAGTTCTGCATAGTAGTTGGCTTCATCCTGACAAACCTTCTCATCTTACATTAAGTAATATTCAAATAAACAGGGCAAATTAGAGAATTTAAGAAATTTTATAAATTTTTACTATAGATTATTAGCTATCCTATATTGAAATTTAGCCCCAGAATTTTTTTTTACCTTAATAAAGTTATTCTACCTAATAATTGCCAGGCTTTAAGACCCACTCTCAAAATATGGCCCTTGGCCATTGAGAAAACAGAAGCAAGAAAGTTTCTCTGATCTTCTCCTGCCCTTTTTCCTTAGAGCCAGCCATCAGAGAATCTTCTGACCTTCCTCTAAAGTAGGTCATAAGACTATCCTTCAATGCAGAGGGGGGTCCTACCTATTGCTAGAAGAAAGGAAAGAAGACAGAGATTCCAAGAGGCATCTAAACAAACAGGCCTGACTAGTTATCCACAATTTATGACCATGGGTCTCACCCACTGTGTTAAATCAGATTTCTGCATGATTGTCCAGTCTTCATCAAAAATAAACACTCAATGGTTTTCCCTATTTCTTCGGGTCTTTGTTTTTAAAGATTCATATGTCACATGAAACTAATATTAAATGTAATTTTATGTTTTTCTCTTGTTATAGGGATCTTAGCCATGAACCTAGCCGTGGGTAAAAAAACTTCTCCCTTACAACATTTATTTTGATTGCTGCATAGTACTCCATTGTGTATAGATGCCACATTTTTTTATCCATTCATCTATTGAAGGGCATCTGGGTTGCTTCCACAGTCTAGCTATTGTGAATTGTGCTGCTATGAACATCGATGTGGCAGTATCCCTGTAGCATGCTCTTTTAAGGTCTTCAGGGAATAGTCCGAGAAGGGCAATAGCAGGGTCAAATGGTGGTTCCATTCCCATCTTTCCCAGGAATCTCCAAACTGCTTTCCAAATTGGCCACACCAATATGCAGTCCCACCAGCAATGTACAAGTGTACCCTTTTCTCCACATCCTCGCCAGCACTTGTTGTTGTTTGACTTCATAGTGGCTGCCAATCTTACTGGAGTGAGATGGTATCTTAGGGTACTATGCAGCAATAAAAAATGACAAAATCATAGAATTTGCAGGGAAATGGATGGCACTAGAGCAGATTATGCTTAGTGAAGCTAGCCAATCCCTAAAAAACAAATACCAAATGTCTTCTTTGATATAATGAGAGCAACTATGAACAGAGCAGGGAGGAAGAGCAGGAAGAAAAGATTAACATTAAACAGAGACATGAGATGGGAGGGAAAGGGAGAGAAAAGGGAAATTGCATGGAAATGAAGAGAGACCCTCATTGCTATACAAAATTATATATAAGAGGTTGTGAGGGGAATGGGAAAATAAACAAGGAGAGAAATGAATTACGGTAGATGGGGTAGAGAGAGAAGATGGGAGGGGAGGGGAGGGGGGATAGTAGGGGATAGGAAAGGTAGCAGAATACAACAATTACTAATAGGGCATTATGTAAAATTGTGGATGTGTAACCGACATGATTCTGCAATCTGCATTTGGGGTAATATTGGGGGTTCATAACCCTCTTCAATCTAATGTATGAAATATGATATGTCAAGAGCTTTGTAATGTTGTGAACAACCAATTTAAAAAAAAAGAAAATAAAAAGGACTGAGGATGTAATAAATAAATAAATAAATAAATAAATAAATAAATAAATAAATAAAAATTAAAAAAAGAAGGAAAAAAAAACATTTATTTTGAGTTTTTAAAGTGGCGTTTTTAGAGCCCTCTCTCTTACCTAGAAAGAGTTAACTTACATTGTTTCATATTATTTTTGTCTCTCTGAAATATGCCTTAAATCTATAATTTTTCATTAAGTAGAACTCAAATATAAGTACAATAGCATAATATCAGAATATTATTTTTTCCTTCCCCTTCATAGGTCTTTACTTACTGTGTGTTTGTCTCCTATACATGTACCATCTGAGGGGGATAAAACTTGCAATGAGAAGAAATTCAAGGAAGAAAAGTTTCCCTTTTTCTTCTTCCCTAATTACCTCATCCCTTTAGCTCATTCTTTCTCTTTCAAATAGCACCTATGTCATCTTAAAGTTTCCTTTAAGTTGATCGTGTTTGTGTTGTCAGCAATGATAGTGTGTTAAACATAAAAATGACTTATGAATGTCTAGAGTTAGGCACAGCAAATCACCTTCCCTTCTTACAATCCAGGTGACCAGATGGCCTCACTCCTGTTGGCTCATGCTCCTCATTTTCTCTCTTTCCTCCCTGCTGTGGATGTAGATTCCTTGAGCTGCTTACCAATCTTGTTTGAGAAAATGGCCTTCAGGCTTTGAGGCTACAACTTTTCTGTTCATCTCTTATTCCCTCATTCCCTGGCTCCACTTCCTTGTTAAGGAATGAAAAATGTGAGGGTGAATATAAACATAGTGTTTGTTTAATGTACATCATTGATTCTAATTTGTGAATGGAAGGTAGGTAAGTTACCTAATTGTGTCTTGCTACAAGATTCTTGATCTTTTACATACAACTTTAATCTTTTCTTAGGATACCTAAGCTAGAATTAAATTTGCTTCCTCCCATGGCATTTTTTTTAATCACATCTATGTCCACTGTTGGCTAATTTTACAGATAGAGAAGGGCTTGCTGTTAGACCTAGCATCTAGTAAATCCCAGTAAACTGGCTGATTAAATTTTACCAGGTCTATCCTTGTAATTAATATTCGTAGACATCATTTACTGAGCACTCTGTAAGTAACAAGGTCCATGTACTACCTTACTCAATTCTTTCAAGTCCTATGAAGCAAGTCAAACTATTTTTATTTCCAAAGTAAATAGAGAAATCATTTGTGTAGGATCTCAGAGGTAGAATACAGCAGAGATGGTTTGGAACTCAGATCTTTCTGACTCTGAAATATGTATTTCTTAAATCCTATGCTTAAATGTTTCTTAATTGTTTTTTAATCTGGGTGTCTTTTCAAAGGAAATAAAAAGGAATGAAATATCTCTGCAGCATAGTTTTGAACAAGTCTGTAAATAGACGTATATACAATATCAAAACTTCAAATGGTACAAGTGTGTTATGTTTCATTATTGTAAGTATATCCTGTTTTATTTTCCAGGTTCCTCCTTCTGTTGTGTTTTTGTAGTGCTTTGCAGGAGTCACCTTAACTCTCTGGTGTATATTAAGTAGATTGAAGTTCAAATCTCAGCTTTTTTATTATGTGATGTTAATCTCTCATGCCTCAGTTTTCTGTTTTTATAAAACTCATAGAATAAACATACTTACTAGTTTGGGGTACCAAATAAATTTTATATTTAAAAGTTTTATGCAGAATGACTAATCCTGAGTAATGACATGAAAGACCATAGATAGAGATGCTATTGTACTTCTGATGCTACTAATACTGGTTTTATCATCATTGATATCATCATGGATCTGAGTATCACATGTTGATATTAATATTGCCATTTAATAAATGAAGATATGAACACAGAGAAGAATTAAGTGATCAGCTCATATTACTACATATGGAGTAAAGAATTCCTGACTCTTGTATCTGGTGTATTTTTTCTGCTATATCATGCAGCCTCCAACAGTTCAGTATTAGGATGCCAAATACATTCAAGATTCAAATTGCAATTCAGAAGATGGAATGTAGTTGGTTTATTTTATACAGCACATTATTCTAAAGGATCACATTCTTAACAAAATGCAAATTCAAACCTTCAAATCCCTTTACTAATCCCTCTACTAACAGTTGTTAATTTTGATACTTTGAATTTAAGCATGAAGAATAGTTCTTCAGAGCATGATCAGAAGAGACAGGAGGCCAGTAAAGAGAGAGTTTAAATGTCAGTCCTGCCTGAAATGTTCTTAATACATGAAAGTATATCACTTTACTCTTTAAAAAGAAAAAAGGAGAAAGGAGAAGGAAAAAAAAAAGAAGAAAGAACCTCTATAACTGAGAAAGCCATTGATTGTAAACAAGTTCAAATTTTTACAGATGATGTGTGAGGGAAAATATCTCAGTATGCAAAAAGACACAAGGTAAATTTATGCAGTGGTCAAGCTGATTAACCAAAATTCGATTGCATTCAAGTCAGTCTGTGGTTGTTACTATAACAGATGCAGAACTGACTTGATCTGAAGAATTCCCTTCTGGGTTCTGCAAGCTGTTATCTGAAGGAGTAGATTTTTAAAGTGGTACCACTTAAAGGTACCTCCATGGATTAGTGAGATTATAGGTTTTAACCATACAAAGTTGAGAAATATACCACTTGTGTATGTTCTCTTTTTATGTCTTAGTATTTGCCTGTAGGTCAATTCATCTTAACTGAGACCTCCCTAGCATAACAGCAGCTCCGGTTCCCAGAACAAAGAGAGGAGGGAGCTAAAGGGAGCACAGTTCTTAAGCAACCTAGGGAAGGCTTTGACAAGATGTCCACCTTGGTCTGACTGGTGCCTGTGCTTGCCACTTCTCTGGAGACTTCTCTCCACAGTTTTTTTCTATTTCAGCTGGCCTCTCTGGATCCCTTCCCGTCTCACTCACCTGTCTCCAATGTGGTGCCCTCATTTTGGAAGACCATCTTCTTGGCCAGGATCTCCATAAAAATGATGCCTGGCCTTTGTTACCATGAATCCAGTTTTGGTCAGTGGAGTCTATATAGTAGCTCATTTGTATCTTTAGAACTCATATATTTTATACTAGACTGGGAAGATCTTTGAAAGTAAGAATTTGTGTATAAAGGGGAGGTGAATCTAATATTTAATGAGTAACTACCAAATTCTCAATGTTTGGTTGAATGGGTTAATTCCTTTAGAACTCAAAGCAACCTTTTTGAGATAAGTCCATTTTTACAGACAAGAGAAAGGCAAGGTTATGAATAACTTGCTCAAGATGGCACACTTAGCTAAACCAAGATTCAGTCAGACTTACGTGGCCTACACAGTGCCTGAGTTTTCTTCTGTTTTCCATGTCTCATGCTTTAGCATAAAACTTGTAGTATGTCCTCAATAAATGATAAATGGTCACATAACACATACAGTCATTAAAGTAAGACAAAATTGACTTCAAATTCATTCTCTTTGACATGACCTTAGGTTTGAATTAAAAATACTTACCTTAGAGGCATGAGGAGCAATGAAAGCATGTATGTAACCTTTCAACTTCTTATATAAAATGTATGCTTAATAGGGTATTTCCCTTTCCCCTCTACTATCCTCTCATATAAATGTTTTGCAGTATTGAGCTATCTTTCTTCTACTTATTATACAAAATCACTGCAAGAATTATTCTTTCCTATTTAAATTGTCATACTACCTGCTATGTCAAATATATACAGATTTTTTTTTATTAGGCATTTTTGATGTTGAACATTACACAGTAAGGTGTTATAAATTTTCAAAGTGTTCCCTCAAATTCTGTAAATTAATCAGTATTATTTTTTTTCCTCTATAAATGACCAGGTGTTGTTCAGTTCAACAAAATATATAAAGTGCACTGGTTTTAGTCTGTAATAACATTTTCTGAAAACTTCATATTTTCATATCTGCAAAGGAGAGTCTTCTATGTACAAGTATTATTCAGCACTTTTGCTAATATTTGCTTATGATATTGCATTTAAGGTCTTATTTCCTTTTTGTAATGACATTGCTGAATCTTTTTTTTTAAATCTATGTTTTGAGAAGTTTTGATGAGATATTTTTAAGTCAATTTTAAAAATGACATCTGATCTGAAATAACCTAAAGGAAAATGTCATTTTTTCTATTAAATATAAAATCAAATTTCTGAACATAGAATTTTCAGAGTTTTAGTGATTCACTTTAGAAGTTGAATTAGAGAATAAGAATGAAGTTGGAATTTTTTATTTTAAGAATGCTTACATGTACTGTTACGCACTTTGAGAAATAAACTTTTTGCATTCATTTTGCTTAATAGTTGTATTTTTACATCTTGAAAATAAAGTGACACCAAATGGACCAAAGAGAGTCACCAGCACCTTTCTGTGGGGTGGAATTGCTATTGATTTATGACAAGTGCCCGTAAGAGCAGGCAGGGTACAGTTGTTGCTGTCAGATGAGAACTGAACACAGACAGGTTTTGTTATCAATCACTGGTTGTCAGTGTAAGCCAGCAGCGGCTGTTATAATTGATTTGATGGCTCCGAATGACTTGAGCTTTGTGGCCAAAGAGGATCGTGGCAACTCAGCCATGCATGACATTGACATGAAGAGGAAGTGACATTACTCCTTAGAAGCAAAGTTAGATGACTTAAAGGGGCAAATTACTTACCAACTCAATAATTCATAAACTTATGACATGAGATGATATAGATGAGAAAAAAACAAGTTTTTACTTTCCATGGTTAGGCTTGAGGTGCTTTCTGTGGGATCAGACCAGCCTTCCTTACTTCGTTTTCTCTACTTAAGTAATCTGTGATCCATAAATAATATTCACATGTATTAATGCTGATCATCACCTACTATGTATCTGTTCCACTACTAAACCACTTGAAGAGAGCATGAGGTGGTGTAGGGGGAGGGCAAAGAAAGGGATATCATAAAAATCAGATATCTACCTTAATTCCTGAGTCTGAAGAATATGAGTAAAATTGTATTAATTTCAGAAGCTAAACAATAAAAGTTTAAAGTTCTTAACTATTTCATGCTTAGTGATAGTCTAAATCCACCAGATTTCTGAATACATGTATGTATTAGTCAGTTGGACTCACATACAGGTGTGTGTGTGTGTGATGGCAACATGGTTTCCATACTAATCATGCCAGTTTTCTGACATACATAGGTGCTTATCTGGGCCAGACAAGGAAATTATTTCACTCAGCTACTGTGATTAGCATTCACTTCTTTGAGCCCTGGGCTGGGAAAGGCTTACTTGGAAATAGTATGTGGTCATTTAGTAATGTTGTTATGGGTGCTGAACAGAGAATTGTGATAGTATGTGCCAAACATTTGTCCTAACTGAACAATACTTATCTATTGAGTTAGGGTGGCTGTTTGCTTGCAATTTTATTTTCCCATGCAAATATTTATTGAAAACCTAAGGAGCCGTGTTTCCACTGGTACAAAAGACTTAAATGTTTAGACCCACCTATTTTAGAAATCTTCCTTCAAATTATATCTATAGATTATTCTTCAAGATTGTATGTTTTTCTTTTGTAAGGACTTCTTCCAACAATCTGAAGTTAGATATTTTTGTTTTAATCTTTGGAATAAAATGATAGGACACAAGTTATACTAGGTTTTCAATGGTAGCTTTTGTTATTTTCTTCTCAGTAGTTATGCTTAGGTTATTTATATTTGGAGTTGAAAAGTTTTATGGAAATTAAGTTCTAACTTTGTTGAAATAGAAATCTGTTTCTTGAAAGTTTTACTTAGTAATGAACATTTTTATATTTGCTAATGTGCTTATCTATTAAGGTATTCTCTTAATAGTCTCATTTGGATAAAATTGCCTATAATTCAGTAACAGTTCTTAATGAGCAATGATGTAAGAAGTAAAGTTAACATCTGAGTGCAGTAAAAATTACATGTTCTAGAAATCAAAGGAAACCAAAGCTTTTCTATCCCCAGTGCTTTTCAGACTTTTTAGACTGGAGCCCACATTTAGAAAAACCAAATACTAATGTTCTACTATATACACATATGCATACACCCCTATCTATAAAACTGAAAACACAAACCTACAACTTTTGCCCTTTACTACATGTTCTATTTCATTTTCTAATCCATTCTTCTAATCTATTTTATTCTATTAAAACAAGAATATCTAGTACAATGCTAGTTTTCATCCTCAGAGATCTGAACAATGGGAAATAATGTTCTACTAGACTCTCTCTCCTTTAACTAATTAAGAATCTGAAACTGAGCCAGGCATGGTGGTGCTTGCCTGTAATCCCAGTTGCTCAGGAGGTTGAGGCAGCTGGATCGCAAATTCAAAACCAGCCTTAGTGAGACCCTAAGTAACTTAGCAAAATCCTTTCTCCAAAAAAAAAAAAAGGATGGGGGTGGTGTTGCTCAGTGGTTATGCTCCCCTGGGTTTCATCCCCAGTATCAGGGGGGAAAAAAAAACTGAAGCCAAAACTAAGTACATTTTGTAAAAGTAAGAGTGTGTGTGTGTGTGTGTGTGTGTGTGTGTGTGTGTGTGTGTCTATATATCTGTGTAAAACTCGATTAAAAACGATAAGAGAATAAAGTACCAGGAGTTAAGCCCTGGGCCCTCAAGGAATTTATACGTAAATAGGACAAAAACAAATATTAAGAACCAACCTCCTGAATACCAACTTAAAAAGAATTATAAATAATGTGGAAATAATTGAAAATAATTCTTACCAATGTGGAGAATATGACTAAAGAAATAAATGAAAATAAGACTTGAGCTAAATATAATTTGAACTAAATTTTGAAGGAATAGAAAATTATAAACTTCTTCTAAGAAAACTTCTTAACATACAGGAAAGAAAACAAACAAATCTTATGAAATAGTGAGGTCAAAGTTGAAGATTGTTAACATTCTTTCACTCTATTAGCAAAATTACACCGCTATTCTAAATTAATCAAGTATCCCACAAAGAATCAGCATTTTTAACACACTGGATCATTTCTCATAATAGCAGGCTTTGAAATATTTTGAATGACATGAACACCAGAATATGACAGATGATCTATAAAAAAACAGGTAGAAGTTAAAAATCTTCAAATTCAAGTGAAGTCAGCAAGGGGAAAAAATAAGCAAGATTTTTTTCTAAATTTGATTATGAACCATTTTTATTTTAGCTGTGCAAAGCTAAACAGGATAACGTTTTGGTTCTTGCTATTTTTCTTTTTTTTTAAATAACCATATTGGACTGAAGATAACAAGCAGCCTTGTATGATCTTTGAATATGGCAATTATGTCTTTTATGTTGATTTACTCATTCTATTTCTAAGCTTTTTAACTGTGGTGATCAGTGTAATTACAGAGTTGCCTTTCAGTGTGAAGTCACAATTTGCAGGTCAAAAATATGATACCGAAGTAGGTAGGGTGGCTGTCTAATTAGATTGCTTAATATTTATCAAACTGACATTTTTTTGTTATTGTGCTATTGCTTGTTTCAGTGTCCCAAATATTCTTTCTTAATATAATTATACTATTGGATTTTCTTATGCACTTTGAGACATTGATCAGAATTAAATGTTTAACTGCGAAATGTTTGCTGTTGGACATGAAATCTAGCTTCTGCCTCACCGTAGTAGTAGAATGCTGAGAAACCCACTCAGTTGATGCTCATTTTGCATATCATCCAGACCACATGTTCGGGCTCAAGCTGCCTTTTGTGAGGAAGAAACAATAGTCAGTACACATGGTAGGAAAGTTCTAGTTCTGGACTTGTTAGAGGAACCAATAGAAAACTGGTATTGACAAGAAAGTGATGAATGAATGGGGAGAAAGGAGAGACACTGGCACCAGATTGCTGTGATCTTTATATGTAGATAAGGGTTTGGATTTTATGCTGACAGCAATAATGCTATATCACTTTTATTGGGCACTTACTAGGTGCCAAGAACTGTGTTAAATATTTTATACACATATCTCATTTTATCATCACAATGTCCCAACCTTGTGAAATAGATGATAATATTATCTCTGCTTTATGGATGGCAAATGGGAGATTCAAAAAAGTTAAGCAATTTGCTGGTGTAGCAAAGCTAGACTGAGGTGGAATGGTTTTAAATTCCTATATTTTTCAGAGCTCACATTCTTAGCAACTCTGGTACACTTTTTTATACCAACTTCTTTTTACCTTTAACTAAATTTACTTTCCTGTTGATTTTTCTAAAAAAAAAAAAATATTATCTTTGAGTAGTTAAATGTATGAGCAACAGAAAAGTAACGGATTTACTTTTCCATAATGTATTTCTGCCTACAATTTCTCCTTTTATAATGAAGATAATATAAAAGCTATTAGCTCTTTCCATTTTATTGTATTTCTTTTTATTTTGTTTGCCCTTATGAAGTCAAGTTCCAGCACTTTTCCTTTATGTTTTAAGCACTTCAGGATTTATGAAACATGAGGGTGTAAAATCATCCTACTGCTAGAGTAGAGATAAAAATTAAAATGCTACTAGAGACTAGGTACATAATGGGAATGGGCATGCCAAACTGACCAGAGGGAAATTGAAGGATATGTGCCCTGTGTAAAGAGGAAAATTGCTGCTCAGGTCAGCCACATGATGCCAGGGTATGGTTTTTCTGTTTCCCTTAAGAAAACGGAAGTCCATATTTTTATGTGAAATACTACATTTTATTTTAACTTTTAAAAAGTACTGTGATCAAATAACTTTTCAAGATCCCAACTAAATTTTCTTCTAATTTTTTTTTCCTTTTTCAAAACTATATTTAATTCTCTGATCCATCTGGATTTTGTCTTGACTCATAGTATTTCGTATCAATTTAATTCTTTTTAACTTTCTATGTTGAAGTAATATATTCACAGGAAATTATAAAAATAGTATAAAGAGATCCCATGGACCCAAATTTCCCCCAGTGGCAACATGTAACATATAACCAAGAAATTGATACTTGTCCATTCTACAGATCTTATTCAGATTTCATCAGTTTTGCATGCATACATTTATATACGTGTGCGGGTCTGTGCAACTGATCATCTTCATGACATATATAACTACCACCACAGTCAAGATATGAATTCCACTCCCACAAAGATCTAGTGCTACCCTTTTGTGATAAATTGTTTTGGGTTCTCCCTCCACCACCATTGAATACACTATCACTGTGGCCTGTGTGCCAGAACTGCCATTATAGTGCAAATTTTTGAATGATCATTTTCTTATCTACTTAATTATTGATTGCTTTTATATTAGGATTCTTTCTTGTTATTATTCCAATTATTATTGTTATGCCTCCTTGCAGTTACTGTATCTTACCAAATTAGAAGGAGAAAGAAATATTTTCTCATACCAGCCAAGGGTACATGTTCTAAGTAATTGTCAGTTTTTTACATCAGAACTCATCTCTTCTAAGGTGATTCCTTGGATGTGTGTTTGGGTTTGGTTTGTTGTTTGTTTTTAGCTAACTGTAATCAAGATTCCTAGTACTTTGGTGGAACTGTTAAAGTCCATACCTTGCCATGAATCCTGATGCTTCTCTTCTTCATCACAGGTCACATACTGCCAGGGCATATTTTAGCTTGCAAAGTCACTCAGGGATTTCTACTCCCAGGAGCCTGGGGCGGGGGGGGGGGGGGGGGGGGGTTAAGGTGCACAGTCAGCTCACTTCTCAAGTCTTGGGCTGATCCATCCTCTTCTAGGCCTTCTTTGGGACTTCCTACTTTTTCTTGAAATAGATTTCTACCTTCGTTATATTGTGTTTCTTACTTACAGTTCTCACACGTGCCCTTTTCTACTTCTACAGATGGAGAAAAATCCATGTATATAAGTACATTGGCTTTTTTTCACTAAGTATCCATACTCCGCTATGTATTGATTAAAAAAATTAATTGTATCTTATTATATTCACCTATTTTTATATCAGTTCACCTATTTTATATTCATTCTATATAGTTTTTCTTTTTATATTCTATAACTATTATTTATACATGTTTCAATTAACTCTAACTATATTCATTTTATAACTTTATTTTTAAACAGGTAATACTTTCTTAAGGTTAAAAAAATGAAATTTTACAAAAATTTTAATTCTACCCCTGTCTTTTGAACATGCAATCTCTTTTCACATTCAATTAATATAATTAGGGGCTGGAATTGTGGCTCAGTGGTAGAGTGCTCGCCTAGCATGCATGAGGCCTGGGTTCGAACCTCAGCATCATATAAATGTAAAATAAAGATATGTGTCCACCGAAAACTAAAAAATAAATATTAAAAAAGAGAAAACAGTAACTGCTTTAAAAAATATTATAATTATCCCTCCCTTTTCTTTTTTGAATGCATCTTATATCTTTATATTCTTTTCTCACTTTTATTGGGTTATTTGGCCTTTTTCTTAATTATTTCTTAGGTATTCTGTATTTGTTAGTTCAAAAAGGTACCAATCAATATTATATTATTTACAATAAACTTACCAACAGAATTTTTCTTAGAAATAGATAAACTCATGCTGGAAATCAAATGGAAAATTAAGCAAAAACTAAGGAAGAAAAAAAATAACCACTGGGGTTGGGGGCAGAGTCAGGCAGTGCTAGCCTTATCAGATATTAAAACATGAAGTAATAAGCAAGAAATTAGGAGAATATATTACAATTCAAAGTGCTGATTTCTCTTTTGTTTTCTTCTTAATGCCCAAACCTTCGGACTTATCTAGTAAGAAGCCTCTTTGAAAAACAAAACAACAACAAAACACCCCAGACATATTAAAAATATGCCATTATCCCATGTCCATTTTGCCATTTCTCCCCATCTGCTGCAGTATTTGGAATCATTTCCTCTGCACACTCACTTCCTTTAGTGGAATGTTCACAACTGAAATGTAGGCATCAGGACTGCTTTTCAAGTTACATGTATGGTGGTGGGCCAGTTGTGTAAGGCCATAGATAGGCCTCTTGAGTTACAGACTGGACATACCCCTTTGTCTAATTTCACAAAGGTTTTTCTCTATCAGGTTTTCCTAGAAAAAAGGTTTTTCTCTATCAGGTTTTTGCTACCATAGGTAGGCAGTGTTTTGCCCATGTATATGCAAACTTATTTCATCACAAAATTTCACTGGCATAGTTAATTTTTTTAATATATGTGAGGAACTTCAAACACAGAGAGATTAAGTTAAGTTGCCCAAAGTTAAATAGCTAGTGGATGGGGTTGCCCAAAGTTTAAATAGCAGAGTTTGGGTTTAAATTCTTTTCTTGAGAAAGAAGAGTAGATGATGATAAGGATTCTGGTAGGATGGTTTCCAAATTCATAGGTTCATTTTTGGCAGATATTTGGAAAGGAGGTACACTGAGAACCAGCCCAAACAACTTCTAAAAAGTTTTCTTCCCAGGATATCAAATAATTGTTTATTATTTTCTAGTGACCTCATGGATATTGGACCTAATTATTTTCCCAGTTTCCTAAATAACTTGTTTCCCCTAAGGAACTATAGCCTGGAGTTAACCCCCAGCTGTGGAGAAGGCAGAGCAAATACCCACTTCATTACTGCAGTTCACAGTGACCTTGTGAAAAATCCACAGAGAATTGCTTTGTTTTTGAAGAGGTTTCTTCAGATAGAATTAATTCCCTGCCCCATTGAGAGACATGGTAAGGAACAAAACATTTAGTGTAAAAAGAGACTCTATTTCTATTTCTTTGAAGTCCTTTAATCTCTTTATAGAAAAGATAACTTATATGAAAGGGCTTTATAACTGAGTACATTTTATTATCATCATTGATTTCTAACCTCTAATCTCTATTCCATTCACTGGAAGCTCTTAGAGAACAGTCTTATATGCTTTCATTTTTCTTATTTGTATTTACTGCTTTGCTCTTAAGGCTATTTTTTCCTACTATACTGCATTTTAACACCCATTTGCCTATTTTTCTTAAATATTGAGTAAAGACAGCTAAACCATCATCAGTTAAAGACTGACATTGAGATAGGAAGAGTCCAACAGTTCAGCATCTTATGAGTGAAAGATCATCCCTCTAAGGCCAACCTAGAGGAGTGAGTCTCTCAGGCTAAATGCTCATGGGAGAAATAGGTAAAGTGGTAGCAGATTGCTGAGTTATTTAACTGGGCCAAGAGACTTATGAAAATGGGGCTCTGAAATAGGAATCTGTACCTATTCATAGTACAGAGCCTAGTGACAGAAAGGTCAGAAACATGAGTGGGCATCCCAACCCAGCCATTGCCATAGGTTGATGTCACCTTTCCCACAAGTGTTAGGTTCACATTCACTACATCTGTGAAGAATGAACTTGTACAGTTCATAAATTATTTGAATCAGTGTTACCTGTTTCATTGTATATGCATGTAGAAGAAAACATCAGTTACACATATAGAATTACAAACATGTATAGAAAACTTCAGGCACACCTCATACATACTATTTATATAGAAATGGAAGTAGTTGGTTTTGTAAAATTTGTTTATATAAAATAACAATATATACAAATCTATATATTTAATTTTATAATAATGCACTTATAAAGTGAAGTTCTGACTTGTCTGATAGAATAGCCTTTACAATCTGTAAAATACAATGGCAGCCATGTTTTCAGAAGACATGCCTCCTGACCAAGTTAATAATCAAGTTTGAATCTTAGTAGGTAATTATAAAGGGTTAGCAGAGAAAGGCATTGGTTATCAAAGTATATGATACCATGTTTTTTCCCTGTGTATTTTATCTGTGTAATAAAGCTTTGTATTAAGTTGGTTTCGCTGTTTAAAATGGTTGTGTTCGTGTTCTAGCAATAATTGCAGAGGTTTGAGTTATTATAAACTTTGAATATCAATTCCTCCCTTTCTATGACATTCTACCACTACGGAAGTCAGGCTTGCGAGGTCTAATTACTGCAGCATTTTGATATCCCCAGCTACAATATTGGGAAGAATTTAAGCCATGATAGAATTCACTGGTGACACCGTTGTAACTATAAAGCACAGATTGTGTTTTCAAGCTTTTCCAGGATGGAATCAAGTATTGGTTGATGTTAAATAGTCTTGCTGCAAGTTCAGAAGTGCAGTGGACAATTTTAATATGAAATGCTAATTATTTGCAGTAGAATGTAAATAAGGTGGCACTAAGTCCTATTTGCAGTGACTAATGAAAGCTGTTGTACTGTAATCAGTGAGATACAGAGCAACAGGGCAATTCATTAGGAAAAACCATAGTTGACAAGAAGCTAAAGTATGGCAGTCTAGACCTTTCCTCTTGCTTCTGTTTATTTCTATTATTTCTTCTTATTGATAATGATAGGTCCTACATAAGAACATATAACAAGGATAAGAAGAAACTAGCTGCTAAATTTTGCCAGCCTATGCTGAATGTCTACAGACTGTCTTTCTTAGCTTTTCTTTGCCTATGAAAAACAACTGCCGTATTAGGCTGATTGAAAATATAGTGATTTTCTACTCCGAAAATGGCTAGTCTGAGAATTTTTCATGTTATCACTCCAGACTTGAGCAAAACTTAACTATGTTACAAATTATTTTATTTTCTAGACATAAATTACATTTCAAAATTTGGCCACATTTTCACTTCCCATACTTTAGCAGAATACTTTTAACAAATAAAAGCACTAAGTTGCTTGATACTGCTCTCTTTTCTGTGTTACAGAGTACATGCTTTGGTTAAAAAAATGTTGAAACTCTAGAATAGCTTTTCTGTTCTGAGGTATTCATCACAGCAACAACAGTACAAGGTACTACACTGATTTCAACTTTGCATAGCCAAATTTCTAACTTATTGAAGTATTAAAGACAACAAAATCAGTGTTTTCTATTCTCCGAAGATGCAAAAATTCAAATAGGTGACTTTTATTATGCATAATCTTCAGAACTGTTTTTTTTTCCACTATCGATGACAACTATAGAAGACAATCAGCTCTTTTAACTCCATCAGTAATTTATGATCTGTCTCTTCTTTGAGAGGATTTGAAGGTGACTTGTCTATGTAAAGATGGAGGGAAATTTGTAGAGTCCATACTATGACTTACTTTTTAGTTTCCTGACATCCCAGGCAGGGAAGGAAGAAGAGCTGGTTATAGAACACCAAAAATTGAGCTACTTCCTCTGGAAGTGAGTATTTGAATCTAGGTTTGAACAATCTCAAGAAATACTAAAGTCTGAGGCCAGTTAAGAGTTCTGTGTACCTGTTTTTTGTCCATTACTTATAATGCCATAAATTACTGACACTGTGCCAGTTCCTTCTGTGTAAAAGTAGACATCTTAAATCCTTTAGGTAGTCTCAGGCTCCTGAGCTGGTATGGAATAAATCACTATGTACTGGTAGTACATAGAAGGGCTGTTTGGGATCTTCTTCAGCTAACCTAGCCAGAAATAAGAGGATGGTTAGTTGGATTTGAATTTCAGACAAACAAGTTAACTTCTTTAACATAAGCATGTTCCAATTTGAACCCACACTATGAATTCACCTAGGTTTTCACATAGATATAGAAATGTTGCAAATAACTTTAAAAGAATCATGAGTTAACAGCTTGATTACTAAAGTATAGTTACAAATGGGATATACTTATACTAAAAAGTTATTCATTGTTTAATTTACCTGAAATTCAAATTCAACCAAGTCTCCTCATTTTCATTTTAACAAAGAAAAAAGAAAAAAATATATATATGTAGGCTAAATCTTACCCACAATTTATAGATAAAGCCTTTTTATCACAAACACTGGCGCATAGTGATTGCCAATCTTGTCAAGATATTGGTGCGGATAAACCAGTGTTTTCCAGCAAAGCTGAATCTTTAGGCAGGACATAATACAAGAAAATCTTTTATCAAAGGACTTGAGCTAGGTGTGGTGGCACAACCTATAATCCCAGCTACTTGCCTGTAATCCCAACTACTTACTTAGGTGGATGAAGCAGGAGGATCTGGAGTTTGAGACCATCTCCAAAAAAAAAAAAAAAAAAAAAAAAAAAACAAATCTAAATGTTTCAAAATGTATTGGTGTGAAAAGCCACACAACATACTTAAACTAAGTTTCCAATTTAACTTGCCAGATACATAATGTCTCATGGAAAGTTAGATGGCTAAGTTGGCAAGAGTGGATGTAGCATATGTCAGAACCCCACTGATTCTATGAATTAATGAGAGCCTGCAGCTATTGGGACTGTAATAAGGTATCTCCAACTCTGAGCAGGTTAGTTTTTTGGTACTAATGTCCTTTTATACTTGGGTTTTTAAATCTTAGATATTGTCCTGGGAGAACAATCTGGACACCACAGGTCAAGAGAGTATTTTAAGCATTGGACTCTCCTGGTCCTGGAACCTATTTCACTGTCACCACAGCACAACTTCATTCAAAGAGGGGGAAAGAAAGAGAGTACCCATTAATGTCACCACTATTCTGGTCTGCTCCTTTCCTGTAGACCTTGAGAAAGTGCATTGTCTCTCCTCTTCCCTACAGAATAGGAAATTGCTTTCTTGGAATGGGAGGTATATGTGTTCAGGGTTCTGTTACAGAAACCAGAATCCAGTTTAAGCAAAAAAGAATTTAAAATGGCAAAGTAAGTGGATTCCAGTATTACTGGGAGGACTTAAGAAACAATCTACCTTGAACTTTTTTTGGTTGTAGTTGGACACGATACATTTATTTTGTTTATTTTTATGTGGGGCTGAGGATCAAACCCAGTGCTTCACACATGTGAGGCAAGCGCTCTACTGCTGAGCCACAACCCCAGCCCCCTAGCTTGAACTTTGATGAACTACATCCAAAGCCATAATACTGGTCACCAAGGTAATTCCCTCCTCTATGACAAAGAAGCTGAACTGGGAAGCTGCTGGTTCAGATCCTCACTGCCACTCCCTGACAGGAAGCCATGATCAGAAGGCCACTGCTGTTACTGCCACCTGAAGAACCATGCAGATCACACCAGTAGCCTTTAGTCCACACCAGTAGATTAGATAGCTGTCTTACTGACTTTCAGTCCTCATAGCTAGTGACCACACAACCAAATGCTTCCAAAGTCACACTTGGAAGCAACATCAGCAAAAACCTGACTTCTCCCTCATCTCCAGCTTTCTAAACCATAAGCAGTTTGGAGACTGGCCAAACCAAATCACGTCCAAATTTCAAGAGAAACTCAGGTGTAGTGTTTAGCTTTCCATTCACTGCAGTACCAGAAAGGTGTTCTAGCAGATAGATGGTTTAAAATGGACACAGAATGCCAGTCTGCCACAAACAGAATACAGTACCATGTTCACAAGAAATGATATCTCAGTAATTTCCCTGAAACTAACAGGAAAAGTCAATAAAGACCATGTGGAAAAATTGGAGGCTTTTTTGAAAAATGTTTCCTGAGGACCCTCTATAAATTAAAGCGTCCTTGGTCCTTCTATAAAGTCATGTACCAATTCTTGAATAGCAAGCTGCTTTTCTGACTTTGAATCCCTAAGAATCTTGAACTTTTGACAGGAGTATTTAGATGTCTTATGGAAAATATTTTGAAAACAGTTTTCTATCCAACGTAAAATCTTCTTCGTAGAGTTGTATCTTTATCCAAAAGCTTTAGTATTGTCAAGTGAAGCACTGCAGTTATAAGCACAAGCAGCAGCCAGTACTCTCTGGCCATGACTTTGGTAGTACAGCTTTCAGAATATCTACCTTAATTAATTCTGTTTAGTTTCTTCAGACACAAGCAACCCACACAGTAGGAATGCAGTTCTTTCCCTCTTTCACCTGTCACAGCAGGATTGATGCCAAAGGGTCATATTCCAGTTCCCTCTTCATTGCACAACCTCTTTCCCATTACCATTATTTTGTCAGATGAATGTAAAGTGAAAAGGAAAGGCTCTTATGCCAATGATGACAGGCAAATAGGTAGAATTAGTGAAAGTCCAGAGTATTCATAGGACTGTTATACCCATTTTTCTCCCCTGAAGTTGTTCTTTATATAGAACATGGAGCCCACACCATCAATTCACCAAGTTCTTAAGCAGATGTAGGAATGTGGACATATAACTTTAAAGGGAACATGAGCCTGCATGTTGAAGTAGGGTTCTTCCTTTTGTTTTTTTCTTTACTGGAGGAACCTTGATTGTATTAAAATCACAGTGCAATAAATACAATAAAAATCATCTTTATCAAAATAACATTTATTACCATGACATGAAAAATGAAACTGACAAAATAAGTTACACATTCCTATCAATCTACTGAAAGTTTCATACATTTGCTCAGTAAAAAGTCCTTTTCTGTAAATTGCAATTGAGCTATTCTAATCAAATTTTCATATAAACTGGGTATAATTGTTAGCAGTTCCTTTTAGGAAAATGGGTGTTTTTTTTAAATATACGTTGTTATAGTATATATGTAAAATGTAAATCATAATTCTTGATTTTTGGAGAATTTTTATAAATATTTTTAGCTTGAAAATTTAGTCAAGTGTGCATTTAGTGAGTTGCATTCTTTGGGTCCTTTAATAGAAGTAAAATGTTAGAAAAATAAAAGTCATAAAAATTAAGACTAAATTTGCACAGTGCTTCTTTAAGAACAACTCTGCACCCACCCTACTTGCTGTAGTTTGGAGTATGTCCCCAGAGATTCATGTGTTGGGAGCTTGGTCCTCAGTGAGGCTATATACAGGTGATAGACTCCAGTGGAAGGTTGCAAGACTTGCCCTTACCAGTCATACTCTTTCTTTTTAGAAATGTGATCTCTCTTGCCCTTTCTCCCTGTCTTCTTCACCTCTACTGGTGAAACAGCCAGGGGGGTCCAAACCATACAGTTTAGACTTTCAGCATACAAAACTGTGAGCTCAGTAAACTTCTTTTCTTCATAAGTACCCAGCCTCAAGTATTTTATTATAGCAACAGAGAATGGACTAATATACCACATAAATACTTTTGAAACTTTCACTTGAGGATTTTATTAAGACAGATAAATAAGTGGGCTTACATGTACTTAACCATTTACTAACTACTAATAACTGTTCTGCTAATGTTTCTAATGTTTTTCCTCCATGCTTAAAAGTTGTCCTTGTACATTCAGTTTTGTTGATAACCATCAGGCACATACAGAGAAGAGCATTTTGCAATGGTGACACATTTTATTTGTTCAAGCAGCATTGGTAGGCACCAGCCACATGTAGAATACCTAACTAGACACTGGTTACGAAGGTAAACATGTTGACTTCTGTTTTGAGGAAGTTTTGCAGAAGTGATAGAGGTTTAAGTTTATTTTTTAATGAACTTTTTCATAGAATAAATAGATGTTTTCATAAAACCCTACAAATTGCTAATATTTCACACATAACATTTTTAAATTTTTCAGAATTTTTGACCAAATACAAAATCCATATAAATCATAATGCAAAATTTCCAAAGAAAATAAAGGGAGAAACTTCTCTCCTGTTGCCTTACAAATATCCAGTTCCACCTGCCCAACAAAAATGCATACTGGTTAGGATTAGGTTCAAGTTAATAAAAGAAAACCCAAATAACACTGACTTTCATAATAGAAAAATTCAAAAGTTTTCAGTTTCATGCTTATAGAGAGGTTCTACAAGGTCATGAGGGATCATCTTTTCATTTCTTTATTGCCTACCCTCCACATTATTCCATTTTATGCTATTAACACAGAATACCACAGACTAGGTAATTTATAACAAACCAATTTATTTGGCTGGTGGTTCTGGAGGATAGGAAGTCCAAATTCAAGGGAATGTTCACAGTGAAGGCTTTTTGTTGCATTGTAGCATAGCAGAAGGCATCACATGCCAAGGGAGCCCTCTCAAGGGACAGGAACTAGTTTTTATAAATCCATTCCTGCAGTAACAAACCTACTCCTACAAAAATGACATTAATTAGTGTCTATGACCTCATGACCTCTTGAAAGTCTCACTTCCAACACTTGCATTGGAAATTAAGTTTCCAGCATGAACTTTGGGGGACACGTTGAAATCATAACACCTTCTTTGTCCTTTAGCTTCTAATTCTCAAGGCTGCTGCTTGGTCCATTTTTCTTACTGGAGTGCAATCTGTCATCTTTATATTTATCAAGAAAAAAAAAGTGTCTCTTTAAAGAGCTTTTTCCATCTGGGCCACAGTGGCACACGCCTATAATCCCAGTGACTCAGGAGGCTGAGGCAGGAGGATCACAATTTCAGGGCTAGCTTAGACATCATAGACCCTGACTCAAAAAATAGAAAAGAGCTGGGGGTATGGCTAAGTACTAGAGCACCCCTGGTAGTACTGGCAAACTGTCTCCTACACCCAGATGATAAGGTACAGATATGAGTTCAGATTACAGTGACATTACCTGGAGAAATGCCTCTGTGGATAAGCCATGAGCAGCTTGAGAGTGGCCTGGAATGTAGTGTCATCAGGAACAATAGCAAGCAGAGGCAGGCTTCATTTTTTCCACATTTTTGCCCATAGGCAATCTTTGTTTCAACATTTATAAGCCTCATCCTTTGCAAGTTAAGGCTTTCTTCATTAAATCAGTGTTTTATTTGTTAACTAAAATTTTACCTGGAAATAGAACTAAGATCAAGTATTTGATAGATATCTTCCCTTAAAAAAAAAAATGTGGCTCTTTATTATACATGCTACAATTCAATTCAAATTGCACAAGTACATTTGTCCCACTTCACTAATGTGCTGTTTTTCAAGTAAGACATTTTATTTTATGGCTTAATTTCAAGCGGAAAAAATACTCTGGAAGAAAGGCATTATATGGTGTGTCACAAGAAAAAGAGCAATCTACTGTTTCTTGTGCTAAGGAAAACTGTGAGTGCTTTTTAGAAAGATGCATTTCCTTATCAGAGGCAGACCATGAGCTAAATGTCAGGGAAAGAAATAGACCATAAGTCGTGATTATACTGTGCTTATTTCCGGGTTGGATTCTGAATATAATTTCTTTAAATTATCAGTAAGTTAGGGGGAAAAGAAGTTCTCGAGGTGGCACTGACCTTAAAATACATGAATGTGAAGTATTTGTTACTTTTCACACATCCCTTAATAAAATATACAGGAAGTTATTTTGTAATCTTTGTAGTGATTGAAAAGCTCAAATATTATGGTGTTGGAAGCCCTACCTAAAGGATTTAACAAATAATGAAGACTTAAAAAATAAAAAAAGTTATCACTTTTCCTGCCTTTTTCAACATTCCACTATTGAAAATGTCTGCTACACAAACTGTACAGTACATGCATTAAAATTAGTGTTTATTTTGAAGAGGTATTAAAAGATACTACAACATGACTTTGGAAGCTTGCTTATGGTATGCTCCTGTCTACTAATATCATCTTAATAGACACATTAAGCTAATTCATCATTAAGTACTTCACATTCAATAGCTATGAATTGGATTATATAGTGTGTTTTATTTAGGCCTGTAACATATTAGTGTTTATAATTTATAATTATTTGCCTTGAATAAATGCTGTCACTACTTCTGAAAATTTGAATGGATTGTCAAGTGCTAAACATCTGATTTTCTCTTTGAGTTCTTCAAGTATATTTCAGAACAAGAAGAATGTAGATTTGTAATTACAATAACTTTCCATAGTACCTTCTCTAAATGTTTATTACTTTATTAGGGTGGTTTATGTTCTGCAATATTAAAGGAAGGAATGTTAAGTGTGGGTTTTTTTCCTCAGCATGAGCAGCATGAAGGCAGGGGGAAGGAGGTGGCTGATAGTATGACCTTGACCTTTCATACTGCTACTTGGCCTGCATAATTGTACCAGCCAAGCAAAGTTGTCATACCTCTAAAGATGAATTATGTAAAAGGACCTGGTTAATGCCTATTATATACCAGTTCAATAATCATTAATCTTCTTGGTTTCTATTGTTAGAATTCCTTATTCTGTGATCTCTGCAGAGATCATTATAAATAAAAAGTCAACTACGACTGGCGACATTAAGGTTGTCTATTTTAATACTTGTCAGGTTTTGGTGGCTTTTTTGTTTTCCTTCTTAGTTTGGGGGAACCACAAGAATAGCACTTTGGCTCAGGAGGCTGAGACAAGAGAATCATAAGTTCAAAGCCAACCTCAGCAAAAGCAAGGCACTAAGCAACTTAGTGAGACCCTGTCTCTAAATACAAAATAGGTCTGGGGATGTGATTCAGTGGTCAAATGCCCTGAGTTCAATCCCCAGTACCTGCCATATATATGCATGCCATATATATATATACATGCATACACACATGCATATATAGACACATACATACACACACAATTCCTACTTTAAAATGAATCTAATAATTTATAAATTCTTGACATTTTAATACTGACAACCATTTTTACTTGTTTTATAAACTCAGAAGCTTTAAGGTGGTCTTAAGTATGAAGTTAGTACTTTTTTCTAAAATACCAAACTTCCAGGATTATTATAATGAAGATCTTTTGGGTATATTTTGTCAGTGTTTTGAAGGCTTAATAATATATTTTTCTGGGTTTATGTTGTGTTTTGTGATAGTTACTACAGTATACTGAATTTTAAAGAAGAAACTGAGAATTTCTTTTATTCTTAATAGGTGTATCTGTCACTGTGGTCACAGAATCATCTACCTGGAATTTCATTTTGAACAGGATCCAGTGACTGAATATGTTTTCATAATAATTCTGCCAGACCCACGCATTATATGCATTAAGGAACCTCATAGAAGGACAATAACATTAAAGACCAGGTTTCCAATCTAGCTTCAGCTGCTAGATTTAAATTATGTGAATTATTTTTGAATTATTTGAACTATCTTAGGTTTAGTTTCATATTTGTGAGTTCAATATGATAATATTTACTTCAGAAGCATTTTATGACACTAGGAAATATGCCCTGTGTGAAGGGTTTGGGGTATTGGCTGGCATGGAGCACTACTCTGTGAGAGGTATCTCTGTTTTTGTTGTTGACACTCTCTTAATTTTTATGCCATTTTATTTAATATTTCTTGAATGCCCAAGCCAGCATCATGTCTATGAATGTAAAAAATGTAGAATCATCATGAATATTTATGATTTTAATATAAAAATTATGGTCAAAAGATGAGTATGTCCACAATCAACTACTTAATATATAGCTGAGGTTTATCTGTTAAATGCTATATTATGCATTAAAATTTTATATACAATTAACATTAAGGTGACTAGTCCACTTGAAAATGTTGTGGTTATAAACTTACTCTCATCCTTTTTCAAAGGCAATCCTTAAAATTATTCAACTGAATCATCATCTTCCTGAACACTTAAAAAAAAAAGTTTCATCTGCAAGCAAGAACTATGTACTTTCACTTATATAATCTCATGTATCTCTTACAATAAATATGGCCAGTGAAAGTTAACAGGGCAACCCATGTTGTCTTACTCCAAAGAAAACAATTTTAGCTGTCAGGACTGAACCATGGTAGATTGATCTCCCTGTAGGACAGAGTGACCTCCTTTCCAGTTGTAATAGTCAAGCACAGGCAGGATTATTGATTGGCCAGGAAGCTGTGGAAGAAACTAAAGTTTAAATGCATGGCTATATGTATATAGGAACTAAATGTGTATACATTTAGTATACAGAGCTCAAAATTATACCTCATACTTGTGTGCTTCTTCATCGCCTCCTCTAATCAGATGCTGAAGGTTTGATCCTTTAGGAAGTTTCTTAACCTCCAGAAACTATAATGCTACAGATCAGATACACTAAACAAATATTCAGTTACCTACTTGCTAAGCAGATAATTTGTGATGACTTCTTGAGATGAGTTCTAAATAGTTCTTTGAGGGTAGAATACATGATGTGCTCTCATTAATGTCTAGGCAGTAGACAGCCTCATAATGAATGGTAACAAATGGATGAGTAAAAGAAAGGAAGACAGCAATATTCTGAATATAGATAAATAAGCAGAAGAAAGGTTCTATCCTACTTGCTAGCATATAATCATTTCTGTTCAATTTGTAAGAAGCTTTGGTTAAAAGAGAAGAATGGTTTCAATTTTGCTCATATTCTTCCTGCACCCTTATTGTACTTATGGGAGAGGAAAGTTGATTGGGGGATTTTGGTTTTGAGGGATGGGTAGAATACTTATTTTTGTTCTCCAAAAACAATTTTCTTATAAAATTAAAATAGAAAATGAAGTTGTATGTTCTCCACACCCTCAGCCAGCTCCCTGACACCTCAGTCAGCCACCCCCAAAAGACAAAAAAGAGAACAAATACATCTCTTATTTAAGGCACTCTGTAAACCCTGTCACTTGAAGTTGGAGCAGTGTAATTGATGTAGATGAGATGTATAGCAGAAACACTGTGGAGGTTAAAATCTAAGGTGTGATATCTTATTAGAGGAATGAAGACAACAAAAGAGGTAAAGTTATAAACAGAGGTTGAGGATCTCATAATTTGTTTTATTTTAAAAAAAAAAAGCTTTTTTTAAATTTGGTTTTCATTCAGTGTTCATTAATGTCATCCAGGCTTTAGATTCTTCTTACCCTTCCTCTTAGACTCCAGGGGAGTGTCCTTGGGCTCAGCAGCTCATGCCTGCAAGATGACCGCATCTATCTCAGAGTCCTGTCCAAAGAAAAGTCCAAAAAGACTTCTTTTGAGTCTTCATTTTCAGGATAGAAAATCTCTGTTCTACTACTACCAAATTTTCTTCCTAAAACACTGATTTAATTAGATCATGAAGCTGCTTAAAAACTGTCGATGTCTTCCCTTTGAATACTGAGTGAAGTCTGTACCGCCCCACACACCTCTTCTCAATCCTAAACAACTTTGCACAGTACAGCAAAATGGTAGTCATCTTTGGAGGTAGACTGGATCTTTGTTCTTTTAGTCATGAAATATTTATGAAAATACATTTGAGAGTTTATATTGAGTTCTTAGGCTCTAAAAATAGGCTCAAATTCCTGCAAATGACATGTTATTAAGAAACACCAAGCAGTTTTTAGTGAGTAAATATTTGTTTTTCATTTCTTATAGGCCAGGCACTGTACTTGGAATATAGCATTAAACAAAATAGACATAGAGCCTGTTGTCTAGAAGGGAAGACTTATTAAAATGAACAGTTGTAATTGTGTGATATTCTTGAGAAAGTGCTTGATGACGAAGAGTTAATAAACAGGAGGACCAGCCTACTCTGAAGGTGAGCTGCCCCCAAGAAGAGGTATTTTAAGTAAGAGCTATATGAGTCTGAACTAGGTGCAGAAGGTAAATGAAGAACCAGATACATGAAGAATGGATTTGGGAGACTAGTAATATATTGTTTGGATACCAGGTTGGAAGAAACTGCAGTGATCCAAACAGGAAGAGGTGGTGCTTGGGCCAGAGTAGAAGCAGTGGGGATTGAAAATGCAGAACATGGCAATGGATTATATGTGGGAAATAAAAGGTAGGGCTTGAGCAGATAGTTTAGGATAATGCCATTGCACCAAGAGTACAGAACCATGCTCTTGATGTGGCTTTTCTCTGTCTCTACTTCTCTGTTTCTGTTGTCACTAGTAACTGGCTACAGTGCTTTTACTCTTCTGGCTCATGTTTCCATGTGGTTTTCTTGATTTTATGGCACTAACCTGCTACCTGCTCTCTGGTCCTCCATTTCAGTATTTCTGCACTCAGTACCCTTCTCCAGGTGTTTGATAGTCTCAAGAGAGGGACTCATAGGATGACTTGGTTACTATCTAGTATAAAATTCTGTAGTGTAGAGTCTCCCACCAGATTACCTCCTGACAATCTGTACTGCCTATGGATCAAATACTGTTCCTTTTTCCAATGAGTTGTGTGAACCACAGCATGACTACTTTATTTATCCATTCATGCAGCAAATCTTTTTTTAATATTAATTCTGTGTCAAAAGACAGACTAAGCTATGGAAAGAGCATGTGACTTGGAGTTACCCAAATTTCCATCTGAATTCTGGCTTTCCCAGTCACTAACTATAGAAACTTAGGCCAAACTTTGCCCTTAAGTTCTGTATCTTGATTTCCTCATTTGTCATATGGATGCAGCATACTTAACTTGTTCTGAGATTTAAATGAAGTTTAAAAAAAAAAAGGACCTAGCTTACTCATACCTGTTATTGGGAATTGTAAGAGAGGTAGTGATAGTAAATTCAATAGAGGAAGCCATTAAAGCAATGAGTACACTGTGTTAATGATGGGGTGCTAGTTATTGATCATGATGATTGTGAGGGTGGTGATAGTATATTATATGCACAAAAAACTTCCCCTGGGTGCTTTGCTGAGAGGATTGTGGATAAGAGAGGGACTCAAAGCTTCAAGGACTGTCCAGTACAAAGGAGTTTTTAAATTTAGCTGGACTCTATTGTTAGGAAACAAATCACTGTGCTCACTTAAACTTGGACCTTGGAGAGTATATTTTACGAGTTCAACCCTGAATTACTTTCACAGTTCAAGAACACTGACAAAGTGACTTAAAAGTGTTCGACAATTATCTAACTATTTCAGAAAGCCAATTTAGGGGTGGAAAGTCTATATTAAAATGGTAAGAACAATGCTCACTTGCATGTACTTTAAAGAGCAAGCTAAAGCCTGGCTTCTTGGCCAGGGAGCATTATAGTCATTCAATTACATTCTCTGAGTGTTTTTGTCTTTTTGACAGAACAAACTGATTTCAAAGTATAGCTTTGTTCTCAGTAATAAATTGTCTTGTTTTAAAACTTTCAGGCAGAATTCAGAGCTCAGCATGAATTTCATCTTTGTCTTATTTTTTGCTTGTTCATTTGAATAGCTTTTGTGGAAAGAGTTAGAAAACATGAGAGTTAGTAAACAAGTTTATTATTACCATTATATTAGTTTATTAGCCAGGATTTGTTAAGCCTTTCAGGTACTATGCTGATATTTACATATATCATCTCATTTAATAATCATAACAGGAGCTGGGGATGTGGCTCAAGCGGTAACGTGCTTGCCTGGCATGTGCAGGGCGCTGGGTTCGATCCTCAGCACCACATAAAAATAAAATAAAGATGTTGTGTCCACCGAAAACTAAAAAATAAATATTAAAATATTCTCTCTCTCTAAAATAATAATAATAATAATAATATTTTATTTTTTGTTTCTTTTGTAGTACTGGGAATTGAACCCAGGACCTCGTATATTCTTGGCAAGCACTCTACCACTGAGCAACATCCCCAGTCTTTCTTATTAAATTTTGAGACAGGGTCTTACAGAATTGCCCAGGCTGGTCTCAAATTTGCAGTCCTCCTGCCTCAGCCTGCTGAGTGCAATCATGCACCACCATGCCCAACAAAAAATTCTAAATCTTAGAATACTTCTGCTTCCAAGCATTTCAGATAATAATTATTTATTTTGTTAACATCTATAGTAAAGTGATGTTTGTCAATATACCAAGGTAATTTTTCAGCACAATCTTTCTAGAATGTCACCCATCTGTTATTTTGCAAGATCAAAAGAAAATCACATTAGACTACTGATTCTATAAAATTACAGACTCACTTACAAGTTACTTATCCGAGCCAGGCGTGGTGACACACAGCTATAATCCCAACAACATGAAGGACTGAGGAAGGAGGATTGAAAGTTTGGGACCAACCTCAGCAATTTAGCAAGGCCCTAAGCAACTTAGTGACATCTTATTTCAAAATAAATAAGAAGGGGTGGGAATGTTGCTCAGTGGTTAAGCACCCTTGGATTCAATATCTGGTACCAAAAAAAGGAACTCATCTGAAAAATATAAGCAATATATGTTTATTTTAAAACTTTTTAGCAGGTACAATTTTGTTTCAAATGTGCATAGATCTGTATTTTCTCATAGATTTTAATGAATTTATATGTGTCTAAAAGTTGTTATGTCCAGGTGTTAGGAGAACAGACAGTTTTCAAATTGCTTTGTTCATCTTTATATCCTAATTAAGAAATATCATGTGTCAACAAAGTTTTTTGAGCAAATGGACTTTTAAACTAGTCTAATTGTTTACAAACAATAATCCTTTTTAACTCAGAAATAGGCAGTGTTTTTAAAAATCATTACTGTTACAAGAAAAGGAATATACCTTATTAAAAATATTCAGAATATTTGGTTTCTCTGATATGTGGATGCTGATACATAATGGGGATTGTGGTAGGGGGGAGCATGGGAGGAATGGAGGAACTTTAGATAGGGCAAAGGGGAGGGAGGAAAAGGGAGTGGGCATGGGGGTAGGAAAGATGTTGGAATGAGATGGACATCATTACCCTAAGTACATGTATGAAGAGATGAAAAAAAATTCAGAATATACATTCCAGAGATAGGTCAGGGCTGTGGAGACAGAAATTTGAAAATTAGAAGCAGGTAATGATATAACAATGTGACTGGAGTAGATTACTTTGAAATTGAGTGTAGATAGAAAAGAGAGATGATCAAGGACATGGGACATGCTGGGAGTTAGGGCTCAGTAGGAGAAAGGAAGAATAATAAAACACTGAAAAAGAAAACCATGCAAGTCTGATGATCAGGAAGCCAAAGGAAGCAAGAATTTCAAGGAGCAAAGAGAGACAACTGTTTAGTACTACTGAGAAGTCTCATAAGGTAAGAACGAGAAGTGACCATTGGATTTGGTAATGTGGAAGTTACTGGTGACTTGGAGAAGTTTTGTCAAGTGGGAGGAACAAAACACCTGATTGGAATGAATTCAATGAGTCCTGATTGGAATGGATTTTTTTTTTTTTTGAGCGAGCGAGAGAGAGAGAGAGAGAGAGAGAGAGAGAGAGAGAGATTAGCCTGTTTGTTTGTTTCAGAGAGTAATTCAGTGAAGTGGGGAAAGATTGATGATGTTAGGAAGAGATAAGTGAGTTACAGGAGCACTATCATTGAATGAGAGGTAGTGGCGTCTGGGTCATGAATGGAGGAAATCTGTTAGAGCTTGGACCACTGTTCTACAGAAGTGGGAGGAAAGGGAGAGTCTGTGGACAGCAGCCATGTAGGTGCAGGGATGTCAGTGGTAAAGGGTTGTGGAAGTTCTTTTCTCACTAGTTTAGTAACTTCATTTCTTTTCTAGTTTAAGAATTTAATAAAGGCTCTTTTCAAATGGTAGCATTTATTTAAACAACCTTCATAGAAATATTAAATCTTGATGTGAGATGTATCATCAGCTCTTACAAATTATAAACTTTGGGAATTCAAACTTGCCAGAAATGCCAGATTTTTTTCTTCAATCCCTTTGATTCCAATTGCCTTAAATATGTTCATCCAATTTTAACTGTCTAAAACTTTATTCTTCAGTTTTTCTCCTGATATGTTATAAATATAAGAAAGTTCATTTTCCCCGACTCTGGGATTTCACATTTAACTTGAGAAATCCCTGTTTTCCAGATATTTTAACTAGTTTCTAAATCACTTAACCAGGTGCTGGCATACTACATTTAATGTACCAAGTAATGATTACTGATTGCTGGTCAATCCATATTCTAATTTCTTTTCCCCTCAAGGTATTGTTCTCTTGGGGAAAATTGTCAGCTGTTCAATGTTTTGAGACCAGAAACATTTAAAAATGCATTAAAACTTAAACTTGGAGGTTGGTAGAAACACATTTAGCTGGCTTTACTGCTAAATTCTAATCACTTCTTTCATGTAATGAATATGACTTCATTTTATGTTAAGTCTGTGTTCTTAGACAGATGGATATAACCATTTTCTGAAATTATTGCCACAATAACCGCTAATAATATAATCATAATTACTTCCTTGTATTTATGGGCATGTGTCAATCCTATCCAATCAAAATACTTCCATAAAAATGTTACAACATATCAATATATTTGTGGTAGTAGTTTTAATTTGACAAAATCCCTTTAACTGTATTGTCCAAAAAATGCTAAAGGAACTAATCTGAGTTATTAATAGTAATCTGAGAATGACTGACAGAAAGAAAAAAGAGGCAGAAGAAAGTTGACCTTTCAGGGGCGGCTTTATTTTCTGTTATTAGTAGCAGACTCAAAGTGAAAGCTTGTTTGTTCAGGAATCTTAATAAAAGAAATAGTGTTTTTAAGGGGGTGGCTTGTCAGTTTCGGATACTTTTCAGTGATCATTTGGGATTCTGTAATAGTTTATAAATAGAAATTTTAGAATATTTTAAGAGTACATATTAAAGATATAAGCAAAGTTTATTTACCACCATTATTTGCAGCCAACTTTAATTTTTGTAGTTGACTTTATTTGTATCTATAATGCTTCTCTCTTTTCTTCTTTCTACCCTCTTTGGGGGCCTAGTTTGCTCTGCAGTTGAAAATAGAAAAGTTACTTTTTTCTTCACAGTTGTTTCTTATTAAAATTTTTTTTAAGTTCACATTTGAGGGTGATCAAAAATTATGTTATATAAAATATATGGTTTTAGTGGGTAAACAAAGGTATTTGAGGAAAACAAATATGGACATAGTTCAATATCAGGAGATAAAAAATAACATTGTCCATTATTAAAAAATTGCTTAGTAATAATAGTACAACAAATTGTCACATTTTAAACCATGAAATGCATAATTCAAGAAATCTAAATGCTCTCATTTACCCTGAGGAGAATATATGTCCCTATGTTCCTCATACACCATTTCTTCTCTGTATTCTTCAGTTTAACCTTTCAGTGGGAATTGTATCTGAAAATTATGTTTTACCATAGGACTAAAATAATGAAAGAAAACGCTAAAATACTTGTTTCAACAATGCTTACAAATTTTAAAGTTCTATTCTTTGTTGTTGTTGTCATCAGTTTCCCCGCCCCACCCCATGCTATGGTGGAGATTAAGCCCAGGACCCTGTACATGCTAGGCAAGTGCTCTATCACTAAGCCTCACTCCCAATCCAGCTGAAGTTTCTTGACATTGGTTTAAAATCAGTTTAGAAAATAAAGAGAAGTCCCATTTTCTTCATAGTCTTCCTTCATTGGCTTGAAATAATTTTTATGAGATTCCTTTTTTATGAAACTTCATTCCAAAAAGCTTCCAATTGTTTCTAAAATCAGTCCACTTTTAGGGGAAAATTTTTTACCATTATGATGCTGCAGGCCCTGAAAGCTATTATAAAAGAGCTGGCAGATTGTTCTGAACAGAATCAAAGGAAAATCTTAGGAGCAAGAATGTAACTTCCCAAAAAAACTTTAAGGGATTTGTTAGTTAAGGTCTTCATGTGTTGAAAAATTCAATGCTGCTCTCTTGTCATAAGTGTGTTTTTAATCCTTATTTGCCAGTCTGTTTCTTTAGAGTAAAGATTATGCTGTTCCTTTTTTGAACACCATACTCCTAATACACTGTTTGGCACATAGGAGGGACCTAGTAAAGGATGGTAGAAAAAATTTCTGTGATACTGGCTGTGAGATTGATTGTGAGACAAATCAATTCATTTTAAAAAAAATTTGTTGTTGTATATGAACACAGTACCTTTAACTTTGTTTATTTTTATGTGGTGCCGAGATTGAATCCAATGCCTCACGCATTCTTGGCAAGCACTCTACCACCGAGCCACAAACCTGGCCCTCAATTCATTTTTTAATTTAAGAATTACATTTATTCAGGTTTCTCCCATCTTGTCAATGCAATGGACATGTGTTCATTCTTTTATTCTTTCCACATTTTTTAAGACTTGAAGGTAGGTAATATGTTAGTCAGCTTTCTATCACCATGACAAAATAACTGAGAAAAACAATTTAAAGGAGTCCTGCAGTTTTCTCCTGATATGTTGTAACTGCAAAATAAAAAAAAAAAAGTCTATTTTATTTCTCTGAGCTTTTACATTTAACTTGAGAAAACCCTATTTTCCATATATTTAACCAGTTTCTAAATCACTTATACAGGTAATGGCATACTACACTTAATGTACCAAGTAATTTTGTCTGTTTCAGAGATTTCAGTCTGTAGTTGCTTGGCTGCATTGCAGTGGACTTACAGTGACAGAACATCATGGCAGGGAGCATTTGATGGAGCAAAACTGCCCAAGAAACAGAGAAAGTGTGTAACAGGAAGGGTCCAGTGATAAGAAACAGTGCCCAAGCTCAAGGTCCCACCTCCTACATTTTCTAAAACCTTCCATTAATCTGCGAATCCATCAATGGATTAATCCATTGATGAGTTCAGACCCCCCATATTCCAATCACTTCCCAAAAGTTCTACCTCTGAACATTGCCACATTGGGAACCAGATCTTCAACACATGAGCCTTTGGTGGGGACATCCTAGATCCAAATCATAATAGTACAACTCTGGGACTGGGAGGCAGACCAGACCACCAGCCCTCTTGGAGGTTACATCCTACTGAAGGAAGAAGATGACAAATAAATGATAAAAATATGAAGAGTGCTAAGAAAAAATGCTAAAGCAAGCTGCTACTTCCAGATGGGGATGGAACTGGTAGCCATTCAGCATTCCCCCCAGGAACAGATTTTTTAAAAAATTCCAAGGACTGTGGAAGCAATGAAGAACAGAGGACCTAAAGTTTTTTAAAGAAGTCTACTTTCCAGGGAGATGATACTGTAGCCTGTACTTTAGTATAAAGAAAGCTGCCAAGTTTTGTTAGTTATGTGGTACTAAACTGGCAAAAAAAGGAGACTAGAAAGACCTCAGCAGAGTCAGTTTACACGAATGAGGTTTACTGAAATCTGAAGCTTCAAATTATAAGAGTCTAGAAGTCTAGCTTTAAGAGGGGCAGAAAGGAGTTACTGAGGAAATGTCAAGAACACTTGAGAGCTATGCTCTGGGAAATGGACAAAATCTAAGAAAATTTAGTCTTATCAATACTTCCACTTAGCCTAAGGTGCTAGTCCCTGGTTGGATTGAAGTAATGTCATTTACCTTTACTTCCTAAGAGAGGAAAGTGAATCATCTGGTAGCCCCATCATCATCTTTGGCCTCCTAAGTTTTTGTTTTTAATTTTTTGTTTTTTAGTATATATACAGTGTCTGTATTTCAGTTAATAATTGCTAGGCATGCTAAGAGATAGGACATATGAACACACTATACACATACAAGAAATAGACATGTAGATAATCCACATATTGGAGTCATTAGATCAGGACTCTAAGATGAATACATCTCAGAAAATGAAAGAAAAAATGGAAATTTTAGAAGTTTATTGGAAAATATAGAACATGAAATTAAGAATTTTGACAGTTTAGACAAGCAAAAATAATTACAATTTGGTACACTGGAAGATCATTAGATACGGTCGGATCCATAGCCCAGTAGTACCATGGTAGGTTGTGGGAAGGCCAAAGAAAGAGGCCAAAGAAAGGCTGAATATGATCTTTTTAGAAATATTTCTTCTAATATAAATATGGTCATACATACTTTTAATCCCAATGACTCAGGAGGCTGAAGCAGGAGAATTACAAGTTTGAGGCCAGCCTTAGCAACTTAGTGAGATCTTGTCTCAAAAAGGCTAGTGATATAGCTAAGTGGTAGAGCACCCCTATGATCAATCCCCAGTACTGCGGGGTAGGGAAAGAAGAAGAAGAAGGGAAAAGGAAGTGACTGGACACAGAATATAAAACATGATTTATTAGGGAAAGTTTACAAGAAATCTGTAACTGCTCAAAGAGTTCAGTGGGGACAGGCTGACAGCACCTCTGTCCTTCACCAAAATGATGAAGGTGCTTAAGCAAATGGTGTCTCCTCTCCTGCATGGCACTTTGTCCAGTGGTAGTCTGCTGGATGAGCATGTGTCCTTTGCATAGTGCCATTAGTTCTGTGCCAGTTGCCACTGAGAAGGGGTTTAGATGTTAGGCTGCAGAAGCAGTAACATCATCACCATTAGCTTTCTTAATTTGCTTGTAGGACCAGCATCTCAAGAACTAATTGTCCCTTTCCTGGAGTTCATACAAGAAAGTAGCTTTTTATAAATAACACTAACTCAGTCTAGTTCACTGTGTTTATGGTTAGAAAGCTAGTGTCCTTCAAGATGATATGTATCTGGACATTCTAGCCCAGGCTTTCTCTCATTGTTCCCTTGGCTAGGATTTCAGAAACAGAAAGGGCATTCAAGGACAGTCTTACTGTCCCCATTTTCTCTAAGAGTGGTTATGGATACAATCCAATCAGAAATATAAAGAAAAGGAAATATATAGAAAAAAATATAGTAGATGTACAACAAAAAGGTGTAACACTATGTTTTTGTCTAATAGACTTAAAATGTGGAGAATATATGAAACTTAGATGACATTAATTTTACTGATATTTAACTCATAGAAAGTATTATTTCAACATGTTATTAGCATTAGCATATTAATCAGATACTTTGCTTTTTTCATGTAAAATCTTTAATATCAATGTCTATTTTGCATTTTACTATATGTTTGTTGGGATCAGACATTTCAGGTGCTTCATTGTCAGATATGGCCATGGCCACTATCTCAGATTTACATGTATATACTGAGAATCCTGGAAGAAAATGAGAGGAGTTAGAAGAAATATTTCTTAAAAGATCAGGAAAGGAGATAGATAGTAACAAATATTGGTACTAGGGAGCTAAGAGGGCATATAGTTTTAGGTGCTAAGGAACGGCTTCACCTGAGGGCAAGATTTGAGGATAGATATGAAGGAGTTGTAGGAGTAAATGAGACTTGCAGGTGAATGAGGGAAGGAGTTGGAAGATGGAGACCTGAGGCAGGACTACTATTGGTTAGCAGGGGAGGGGTTGACTGGGAGACTAGGAGGAGACCAGATCATGAAAAGTCTTTGTTTACACTGCTCGAAGCTATCTAGAGAGAAATAATATATGTGTGTATTTTCAAGTTTGTTTTACTCTATCTTAATGGGGAAAAATTAGGGCTGAAAAATTAACTTTGGTATTTCTACTTTGGATGAAAATAATAATAATAATTGTTGCTGTTGTTGTTGTTATTATTATTATTCCTAAGAGTGACTGACTGGTAAAGTCATACAGGACCATTGTTAGCATACTACTAAATATGCACTGTGCAAGGTCAGAGAAGGTATGTTTGTTTAGAGGATAGTTTTCAGAAGTCCTTTTCTCCTGGTCCCTGGGACATGATCAATCTCATTTAGCACACAATATTTTAAATAACAATTTTTCCACACCATGAATATAACATCTAACAAGAATTTTCAAATTACATCATGTTTTCTTTTTTAAAGATTAAAAATAATCGTATTCAATTTGTTAATGAAGCATGTATTTTTTTTGACAATGGGTAGGTCAGTCTTCATTATACTATATATATATGCTGGGCAGTAGGAAGATAGCACTTCCTCATCTGACGTATTTAAAAGTGAAATATGGTATATTAAGAACTATGTAATGTTTTGAACAACCAACAATAAAATAATAAAAAATAAATAAATAAATAAAAGTGAGGATCCATGTGTGTTATACATTATCTTCCTACTTTCAAAGGTATGAAAAATGCAATTTCTATAGAACTGAAGATTGGAAAATAAATAATGAATCCTCATTCTTTGAGGTTGGATGAGAGGTTTAATCATGGTAAAAGAACTATCTTAGAAAAGGAAAACAAACGGTAAGAAGAAAAGGTTGAGAAGTTTAAGGAATAGGTTTCTTCAAGGATTGACATTAGCTCTAGGCTTACTTAACACTTTTACAAATAATCTGGAGAAAGGCAGTACTCAGTCAAATATCAGAGGTCTTAGAGAACGCTAAACTTTCTAGTAGGAAAGAATCAATAAATTGGTGAGCATCCTCAGGGAAGACCTTGCAGATCTGTGCAGGTGAACTGATGAATGTCATAGAGGGGAAAGAATGCAGTGAAGGCTGGTCATTGAAAATTGTGTGTGTGTCTTTTAAGTGTGTGTTAAACTTGTTAAAAGTTTCCCAATTCCTTGGAGAGTCTGATTATCATTATGAGTCTACTCCCCAAGTGGGGCAGGGGACTCATAAAACTCATAACTCCCACGAAAGGAAGCCATGCTTCAAGGTGATCTTTAATATTTAATATTTTAATACTTCCTCAATTTATTTATTCAATGAGTGATCAACTGTTGAGCTTCAGCCATAAACTTGGACTTAATTATCAAGTACTAGGAAAATATAGACCAAGACAAAGTTGGCCTCTGACTTCATATTGACCTAGATTACAGTTTGGAGTAGATAAACATATATATTGTTCTTAACCCCACACTAAGTGCTATGTGTGTTTCTGGAAGGTGAACAACCTGATTCAGACTATAGATAGTGTGAGAAACTTGCTCACCTGTCTAATACCAAAGAATGGATTAAGAAACACAAGGTACCAGCCAGGTGTGGTTGTACATGCCTGTAATCCAGTGGCATGGGAGGCTGAGCCAGGAGGATCACAAGTTCAAAGCCAGTCTCAGCAAAAGTGAGGCACTATTAAGCAACTCTGTGAGACCCTGTCTCTAAATAAAATACAAAATAGGGCTGGGGATGTGGCTCTGTGGTCAAGTGCCCCAGAGTCCAATCCCTGGCACAAGAGAAAGAGAGAGAGAAGGTACAGCAAAAAACAACAAACAACAACAACCGAAAAAACAACCAAAAGAATGAGGCTTCAGTTTAACTAAGATCTTTCGAGACCAGGTATCTGGTGGGATCACACATGCACAGATTGGGTAAACCAGCATTTTATGCCTTAGAGCACAGGGTTCCTCCCCTGGTTCCTTACTGGCTGAGTACTATGAGGTGTACAGTCTTCCCAAGTCATCAAGGTTTTACTGTCTCCTATTAAGTTATTTAAAGAAAATATAACTTTAGTGACTCCCACCTCCCTTTGTTCTTTTGTGGAAGGAAAGCCTTCTTGGAGTACATTCTGACACATACTCTTACTTACCTACTTTTTCTTTTCTTTTGGTGCTGGGGATTGAACCCAGAACCTAATGCACACTAAGCGAGCACTCTACCAGCTGAGATACATCTCCAGCCCAAAGTTACTATTTCTTTCTTTCTTTCTTTTTTCCTTAGGTGAAACAAAGGGGGAGAAGAAGTCCACTCCCTTTTTTATTTTGTTATTTTTTATTGATTTTATTTTTTTAAATATACATCAGCAGAATATATTACAATTCCTTATTACACATATTGAGCACAGTTTTTCATCTTTGTATAAAGTATGTTCATGCCAATTCATGTCTTTCTACATGTACTTTTTTTTGCATTATAATTCTTATTACACATATATACCACAATTTTTCATATCTCTTTTTGTATATAAAGTAGGTTGACACCCAATTTGTGTCTTTATACATGTACTTTAGATAATGGTATCCATCACATTTCACCATCCTTGCTAATCCCCTGCCTCCTCCCTTTCCCTGTGTCCTCTCTTCCCTATCTAGAATTCATCTATTCATCCCATGTTCCCTCTCCCTACCCTACTATGAGTCAGCCTCCTTATATCAGAAAAAAACCACCATTTGACCCAAGTTACTATTTTTTAACAGAGAGATTTCAATCTCTGTTGTGTTGGTTGGGCTGACCCCTTCCTCCACCTCCTATTTGTCAAGGAGCTGTTCAGGTACATGGTCTTTGGACCTACCACATCTCTAGGCAATGGTACTATTGTATAACTTTCCATTCTCTTCTGTTTCTTCTCTGGGTGCCTTTCTTACATCCCAGTTTTACATAGTATTCTGAAAATGGACCACCAGACTTCCTATTTCTCACAATGGGAAGCAAGGATTTCAGAGATGACTGGCAAGGGAATATCTAATTGACATCCAGTGATCATCTTCAGTTAAAATTACAAAAATAGATAAATATACATGCCTATATATCTCCAGATAATACAATAAAGTAAAATTAATTAATTTCTAAATATGATATCTGAATTTGAAAGCAGAAACTCAGAGAAGTTTATAAAATACACATATATACATATACACACATAGACACAGAGAGTCTGTGTTGTATTAATAACACTTAAATTTACCTATTTTTCAAATACTAAAAGAGGAATATCTTTGAACTTGATATGGCCAACTTCCTTTACAAAGTAAACTATCTTTAAAATGGTACTAGAAGTAAATGTTAATGGAAATGAGGATTTTTGATAAATTTCAGAATTCTAGGAGTACTAAAATAATATAACATTTATAATCATTTTAATAAGGATACCCAAACAATCTTTATTAGAGTAATTTAATTAAGACTTATTGTTTTAGCAGGAAAATCATGGAATCCTAATGATTTATAGTGTATTTCTCTACCACATGTAGTCAAGCATGAGTCAGGCAACTACCCTACATTATATAGCTATATCCTCTGGGAGACTAGTCTTTGCAGTAGGGAAAAAGGCATTGTTATGGTGTAGATATTAGGTATCCCCCAAAGACTCATATGTGAGATAATGCAAGACAGTTTAGAGGTGAAATGATTGGGTTGTAAGAGCCTTAAACCTAATCAGTACATTAATCCCTGAGGGATTAACTAGGTGCTAACTGTAGGCAGGTAGGATATAGCTAGAGGAGGTAGGTAGATGGGGGTGTGCCTTTGGGGTTTATATTTTATCTCTGGTGAAGGGAGCTGTCTCTCTCTGCTTCCTGTTGCAGTTCTGAGCCACTTTCCTCTGCTACACCCTTCTATCATGATGTTCTGCATCAACTCAAGTCCCAAGGAATGGAATCAACTGTCTGTGGACTGAGACCTCTGAAACCATGAGCCCCCAAATAAACTTTTACTACTAAAGTTGTCAGGAGTATTTTGGTCACAACAGCAAAACAAAACAAACAAACAAACGAAAAGACTAAAACAAAGATGGAGGAGACTCTTTGACTCTTAACTTCCCCATTCTAAATGTGACACAGGTCTCTCTATTTCATATCCATAGACTGGAGCTAGTCTCAGAGCCCCAACCTAACTGCAGAAAGATTTGGGAAACATAGGGAAGCACAAAGGGAATGAATATTTGGTGAATTCTGTGTCTGCCATATCCTCCAACATGACATTTTTCAGGGGTACTGGTCAGTAAAGATATCGTTGTGCCCTAATAAAGGAATTTGTGCCTGTGTATTCCTCCATCTCGGGGTTCTCCAGCATAGGAAACCTCCACTAGAGAAATATTTGGCTACTATTATCATCAAAGTTTCTGACTAACTGATGGATAAAAGGGAAAGGGATAATTGGGTGTTATACTATAAGGAGATGCACTATTGTTAGAATTACTGTTTCTCCCCCTTTTCTTTCCCATGATAAAAAAAAATGGTAAGTAGGTATATGATGGGATCACTAAAATGGGAAATGTAAAGAAGAGAACCAGGCTTTTCCCCTAGGAGAGAAAAAAATGTATGTATTCAGTTACAAGGAAATTAAAGGAGGAAGAGATGTACATGCACAGATAAGTAGTGAGATTTACAACTCAGAAAAGTGTTTAGCATAAAAGTGTAAGTTTGAAGCCAAAAGCCTAACTAAGATCACAGTTATGGAGTCAGATGAACTCTCATGGGAAAAGGGCTCACATTTGGGTTGGCAGTGTGTGGTTGGAGCAGTTATGACTATTACAGGGGTAGAAGAATGAGCAGTACAACTTCAGGGGCAATGAGTATATACTAAAAAGTTTTGAAGAAAAAAGCAAGGACCTTTAATCTAACTCAGATCCAATAGCCCATGTAAGGTCACTAACTTCCACCCTGTCCTCAGTGGGCTCTGATTTCAAACTATGAGAAGTCCCAAAGCTGAAAAGAAGTCCTGGTAAAAATCCAACTATAAAGTAAAATGAAGTGAATTATTGTATTTACTACTTAATAAAAGTCTGGAGTGAAGACCAATATTTGTTCAAAGTGTTTCTGTAAAGAATAGGACACAGGAAAATGAATTAGAAAATCACTGTTAAAAGTATTGTTGAATCAACATCTCACATTGTCTCTGGGTCTCTTAAATAGAACAAATCTAGTCACAGCATCACCTACCTAGATTATGGAAACTGCCCCTTAACTAGCCACCTTGCATCCACCCTGTCCTGTATTCTGAGCACTAGAGCCAGGATGAGCTTATTCAAATGTAGACCTGATTAGATAACTCTTCTCAAAACCCCACAGTGGAACAAGAGACCTACAAGACCAAACCCATCTGTCCCCATCATCTCACTGACCTCATTTCTGCTGCTGTCTCCCGTGTTTCTCCTCTTCAGCTGTGCCAACCATCTTGCTATTCCTAGAGCACACGAGGCTTTATGTATATGAGTCTGTTCCTTCAGCCTGGAATATTTTCCCCATTGAAGTACATGCATACTCAATCTATTTCTGCAAATCTGCTCCATTTCACTGTATGAAAGAGGTTTATTCTGGCCAACCTTTGTAAAATCATAACACGAAGAATTCTCAGTGCTTTTACCCTGCCATTTTCTCCAATATGCTGGCCACCCTCTTATGGATGATTTACAGTACTTTTCTGTCTCTCTTGAGCTGCCTCCTGCCTCACCCCAAGAAAATGAGTTCCACAAGGGCAAGGACCTTTTCAGTTTTGTTTTCTGGTCTCCTTAGAATAGAACTTGACTCATAACAAGAGTTTAGTAACTAACCGATAATGAATGGGTATAAAAAATGATCCTTCAGAGTCACTAATATCTCATTTTAAAAAGTGTATCTTAAAACCCAAAAAGAGGGAGGGAAGAAGACATAATCTTAATTTCAAACTTGAACAAATTTAACTTCAGGAATCATTATTTTTTTCATTTTGCCTCAGTAAACACTAGTGAGTAACTACTGTGAACCACTCCACCATGCCATCCTAATTCTTTTAGGTCTATTAATCCTTGCCATATAGTGTTTGTGTTTTGCATAGAAAACAAATTACTTCAAGCTGATTTAAAGAACTAAGAATATTGCTTACTTTCTTTTTTTTTTTTTTTTTAGTAGCAGGAATGTGGCTTATTGTGCTATTCTTTTTGTCAATATATACAAGTATAACAGTACTTCATGGACTAATTTTGCCAATTTTGTTTTTTTCATGTTTTCTCTGTAATGTTTTTACAACAAAGATTTTTGCATGTTTTATCTATAATGTTTTTACAACAAAGATTTTCAAAAGATAGATGAAAGGGATTGTTTCTGGTGCTTTGTTATCTTTAGTGTTGTTAAATGTGATTTTCATAGTCAAGTTGTTTTAGCAGTGGCTATGTGGTGGCACCACTTTCCAAATGTAACAGGTTGTCATGGAAACTTTGTTGTTACTTCTATTTTGTTTGTTTGTTTGTTTTTATGTATTATTTTGAGGCAGTAAATAGTCTTGTGTTCCTTCATTGCAAAGAATTCTAAGTTAAGTCCTTGATAAGACTAGTTGACTACAGAGAACAGAGGCAGCAGACAGGAAAAGATTTTAAGACCCCATATGAAGAAGCTCAGAGTGAAATTGTAATCAGACAACCAATTATTTAATTTTCTTAATGATGCACTTGATAAATGTCAATGCAATAACTTGTTGTAGCGAGAAAAATAATTAAGTATGAAACGTATTGGTAAGTGTAGGAAGAAAGAAGATCTTTGAAATGATGCTGCCCCTATTTGAATAGTCTTAAAATAAATATTTTTTGGTTTATGCACATTTGAGCATATATATTTATTGGACTTTCCTGAGTGTATATTTCTTACTAATACATAAATTTCTTTGAATGCTAGAATTTAAAATAATAGTAAAAAAGAAAAAAAATCCAGGAGGGCTGGAGATATAGTTGTGGTAGAGTATTGCCTAGCTTGCACAAGGCACTGAGTTAAGACCCCAGCACTGAAAGAAATAAAAAAATCCAGAAGCATTATTTACTTCTAAATAAAATTTTATATAGAAGCACCCATCTTTTTCCAGTACAATTAACATCTTAAAATGAAAGCATAATTATCCACTATTTATAATCCCTTTCTTGAAAATATAAACCATTAGCACAATAAACACATAACCAATAATTAGATGAGTGATTTAAGGCTGTTTTTAAACAACTTGAGTACTATTATCAATCCAGATAATACAAAATCTGTTGAGCTATTTTTTTCTTTGCTTTTGTCAATAGGTAATCTTTTTTTCATAGCCTGTGTATAAGTGAAAACCAGCCACCAGTCCTTAGATTCCACATTAACCTCAAATAGGAGTCAAAGTTACAAGAAGAATGACTCTTAGATCTGCCCCACGTTCACAGTTATACATCTGTAGGTGCCCAAGAGGCAAAGCTCTCTCCTGGTAGCTATGGTGACTAATGGCCATTCTCACAGTGCCTGTTTGTAGTAATATTTGAATAAACTCCATGAAACAATTATAGATGTCAGTATATGAGCCTCATTCCCTTATTTGGCAAACCTTTCTGCCCTCTTACCTATCATATTGCTAGCAAATGGAGTAGTTTGAGAAGGTATAATTATTAATATTTTATATTGACATGTATTAATTTTTGTAATTATAATTAGGTTATATAGTCTTCAATATACCATGTGCTAATCAAGTTCCTGGTTAAATGATTCAGAGGTATGAAATGGGATACTCCAAATCTCTTTGGAATGACTCTTTAATTCATTTCGAATACAATTAGAAGTTGATTTTACAAGTAACTAGAATAAAATTATAAATTTGCTCTGACTTTCTTCCCAAAGAAAGAAAGTCAAAGCAAATACATTTCTGTTAATAAAATGAGATGTTTTGGTTTCTTTATTAATGATTTACATAAAATCGGTGCATACTTAATCACACACAAATAGGGAAAACAAAAAGCACTGTAGAAAATTCAATTTCGCATTACAGAGATTACTGCAGCCAACTCTTTTATCTATACTAGTATATAAAAACACTCCTAACAGTGCATCAATTTTCACAGCCATTTAGTAGATTAGAAAGCAATTGTAAACAGCGTAAAACCCACATTAACTCCTGTCAACATCCTGCCTTTTGCTCAGTTATGGATTTGTCTGAAATAACAGTGAGATCTAAAGTGACTGCATCGACATCACAGATTGTATTATAAATATGAATGAACCCATCGAAATGAGATGCGTAGCACTGTATAGCAGGCGTTTGTCCTCCCTGTCATAGTAACAGGTTTGTGACATAAGGGAACATTACATTGTCTCTAAGAAATAACTCCACATGTTCTATATGATAATCATAGCAACTGACAGGTTTTCAGATTGTCCTAAATTTTATATTCTAATATTATGTCATTAATAACCATCTGTTGTTTAATGTTCAAAAATCAATCCAGATAATATGAAAACCATTGAGTTATTTTAAGTGATTATTAATTTCAATACTTGCCATGTTAATTTTTAATAGAATATCTTGATTGATCTGTGAAAGCATATCACCACCACTACTACCATTTCTTCTGAATAGAAAGTAGTGAATGGGTTTGAGTACCAGTTAAAATGGAAATTCTTTTAATGAAAGATCAGAGCTGCATCCCTCCCTGCCTTTCAGGTTTCTTCAGTAAGGATTTAGTAAGCTGCTATTTTTCTTTGTTTGGAAAATTATGGTTCATGTCTAAGTTTGATTTCAATTTTGTTGTTTTTAAAGATAACCACATTGAGGGGTGTTGGTAGTAGAACAAATAAATTTTTGAAAAGACATTTTTTCATACTATTAGATTAGAAGAAAGGGTACCAGTGCATATCTTTTTAATTGCTTGACTCAGCTTGAATTGTCATTCTTTCTTAGATAAGGGTCATTTTATTATACTATTTAATGTCCTTTTGTTTGGAATACTCTGATGTTAGTTAAAAGTTTTAGTCTTAACTACTTAAGTGTGTCTTGAAGTCCTCTAAAGCATGTATTTCAGTATTAAAACCAGGAATCCAATTTGGCCATGTGTTGACAGTTCACTTATCAGCAGATCATTTACCTGACTGTAGATCTCCCTTGGTTAGGAACTTTGTTGTTAGAGGTTTTTCTGATAATGAGAAGGATAAGTGGCTACCTGTTGGAACTAGTATTTGTTTAGTGGCTTTTAGAATCAAAGTACTATATGCTCTGTGCTTTACACACATTGGATTATCTCATTTAATATGTTCTCCCTTTATTTGATAAGATTTGAAGGAAGGAGTCATCTGCAAGTATTCTAACAGTGGGTTTCTTGCAAACACACAAGTTCCAGGAAGAGAATACAGGTTTCACATTATTGCCCCAGTGGTCCTCATTCTAACTCCAGCAACCACCTGAGTGCTGATACTGGGAAAGATGAGAAGAGCCCCATGGTCTACATCTCTGGGAGAAGACCTTGATGCTTTATGCTTGCCTTCAAAGAAACACCAGCTACACCTAGTAATGTTTAGAATCTTTTTTTTCCCTGTAAAGTGGATATTTAATGGAACTGGCCACATTATATCTATAGGAACCTTGTTCTTCAAGTTGAGACCACAGGTACGATGAAGACTAACTTAGTAACCCACAAAATGTATTCACTAGAAGCTGTGGCAGTAGTTCAAAGTTACAAAGATGATTAGTATATTCATTTTTATCCACTGTAGCATTTTATGATGCTTATGGAAATATTCTTAGTAAATTATTCAGTCAAATAAATTTTGCATGAGGATTTTACTAACAAGTCTAAAAAAATTATTTTCAACTAAATTCAGTCAGACAGATGGATTTCGTTCTCCAGGTGGTTGCGTATTTTTTGCTTGATAACCTATTTGGCAGCACTCTTTTGAACCTGTGAATATTTATATTTCAGGCCCTCTCAATAATTAAAAAATCCACATTTAGTACCAGATGTTTCTGATGACTAGACAACTTTGTTTTATTCTAGAACTGTAACATTTTTTTAAGTTTGTTTTTGTTTTCTGTAATGTTTTCCCAAGAATCAAGAAGAAAGCAAGCATTTACTAAAAAGTCAAATGTTCACTGAGAAGTGATGTTAAGGCTAATTTACTTTATTAAGCAGAAATGTAGACATCCCAAGAGCATTATTTATTTTAACAATCAAACATTTTAGAAGCTACAAAAAATTAACTATTTTATAATGTTGTCATTTGCTTTTCTTATGTTAAAATACCTAACCAAGAAACAAATCTCACCTTGGAAAGTATGAAATTATGCTTTCCTATATACTATCTAATTTTTGGTCTTAAGGCTTTATGTTTTCCTACTAAGAAATATGCTACAAACAAAGATAACGTCTTTCTTTAAAGTGCATCAACTTCATACACTAGTTCTGAGAATAAACCCTGATCTGAGAGCAGAATCTCAATTCCTACAGCAAAGCCTGGGTATCTTGTGGAGGCAGGAGGCTCATACATGATTTTCTGAGTTTTTGCCAGTCTTCTACTTCATTTTACCTTGAATAGATCCATTCAAATAAGTGTTTGTTAATGTATTTAAGGTTGATTATTATTAGTATTAATTTGGAATTCTAAATTATTTAATAGTCTCTCACATCTTTCTTTTTCTATAATGGTAGGCAAATCAAATTTGGAGTATTTAGTGACTTTGGTTTACATATAGCACTGTGAGAATAATTGAGGATTAACAGCCCCCTGCCAAAAAAAAAAAAAAAAAGTCACTTATTTGAGAAATCACATTTCAGTCACTTATTTGAGAAATCACATTTTTCTTTATGATGGAATGAGAGTGTTAGATACTAAACAGGTTGTCATTTCATAATTTATTCCAGAAACTATTTCCTTGAAAATTCCCTTTGGGCCTTATTTGCTAAATAGGAATCATAAAGATCATTTAGCATTCAAATTAAATATAATTTCTAATGCAAATTAAGAGTTCTTTCTGCAAATAATACATTCAGTTTTGTCATGACTTTTTGATAATTCCGTTTGTTTTTATTTTTAAACCTATATCATTTTCACAGTTTTAAAGATATCCTATCCCAGTGCTTTGTAAATTCTGGACAAACTTTACTTTTTTTGAGGGGGGTACCAGGGGTTGAACTCAGGGGCACTCAACTGCTGAGCCACATTCCCAGACCTATTTTGTATTGTATTTAGAGACAGGGTCTCACTGAGTTGCTTTGTGCCTCACTTTTACTGAACTGGTGATCCTTCTGCCTCAGCCTCCGGAGCCACTGGGATTATAGGCATGCACCGCCACACCAGACTTACTTTACTTTTTTCTAAGATTGGGAAATGTGTTTTTGTTCTGCAATTAGTTTTTATGTTTGATTGCAAATAATTCTAGAATACTACACAAATAATTCTAGAATACTATTCAAAGAACATTTACTTTCAGTTGTTTCTACAAGTAGGAAAGGAAGATTGCACTGATAAATCTTTTCATTCCTTAAAATATCAAATATGCTTTAAAAACAGTTTCCAAGACAAAGATCATCACAGAAGCACATCGGACCAGACCGCCCTCTTGCTTAACATTTTTCAGGGTCTTGCCTAGTTCTTATTGAGTCCCAGACCATCCTCCCTCACAGAGCCAGGGGCACCTCTCCCATCTTATTCACTCATTCTCACCTTTGGTCACTGCTTTCCAAGCCTAAGGGCCTTCTAGGAAGGCCTTCCTGCTGTTCCTTCTGGCTGGAATCTTATTCTCTCCTCTGCCTGTCTTGCTAACACTCTTTATAATTCTAGTCTCATGATTTTCTCCTAGAAGCTTTCCTCTCACCATCTTCCCTCCAAAACAAATCAGGTTCCCTGTTACACTTCATAATTGCATCCTTTACTTTTCCTTCATTGCATTTACAAGTTATAATTACATATTTGTTTGATTATTTGTTTAATGCCTGCCTTTCCCAATAGAATGTAAGCTCTATGATTAAAAAAGAGTTGAAGTCAGAGGAAAGAGTTTATTATAATCACTATTTCACACTTTTGACAGGTAAATTAGACCTGAAATAACTCCCAAGAGCAATACACAGCCTGAAAAACATGAACTCCATGTACAATGCACCAGACTGGATGTGAAAGGCTACAGCATAGGTTTGTGGGCGGTGGTCGGTGGCTTTTATATGGAGCCAATGTACCCTATTTCACTGTGCCATTTTGGGCATGTCCTTTGACCACTGTTAGTAAAAGGCAACCTGTAACTGTATGACCATAACATTATAACCTCAAACAGAACAATTAAGTGAAGCTTGGGCTATGCTTTTTTTCTTGGGCTTTACAAGATGGCTTATAGTTTTGAACTTTGAGGGAGGGATATAGAACTTAAGGGAGGGATAGTTAGGGGATAGTTGAAGAATATAGAACCTAAGGGAGGGATAGTTAGGGGAAGTGAGAGGGCAGGAGAAGCAGTTAGGTGGCTCTTGAACTCCAAATTCCCAATAGTCTTTTACCATTCACATCCCTTATTAGCCCTCTAGTCCTAAACCTTTTTAGGTTCCTTTTTGTTGCCAATTTTACAAATTCTCAGGTATTCAGCAATGTAGTAGCTAAGGATTCAGGTTTGAATGCTGATTCTCCTTTAATTATTTATTTATTCTAATTTGTTATACATGATGGCAGAATGCAATTCATTTCATATTACACATATATAACACAATTTTTCAAGTCACTGATTGTACACAAAGTATTTTCACACCATTCATGTCTTCATATATGTACTTAGGGCAATGATCTATACCTTCTTCCACCATCATCCCTACCCCTTTGCCCCCTCCTTTACCCTCCTTTCCCTTTGCCCTATCTAAAGTTCCTCCATTCCTCCCATAGCCCCCCCTCCACTGCCATTATGAGTCAGCATCCTCATATCAGAGAAAACATTCAGCCTTTCGTTTTTTGGGATTAGCTTACTTCACTTAGCATTATATTCTCCAACTACACCCATTTACCTGCAAATGCCATGATTTTATTTTCTTTGAGTGCTGAGTAATGTTCCATTGTGTATATATACCAAAGTTTCCCTATCCATTCATCTACTGAAGGGCGTGCGGGTTGGTTCCACAATTTAGCTATTGTAAATTGTGCTGCAATGAACATTGATGTGGCTGTGTCCCTGTAGTATGTGTTTTTAAGTCCTTTGGATATAAGCTGAGGAGTGGGATAGCTGGGTCAAATGGTAATTCCATTTCAAGTTTTCCAAAGAATCTCCATACTGCTTTACAGATTGGCTGCACCAATTTGCAGTCCCACCAGCAATGTATGAGTGTGCCTATTCCCCCACATCCTCACCAACACTTACTGTTGTTTGTCTTCATAATAGCTGCCAAAAGAGGAAACACTTCCAAATACATTCTATGAGGTCAGTATCACCCTGATTCCAAAATCAGATAAAGACACATCAAAGAAATAAAATTTCAGACCAATATCTGTAATGAATATAGATGCAAAACTTCTTGATAAAATTCTGGTAAATCAAATACAAAAACATATCCAAAAGATAGTGATCAAGTAGGGTTCACCCCAGGGATGCAAGGTTGGTTCAATATATGGAAATCAATAAATATAATTCATCACATCAATAGACTCAAAGATAAAAATCATATGATTATCTCAATAGATAACAGAGAAAGCATTTGATTAAATACAGCATCTCTTCATGTTCAAAACCCTAGAAAAACTAGGGATATCAGGAACTTACCTCAACATTGTAAAGGCTATCTCTGCTAAGCCCCAGGCCAACATCATTCTAAATTGAAAAAAAAAATTGAAAGCATTCCCTCTAAAAACTGGAACAAGACAGGAATACCGTCTTTCACCACTTCTATTTAATATAGTTCTTGAAACTCTAGCCAGAGCATTTAGACAGACAAAAGAAATTAAAGGGATATGGATAGGAAAATAAGAACTCAAATTATCACTATTTGCAGACAATATGATTCTAAACCTAGAAGACCCAAAGTATTCCACCAGAAATCTCCTAGAACTAATAAAAGAATTCAGCAAAGTAGCTGGATATAAAATCAACACCCATAAATCAAAGGAAATTCTGTACATCAGTGACAAATCCTCAGAGAAACTAGGAAAACCACCCCATTTGCAATAGCCTCAAAAAAAAAAAATACTTGGGAATAAACTTAACAAAAGAGGTAAAGGACCTTTGCAATGAAAACTACAGCACACTAAAGAAAGAAATTAAAGAAGACCTTAGAAAGAACTACCTTGTTCTTGGATAGGCAGAATTAATATTGTCAAAATGACCATACTACCAAAAGCATTACACAGATTCAATGCAATCCCAATCAAAGTCCTAATGACATTCCTCATAGAAATAGAAAAAGCAATCATGAAATTCATCTGGAAAAATAAGAAACCCAGAATAGCCAAACCAATCCTTAGCAAGAAGAGTGAAGCTGGTGGCATTACTATTCCAGGCATTAAACTACACTACAGAGCAATAGTAACAAAAACAGCATGGTATTGGCACCAAAATAGACCTATAGATCAATGGTATAGAATAGAGGACACAGAAAGTAACCCACATAACTATAGTTATTTTATATTAGACAAACGCGCCAAAAACATACATTGGAGAAAAGACAGCCTGTTCAACAAATGGTGCTGGGAAAACTGGAAATCCACATGTAACAAAATTAAATTACACCTCTATTTTCTCACCATGCACAAAACTCAACTAAAAGTGGATTAAGGACCTAGGAATTAAAACAGAGACCTTGCACCTAATGAAAGAAAAAGTAGGCCCCAATCTCCATTATGTCAGATTAGGCCCCAACTTCCTTAATAAGACTCCTATAGAGCAAAAATTAAAACCAAGAATCAATAAATGGGATGGATCCAAACTAAAAAGCTGCTTTTCAGCAAAAGAAACAGTGAGGTGAATAGAAAGCCTACAGAATGGGAACAAATCTTTATCACAAGCACATCAGATAGAGCACTAATCTCTAAGATATATCAAGCACTCAAAACCTTAACACCAAAAAAACAAATAACCCAATCCATAAATGGGCCAAGGAACTTAACAGACACTTCTCAGATGATATACAATCAATCAACAAACACATGAAAAAAAAATGTTCAACATTTCTAACAATTAGAGAAATGCAAATCAAAACTACTCAAAGATTTTATCTCACTCCAGGAGAGTGCATTTTGACATACATAAAGGGATATTTAATATAATATATATATATATATTATATTCCTAATATAATTTATTAGGAACCCATTTGATTTTCTTTTCTAAAAAAGAAAATAATTTCTCAAAGCTATAAGAAATCTCTACCAAGTAAAATTGGAAAAAATGAATTTTACCCATCTTAGTTACCAAAATTATAGAACAGAGAATACTATCAACTACAGTTGGGATATTCTACATTCTCATTTCTATACTTGGCTTTTAAAAATCCATTTTGACTTGTCTTGGAATGATTGAAGTATGTAGTCCTGACATGTACATTGCATGCACTTTATACTGAAGGGTCAGGATTACATTTAATAAACATTAAAGCATCAGTGAACTGTATCCTTTTGTTTATGTTACACATGAGAGAAACAGTTTACATGGTCCTAAACATCCTCAGTCAGCCATCTCCAAATGAATTATGTACTTGAATATAAAAAAAATACTTCTTCACAAATTTAAAATGTACTTGAGCTGAAACATTTTTCTCCTCGTTTCCATTTTTCCCTAGCCTGGCTGCTTCTCTTTTCCTTAGCTTATGTACTAGTTCTCCATGCTATAACTAAAATAGATCTATATACAAACGGAAATGTCAGAAGAACATTCATTCTGAATTTTCCTGAATCATATTTACAGCAAGACAGTTTCTAATTGTTAAAAAGATTATGGTTTTGCTAATATAAAGCACATTAGTTTAACAGAAGCAAGCATAAGGAAATGGTTCAACAGCTGATCCTTTACTATATTTCCTAAAACATTTGATTAGACAAGCTTTTATAATTGTCAATTTGATCTTGTAGTTCAAAAGGTTGCCAAAGGTTGGCAGCATGACACGTGGGTAGAATAAGACTAATGAAATAAAGTAAGCAGAAATTCTAATCTTTGATACAGGGCAAGGGTCTTTAAAATTTTCTCAATGTAGTCATCCTCTTTCCTCTGAAAAATCCCAAAAAGATATATATTTTAAGAAATCCCAATATAGACCAACTTTACACATATATTAATTTGGATTCTTATTTGTCCTTTCTCTAACACTTATATTTTTTTATGATTAAAAACTGACAGTTGATGGCTCTTCTTGCCACCTTACCATCATTTCCTCAGTGTACTGGACCTTTTCACATCCTAGCATTTTGTATCTACCCTTTATTCCACCAAGATGCCCTTCTACTATTCTTTGTTCGACAGACTCATATCAAGACCTAGTACAGAACCCAGTGCAGTGACTCATGTCTGTAATCCCAGTAACTCAGGAGGCTTGGGCAGGAGGACACAAGTTCAAGGCCAGCTTCAGCAACTTAGTGAGGCCCTAAGCAACTTGGTGAAATCCTGTCTCAAAATAAAAACATCTGCCAATCACAGTTGCACACACCTGTAAGCCCAGCAGTTCAGGAGGAGGATCTCAAGTTCAAGACCAGCCTTAACAATTCAGTGAGACACTGTCTCAAAATAAAAGGAAAAAGAAAAAAAGATCAGGGATACAATTCAGTGGTCAAGTGCCCTGGGTTAAATCCCCAGTACCAAAAAAATAAAAAAATTAAAAAGGACTAACTGTGGCCAGGTACAGTAGTGCATGCCTGTAATCCCAACAGCTTGAGAGACTGAGTCAGGAGGACCACAAGTTCAAAGCCAGCCTCAGCAAAAGTGAGGTGCTAAGCAACTCAATGAGAACCTGTCTCTAAGTAAAAATACAAAATACGTCTGGGGATGTGGCTCAGTGGTCAAGTGCACCTGAGTTCAATCCCTGAAAAAAAAAAAAAAAAAAAGGCTAGCTATGTAGCTCAGTGATAAAGCACCCCTGGATTCAATCCCTTGTATCAAATGAGAAAATCAAAAGATCCAGCCCAAGTGTTACTTACATAATAATTTTTTTTAGACTTAGTTCCCCTGTCCTTTTTTATCCTGAAGCATTTTTTCCATATCTCTGTTCTAAAAATTATTTATATTTTTTTTTGTTTTTGATAATATACTTCTTTTTGCTAGATATAGATGCCTCAAGAACTAAAATATTATTCATCATTGCACCCCCATCCCAACACAAATGGCTGGTTGGTGCATAGTAGGCAATCCATTATTGTTGCTTCAATGCATGAATTAAGCAACCAATTACATGAAATGTCTGACAGACAATTTTCTACTTTGAAACCAGTTGTATTCCCAAAGTTAATTTTTAAATCAGTTGTTTTGGAACTCACAAAGCAATTTCCCATAGAAACAATGTTATAAATGTTATAAATGATTGTTAGGTTCCCAGGCTAGCCCTCAAGAGTCTATTTAACCCATAATGTAGCTGAAACACTATGCAGTTGTAATGAAAAATAGCAGAAAACATTACTGTTACACATGTGCAGTGTTTTCATTACATTAAGTAAATACAATTCCTCTTTTGTACTGGAAGTACAATCTGATGCAAATTATAACAACAGGCAGGGGTAATATGGCCTAGCATTGGAGCAGGATAGCGGAATACAGGTGAGGCTTTTTCACTAACCAGCCTTATAAGTTGTTGAACTTTATACTAGCCTGCTTTTCTACATTGCTGCAGCCAACTTGGTAATTCTTATGTGTTCCACCAACAGGAAAGGTAAGGTGATGAATACAAAAACACATTGAAACATTCAGAGCACTACATAAATTCAGTGTATTTCATGGCAAAAAGTATCCAGACAAATGACAATGAACTGACATAGGGACTTTTAATGGGAAGAAAAATAAAGTAGTGGCCTGACCCCAGAGCTGGGTAACTGCCTTGCTATCCTTCTCCACCATAACCAACTCTAAAATGTGTGAGTTCACTTCTCCGGGTCTTAGTTTCCTGTTAGGTAGAGTAACATATTTAGGTTAAATATTGTTCCATCTTTTGTGATTTTGATATCTGTATTTAACATTATTTGGGCAGAGTTGTAATTTGGGCAGTTTTAAAATATCCTGGAAGGGTCATCATCACATGACCTGCCTTTCTTTAGTTCTCCCTTCCATGAATACTTTCATCAAAGACCATTTATGTACATTATTTTTTCTTTGTCTTCTGGACATGCCCACCTTAAAACCAATTTGTTCCTTAGGATCTGCCATCAAAATCAATGCAGAAACTAACTTCCATCACACAATGCCTCCATCTCAATGTGCAATTCTTTTGTTCCTTAGTCAGAATTCTGCTTTCTTCCTTGAAGAGGAAAGTTTTCCTTCATGACTTGCCTAAGAATTTCTCACTTGATTCTGGTGCAGCAAATACATAATCCAGCAAACTGTCTAATCAAATTTTATTTTCTATTAGGAGCCATCTGTTTGCCGATGACTACTCTGTTTGTTTTTTATTTTAGTGCAATCCATTTTAGTTCCTTCATCTGTTTTTACCATACCACCTGCAATTCCCATTTTCCCAGCTCATTCTTTCCTTCCTCTGGTGGGTGAGGAAGAAGACAGCACAAGTGGGCCACACTCCAAGAAAACTAGTTGAGGCTCAAACCCTCCTCTCTGGCTAAATGCTTCTCTCCTCAGGCTAACTGCTCTTTATTTTCTTTCCTGGATTTAAACTTTCCCAAATTCTGTGGCCTTTCAGAAAACTTTCTGGAACAAAAGAAAAAGGAAAAAAATCTAAATTCTTCCCATCTTTAACTTTGTATCCCAGGAGATTCTCATTTGTCTCTCCCCTAATTGCTGCTTTTTCCTTTGGGGCTGGGGAATTGACTGTTACATAACCAACAGGTAACACAACTCATGGAGATGATGGCTTTTGGGTTATGTTCCATCACAAAACATTTTTTTTTTTTTGGTGTGTATGAAATTTTCAACACAATCTGAAAAAAACTACATGACATGTTTTCTTCTTTGTCTTCAGATGTTCATGAAGTTTAGGCCTGGGTCATAACCACCTACAAGGTGGGAACTTCTTAGTACAAGTTCCCCTTAGATAGAATTCCCATATTATCTCTCAAGAGTCTAGGTTCTGTTGTTATCTCAGAGCTCTCATGAGAACCTACCATTACGAGTCTGACTTAAATTATCCCTGGGTGGACCTCTCTCCTCTGAAATATTATTCCATTTATCACGTGCACAAAGCATTTGGCATTAACACTAAAAATAGGCAAACATAAGCACTTCTTATGTCCCTCGTACTTTTCAGTACCTTCTTGATAGTTCCTAGTTCTATGGCTTATATGTAGTTACTCAATAACTATTTATTGATTCATTATTCAATTATATATAGACATATTTGTTAGGTTGAAATTTTCAATTGATCCATTTTTTGACCTTTTCAGCTATTTTGTCAGTGGCTTTGATTACCCAGGTGCACTTTTGCCATCAATAGGTTAGGTCTATAAATAGAAGTCTAGAGACATTTTTCATGTGTTTGGAAAAAGAAACTGAATAAAAAGTTCAGATTTTAAAATTGCAGATGAATATTGTGTTAGTGATTAACTGCAGCAAACATATTTTGAAATCATTTATCTAGCAGAGGAAAAGACAACAATGGAGCCATCCCTTGTGGCCACAGTTTCAATGGCTTCCTTCAAAATCAGTCATTTGAAGTTTTTGTTTCCCCCTTCTTTTAATCTCTCATGTTATGAATAATATTTAGTTGAACTCCCAAAGCAACTGGGGGAAGAAAATCTTTGGTGTTGATTTTTGGTAAAATATGAGACATTTACTTTTGTGAATGTTAATCCCGGAAGGCTTCAATATAGTCTTTTGTTCTCTGGGTTCTTGTGCCATTTAAAGATTTGAATTTAAACACCAGTGTGTTTTTGACCACCAGAAAGCCCTCTGAAACACCCAAGTATGGAAGTTATTAAAATCTGTAGTATTTGTTATTTTAATTACCATTTCAGCAACTGCCAGGTGGGTAATGATGGCAGGTGGCTGTCCTGTCTGTCCTAATGTTGCACTGCCCTGTAAGTTTATTCTTCTCTGAACTTTTTACTTTACCCATGTTTGCTTAGCAACCAAGCTATAATTGTTTTACAATTACTATTTTAATTACTAAGTCCTTTCAGTACATCATTTCAAAACTAATAAGTATCAGGTCTTGTCCTGACTTCTTGTCAAGAGAGTTTAAAATTCTTCTTTCTGTATTTTTAACCTCATAAAATCCCTCCTCCCAACAAATTGCAAAACCTTGCTGATGACAAAGTGTATTAGAAGACCTAAAGATACATGTTTATTTTAAATGTACTCATAAGACAAATACTTATTAGATCAAAATTTTATCAACTATAATTCTCTCTTTTTTTTTTTCAATCCAAACTAAGTTATTTCTCTCTGGCTTAAACATGTTGGCTGATTTTTAGACTTGGATGAATTTCACTGTAAATTGCTGTTCGATGTGACTGGAGTACCCAGGAGCTGTCAGGATGGCTCAGTGATTTAACATTGGTGTCCTGCAGCTTTGACTGTAATCAGCAGATGCTGTGGTATTACCATAAATGTTTTCCTAACTGCTTCTGTCAAAAAGAGAAAATTCTTCCTGACCGAGTCTGCTGCTTCTGATTAAATTCAGTTTGCCTTCTTTTGCATAATTAATGTCCCATGATGATCTCTAACCTTTTGTTTTTAATATTGCCTCTTGGTCTAGACTCACTCTTTACAGGGAAGCTCAACTAAAAGCAGACAAAAAGAAATGGATGTTGCTTTTACATGTACCCCCAGTATCTCTCTGGCTCTGAAACTGTTACTGTTTTATATACCATCACTTGTCAAAGATCATGATAGGTTCTGGTCTTTGCAATGTTTTTCATTGTTGTGCCAGTGCTCTGTTCTACTTCAGAGGACTGTTTCCGTAACGCTTTAGTGCACATGGTTTTGCCGGAGGATGTGTGATGATAGGGTCTGCTTTAGAATGTGCTCACCCTGAGTGTGTAAACTGATAACCTTCTGACACCAGCCAGGCAACAGGCTTCCTATTCTTCTGAAAGTCTTCCTATACTTCAAGCCAAAAGTAGCCCAGATTATATTTGCTACAACAGAGTAAATGTGTATGTAATATAAGTATGTTAAAAAATGAATACCTAGTTTTGTCTGTGAGTGCATTTTACATAATCTCAGTGGGGAGAGATCCTTGAGTGTATTAAATAACAGTAGCTTTACCTGGAGAGCACAGAGTGCTTTCCTATTTGTCCTTTCAGAAACTGTGAATACTCTTGCCTGACAACTACCTATGACCTGATGTTTTTCAAGAGGAACGTTGATGTGACTAGAAATTCTTTCTGATGTTATTCTTACAGTGTAAGATTAAAAATACGCATGATTTCTCTCAGGTACTAAATAAGGCCTGTAGTAACTGGCATATTTATAGCTTAGAAGTGCCCTGTAACCATAATTGTATGAAATTAGGGTTCCACCTATTCCCTTGGTTTCAAATAAGGAATGAATGAGTTTCACATTTCCTAGGGCTTATCAACATCTTTCATCTGTAGATGATCCCACTAGCAATTATTTATCACATTATTTTGTTATTTTCTTTTTCTTTATAGAATTAATATTTAGAGTAGAAAAGGATCTTAGAGGTCACAAAAGATTCATTTTTGACTGACAAAGCTGAGCCTAAATAAAAAAGTCACAGGCAATGGTACTTCTGCTTTGGAGATTTTTCAGCCTTTCACTACTAAAACTTTGTAGATTTTTGGCTGACCTCAGATTCAAGCCAAATAAAACAGAAACACAGAAATTTCAAAATAAATGTGTCAGCCCTCAAATAGTTTTCATGTAAAAGCAAGATTTATGATCAACAGAACTTCTTTTTTTCTTACTCAAACTTTTAGTACAAACTCTTAACCTTATGGCTGCTTGGATGTCCTTTAGCTCCAGTTTCTTCAACTATAATTCCCTTTCTACAAAATCAACAGTAGTTATAACTTTTTCACTATTTATCATCTCTTCAAATGAACCAACAACCACTTATGCAATAGAGAGCACCCACTTTCAATAGAATAATCTGTCATCAGGGAAACTATGACATCAGGCCACTTGAAATTGCGGCTTTGAACTGTTATTCTGATGCTGCTTTTTTCTACCTCTGTGACTAGAGTAATCCACTTCACTTCTGGCCTCCATTTCCTTGTTGGTAAATAGAAACAGTAGCCACCTCCCAGGAGAATTCAGTGGATGGTATGTGTGCTACAGTGTCTACACACCTGCTTCTGTGAGACCACATGTGACAGCAAAACTAGGGAAACACTGCAAAAAAGCAGGAATACAAGAACAAGAGAGCTTAGGTTTATTTAAACGAGAGCTCTCAGTGATTCTTTTTAGTCTTTTTCTTCATTCCCAGTTTTCTCATGAACATAATGTATTAGTGGCTATTTTTAAAATGTCACAGATGTGTCTCTTTCAAGATATTTGAAGGTAACAGCGGAAGTTGTTTACAAAAGCACAAACATTTTAGGAAAATTTGAAATGTCTCTCTATCTCTAAGAAAGGAAAGTCTCCTTCCTACCCTAAATTCCCAGAAAGGGCTTTTCATAATTTTTTCTCACCTTGATAACTCTAGATGCCCTGAAATCCTCAACCTTGATTTTAAATGTACTGCTGTGATCATGCTTCAAGAGAAAGCTGTCAGATTATTTTAAATGATGAAGAGCTGTAATTCACAAGCATTACAGTGGCTGCCATTCTCACTTGCTATAATATTCAGAATTTGGATATCCACCCACCTTATCCCCATCAAATTAGCACATAAATACATACCACAGGATTTATCACTGTAGCCATAACTTTAATGATACTACATGTAAACAAACGAGTTCCCAAAGACATAGATTACATTGAAAGTCTTAGAAGTTTTTTTTTCCTTTTTTACTACATTAAATGACATTTCTTGATCAATTTTTCCCAGGTACAGATCTTTCTGTTTTAACCCAGAGTTACTTGTCTTTGGGGGTGTCAGTTATTAACTATTGTAACCATCAGAAAGAAAGGTTTCTGATAATAGGATCCCTTACAAAGCCTTGCATCTGTACTTTGCAACAGTTTTTACATAAATATCCTTGATAGATTTGGCTTATATGATCATCCTTAGTTTTTTAAAAAAAAAAAGTGCTTTAGTCTAGAGGGATTAATTTCTTAAGGATATACAACAAGAATGGTAGAGCCAAGAAGAAGTCCTTACAATTTTTTCCTTTTACATATGCACTAACCCCATAATAGGAACCCTATTATCTAAATAGTCACAAATGTCCAGATTGCAACTAACCAGATGAGCTAGAGGAAATTGTTTTTGGTTCTCTTTTATGTAAATCTAAAGAACAAACAAATCAATAGTGGTGCAACTTGATAAACCAAAGGGTTCCGTGGCAGTGAGCTCAGTTAAAACCAAATCTGTAGAGACAGCAGGGAAGTAGAGAAAGCTTACCTGGCCTCCCATGAAAGGGCTTTCCATTTGCCAGAGGAAGCTGCAGAGCCCGCTCCAGGGTACCCAGAGGGAGTACAGCAGCAAACCAAGAACATGGTCAGGGTCTCACACAATAGCTGTGCTCTTGGCCTTGACTTTATTCTACATAATAGGGACGGTAGCAACTTCACAGGGTCTGTTGTTAAAGCTCCTTGTCAGATGCGGCACTCGGAGGCAGAGTAAATGGTAACATTATCACCACCTTAAGAACTTTTCTACATTTTATTGTAGAGTGTAGTAGAAGAGACAGTTATTGGATACATAATTACACAAACACATCATGTTTATGGAGAATTGTTAGGAAAAGGAGTAGGTGTTGTAGGAATGGACAACAGGGAGTGAGGGGTACTCAGGAAGCTGCCCACCAAGTGACTTCCTGTGCTGAAGCACTTTTGACTTACTTTCTGGCTTGTGAAAATGGACACCTGGAACATCCAGCTCTTAGGAAAGGCCCAGGTGAAATGAAGAATTCAGGTCATCCTTCTCCTTTCAGTGTGGCACAGGTAACAGTGCAGGGCGGGGAGGGTGCAGGTGCTCAGTGAAAGAATGTCCATGGCAGCCATGATATCCACATCTGGGATACAGCTATCTTAGACCCAGGACTTCTGGTTATAAACCCATTTCTTCCTTACCTATTTTCTTCGTCTTCTTCCCTACTCATCCTTTATAAACAGTTCTAGATATGACCACTTCATGCCAGCATGTTTACAGACTCCTTTTTTTTTTTTTTTTGTCTTTCACTGAGTTCCCCCCAATGTCCTAGTTTTTTAGTTCTCCTTTGTTTCCCTTTAATTAGTCCCCATAACCTATTTTTCCTTCATTCACCATCTCTGCTACAAATGACCTCCCTACCTGCCCTATGTACTTTCTTTTGAAATGTAACCCAGCTATAGCACTTAAACTTTTATGTTTATTGAGACATAGATCCTGATTTTGCCAAAAGCCATAATTCAAATCACATTCAATAGTGAATTTTTTTAAATGTGAGGCATAATAAACTACTCAGAACACTTTGAGCAATTCTTGCTGTTTCTCTCTGCTATATGGGATGGGTGATAAGCAGATATCTCTGTGGACACACATGTATAGATGTGGCTGGATGAGCTTACTGAAGGCAGGGACAATGTTCACCCTCTGCCATGTCCCTGACACCTAGCACAACATGGTGCACTGTACGTATTCAGTGTTTTCTGTCTAAATGAAAGTATATTGTCCATCTTGTATCCTGCTATCCCTAAGAATTATGAAGCAGTCTTTGTTCTCTTGAATATAGAATCTTATGAAAAATCGCACATCTGTCTGCATGTAAAGTACTGTTTTAAACACAAGAAATGGAAAGAACAGACTCCAAGTTGTTATGGTCTTGTCACTAGACTTACATAGGTGACAGCAACACAACAAGACATGACACCAGGCAGCACAAGATACACCACACATAAGAGGTAAAGTAGAAGGTGGCATCTGATGAGATTTGAAAGATTATAGATTATCAGAGACAATAAGGACTGGAGATCAGAGGGGGTAGTATTAGAATTCAATGCATAGATATAAATAAAACAACTAAAGGAATTACATCATTCCTAAAAGAATAGGCATATCCTACAGCACAGATTACTAGTAAGAGAAAACTATATGCTCAAGCTTTAGAATTTAAAATAAATTGAGTCTTTTTTGGTTAGCTCAGTTTACTTTTTAAAAAAAAAAAAAACATAGTAATTTTAGAAGTCTGGACCCTTCACTTGGTACAAAATGGATACTACTTATTAAAATGTAAGGTTTTCGTGCAATAATTTCAACTATAACTACCTTTGAACATCTTCTAATGTACTAGTGAATATGGGTCATGGCTTTTACTGCTTCTGTGAATAGTTGCATAGCAAGGGTAAGAATAAATGCTTTATACCTTATAAGCAAAAATCTTAGAAACAAAATACCTTGTTTTCTCTAAAAGGAGAACTGAATAGGTTTTAAAGATATTTTTGAGAAATAATATCAGTAAAAATGAAGTATCTTACAATTCCCTTTGGTTCCTTGTGTTAACATTGGAATGCTGCCTGTGTCTCCAGCATTCAGTTTTAAAATCAACAATGCTGTAGACTGAAGCTGGGAGTTAAATCAGAGGACTTGGACTGGGGACATAGCTTTGCCCTAACTTAACTGATGTCAGGGGCAAGTGTCTAAACCCCTCACAACTCCCTTCCTAGTCAGTGAGCTGGAGAGAATGAAGTTCATTCTTCATTAGGCCACATTATGATTCATGTTAAAGCACTATGTACAGATCTGGCATTTATAAGTGCTCAAACATGTTAGTATAATTTTAATAAACTTGCAAATATTATTAATAAGATGGCAAGAAAGTGAATACAATTTTGTTACAATTATATTTTGTTAAATCTGAGCTCTATATTCGTGGATTGTGCTTTAGTTCAAAATTTTCTTGTTTTTCATATGTGTCTAGTATGTCTCATAGTAAACTTGGACAGAGAAGTGACTTCCCCTACTAATATTTGGTAAATAGAACCATAAATCTGTAAGATAACAACATTTTTACAGACAGAGGACATTATAGAAATAAAATGATTCATATCAGAACCTTGAGGGTTTCTTATCAAATGGAAAATTACAGAACATGTCACTCTTGTGTTCCATGCCAATAGCCTTTTCATGTCATGAGATTCCATTAATTGCAAAGACTTCTAGATTCCATTAATCATAATGGTTTATTTTTCCTCTTCCAAATAGAATGTGAGTCACAGAAGTAGAATTGACAAACATATTAATATCAGACATAACTTATAAAAGAAATCACTATGTGCCATATGTAATTATTCAAGGTACTATAAAGCCCACTAACTGTCTGACCTCTAGTGGCTGTAGCTTACAGCTGCATCTCATTTGATGGTGTTTTTTTTTTTTTTTTTTTTTTTTTTTTTTAATTTTCACTATTCTAATTGTTGGGGTGCTATTTCAGAAGACAGAGTCCTGAACTAGCTTTGTTACTGAGTACAGGTGCTTAAAATGTATAAGCAGACCCTGCCTTGGGTCTGTAGCCAAGCAATGTCCACAATGTCTCAGAGCCAGCTCCCAGAATCAGTGCTCAGCCATATTTCATAGGCTTGTATGAAATGTCTTTAAAACATTAAGAGAATTCCTATGTGTGATATGCATTTTATTAAGTATATGCATAATCTTTCATAATGTGTAGATGTGTGTGGGTGTATTGAATATTTTCCCGTTGATGGCACTACTGTCCCTCATGCTTTATCATGTTTTTGAGAAAGGCCTATCTGAGTTAGAGTGTTATGTATGACCAAGAAACAGATTGGAATTGACCATCAATTTTGGGACATAAACCTTCTGATTAATCTGAACCACTAAACTTATATAATGCCCCATTGAAGAAGACTAAGGAAATGTATATTTATGAAAAAGAATATTTAATATTTTCCTTTGTCTTTAACATAAACCATATAGGAATGTTTGGTGTAATTTTTTTCTTTTTATATCTCATTTAACAGAACTCTAACTTACCTCAGTAGTTTAATGAACTGTGAATTGCTACACTATGGCTAGTATAGGTCTCCAATATGTTTTCAGAATTTCAAATACCATGTGGATTATAAAGTTCCATATGCTCCGAGGCCTTTTAGCTGATGCTTATAGCTCTTTTAAGAGGAATAATGAAGAATGGAGCAAGGAATAATCACCTCATCTTGCCTCCTGGTAATTTCTCCTGTGGCCAGCACCCTCTTTAGCTTTCCAGGAGTCCTGCAACACTCATTTCTTTCTTTCTGCCCACTGTACAGTACATTTCTACTGCTGTGTTTTGTGTTACCATAGAGACAGGAGGTGCTCCAAAGCCCCAGGAAGACGAGTGGAAGCAGGTCTTTGAGTTAACAGTCCCTGCTGAGGAGAGGAGCCCGAGGCAGGAATCTATAGCAGTGAACGGAAAGAGGGAATTGTGTGGTCCGATCCATTTGTGTCTCCACAGAGTCCCAGGAAGCACAGGCTCAGCCAAGGCAGCATTAAAAATGAGTTGTTTACAGAAACCAATTTTTCAGAAATCTCAGTGCAGCCTGGGGTTTCATAGAAACCAAACTTGGTGTTTTATTTGCAAGAAAATAACTGGTGACATTGACCTATTCCTTTTACTGTTTTCATCATTAAAAGGGAAAAGCTTCTAAGAAAGGTTCTCTTTGCCTGACTTATTTTGAGGATCAAAAATCTCACCTTTAAAATGAAGGTCGATATTCTTTCGTCCAGCCAAAACCAGCAGAAGCGACTCTGCACCCGGCTCCAGGTCACTGATCTAAACATACTAGTTCTAGAAATGAGTAGTATATATTTACCCTCAATTGTCATGCACTCCCTCCATATTTTAGATTACTTAAAACTTTTGAACATTTCTCTGGATGTACTAAATTGTTATATTTCCTACTATGTTATTTTAACTCATGCCATATTTTTATTTAGGAGAATGCTACTGAAGATTTTTTTTAAATATTTATTTTTTTAGTTGCAGTTGGACATAATACCTTTATTTTATTTATTTAAATGTGGTGCTGAGGATTGAACCCAGGACCTCGCACGTGCTAGGCAAGCACTTGACCACTGAGCCACAACCCCAGCCTTGAAGATTTTTAAATAATATTTTTTCTCTTGTTTTTTTCCCCTGAGATATAATGTAAGGCCCTGTAATAAAAGGGGGGAAGAATATAAAGATGAAAATTTTAATAAGCAATAGATGTTCTCTCAAATACCCTTTGAAACCAGTCTCTCTTTTGGAGTAGGAGAAGATCCATCCTCAAAGTATTTGTTAGATTTCTGTCATAGATCTTGTAGTCTAGGCAGGGAACAAATTCAGAGAAATTCAGAACGCCTCAATATTGCTTCCAAAGTTACCTGTGCACTTTGGAACCAGCTACAAAAATGTTCTTTTGAGGAATAAGACCAGTATCTACCAATTTGTAAATAGGTTAATGTCCTCTGAGGTACTCACTTGCCTCAAACTGCCAGTGGGAGGCAGTAGTGTACTAGCCTGAGCTACACTCTTCAAGGTAACATCTATGACTCATGCCAGATTCCTTTATTTCATTCATTTTCTAGAAATACACGAAACTAAAATCTTAGAAATAGTTTCAGATTTCATAATGAGAAATTGGTACCATCAATCCAGGACAAGAGAATGTTGCTATGTCATGATAGAACAGTCTATCGGCTTCTACCAGTGGCAACCCCATGAACTTCACCCAATATGTGTAGGTCCTGATCCAGTATGAATAGAGGAATGGCATGGAATAAAGGCCAACCTTGTTTGAGAAAGGAGCACGATGATGATATCACATTAGAGCCCTCTGATTTTCATGATTTACAAAAACATCATACAGAACTATGAAGTAAAGATAGAAAAATCTCTGAATGGTAACATTGTTTCCCTGTTCTCAGGGGACTGGATAAACATGTCAGAACATAACAATAGCAGCTGTAGGCTTGTCATTATTAGAATTCAAGTGTCATGAGTATATTTTTAATCTTTGGCCATTTTCTATTTTGCCATTCACAAAATCCAAACTACCTATAAACAAAATCACAATGAATGCTAATATTGGAACACTGCATTCTTTCACTTGGTTCTTTTTCCTTATATAATATATGATTTCACTAAAGGGTTTTCTTCGTTTATTGACTAATCTCAGTAGGTTATATATTAGAGAATTTTTCTCCCCCAGCCTTAGGGTATGTGTATATCTACAACTTATGAAGTTCAAACAGCACTTTTTTTTGGTACCAAGGATTGAACCCAAGGGGTGCTTAACCACTAACCCACATCCCCAGTGCTTTTTTATATTTTATTTAGAGAAAGGGTCCAAGTTGCTTACGGTCTTGCTAAGTTGCTGAGGCTGGCTTTGAACTCAAAATGCTCCTGCCTCAGCCTCCCAAGCCACTAGGATTACAGGCATGGTCCACCACGCCCAGCTACAGGATATAATACATTATTTATTTGATGACTAACCATAATCAGTGTACAGTCTGTGAATAGAACAAAGCCAAATTTACTACTGATCCATACAATTGTCAAACTCAGACTCTTTTAGTAACTTTGGTTCTAGCCAGGTGAACTAATATCTCCATATACACATTTATAATTTATTTATAAGTCTAAGAAATAGACAATACTAATTTCCATTAGTATATGGATTATTATGATTTGAACTTTAAAGTTTAGAAAATTGTTTATTTTTGTCATAACTGCTAAATTCTTTTTAATAGTAATTAATAGTACAAACTAATCTGGAGATAAAAGTATTCAAACCAACCCCAGAAACATTAAGAATTAATGGCACTGTTGTAAACTCCAGGTTCTAGACCTGTGCTTCCCTATATAGTAGCTACTAGCCAGAAGTGGCTCTTAAATTCTTGAAATATAACTACTCAGAATTAAAGTGTGTTACAGATACAAAATATATACTTGATTTTGAAAGGCTAAAGATTTCATTCATATTGGGTTTTTTTTTTTTTTGCTTAGATGTAGAAATATTTGTCAATAGGTTAAATATAATACAAAAATATTAAAATTAATTTCACCTAATTTTATTCAATATTTAATGTGGCTTCTAAATTTTTATATTGCACATAGTCCACTTTTGTGATTCTCATTTTATTTCTGTTGGACAGTACTGCTATAAACTAAAAACTGGGTCCTCAAGGCACCAGAAAGCAAAAAATTTATATATACCTTAAGCAAAATGATGTTAATCAGCTTAATTTTTATTCAGATACTGTTATTCCAAAGTGTGTTCTTTGGAATGGATTAATACAAATGTTAAATGAAGCAAGGTAATAAAACCTTGCCATGCTTAGGTTCTGCCACTGAGGAAATACTATATGAAACAACTGTTATGAGATGGGTTTAGGGACACACCAGTGAATACAGAACAAGATGCCCACCTTCACACACTTGTGTGAGCAAGTTAGACCATGGTTAGATGGATACAAGGTAGTTTCCTTACTTCTTGAAAATGTTAATGTGTTTATATAGGGTGAATCTAATATATATTTAGGAACAGGCTAGGGAGAAGTAAAATGACATTTCCATGTACACAGTCATATAACATTATTTTAATATAAAATTTTCTTTAGTACAAACATACTCCAGGATTGAATTCTCTAATGAATAAAATCAGATTGTTCTAAGCAGATTCTTATTAAGCATATATTGATAATCAATCTCAAGTATTCAGTCTATGTGGAATTTTTTTAAATTTCTCAATTTTTTATTTATTTTTCCATTGATGTTTCTTCTATTTTATTTATTTTTTCTTTATATATAACAGCGAAATGCATTACAATTCTTAGAGTATATGGAAATTTTTTAAAGGTTGTACTCAAAACAAGTATATGTTTAGAGAATCCTTTTGTGTTTATGTCAAGAATAAATGCTTAATAAGTATGGGGATTTAATAACTATCTTTTAGGGTTGTTGTAAAAATTTTAAAATAGTATATAAAGGATTTATGAGATATATAGTGTTTAATATCTTTACTGTCAAACCCTACCCTTGTGTTCTTGAAATACCAGATCAACCAATCGAATTATTTATTGCCTGCTATTTACTACCCGACAGGCAGTTTTAGAAATGTTTATTTAGTAGCTGCTAAGTTACATAAGACAGCTGTCAAGAACAGTAGGACTGTAAACAGATGCTATTATTGGTTTAATATGAAGAAGATGCTGTTTTTGGATGTGAAAATTCAGTTTGAAGTGTTGTTATCAGAAGTAATGGTAGGTCATTTATAGTGAGATGTTTAGAGAAGCCAGGTGGACACCATTTTGAAGCTCTGTTGGCAGGGCTGGAAATGCAGATGTGGTATCTTCTTCCCAAAGGAAATGAAGTTCTAAGATCTTAGAGAATGTAAAAAGGGCAGAAAAATAGGCCAAGGATCTAAGAAATGGCCACACCAAGAGCTCTGGTTGGGAGCATTGATAAAGTAGAATAAATTTCCAAAGAGTAAGCATGGTAAAGGGCTATATCATGATAGAACGAGTTAACTAGGAGTCTGAGAACTTGTGTTTTATCTCTGCTCTGCCTGAAAGTTGATTGCTTCCTCAGCTTTATTTAAAACATGGCAAATATTCTCACATCACTTCTTTCACAAGGAAGTTATAAGAATCAAATGCATGGGTACATCAAGAAAACGTTTGCAAACTATATATAAATGTTTATAATGGCAGTGCAGTTATTTGATATTATTAATTATATAATAGAATCTAAGTTGTGAATATTCTGCAATGAATCATGACACCAACTAGGTAGTGTTAAGCCAGATTTCACAAGTCATAGTCGTGCAAAAGACTAACCTCAGTTCAAATACCAGCAACAAATTTGGGGGTCACCAGGCAGCCTTCACTCCGACCAGCTGGCTACAAGTTCAGTGGTTCCTACCACCCTCTTAGAATGACAAGATTCAGGAAAGCCCAATACTTGCTAATACAGCTTAGTTATAGTACAAAGATACAAATCAGAACCAGCGAAAGGAAAAGACACTTGATGCTTCATGCTGTCTTCTGGGACACACCACCCTCTCAGCACAATGATGTGTGACAATACACAGTATTATCAGTCCTCCCTATCTATGGATTTCACATACCAACTGCAGATTGAAAATATTTTTTAAATATGTATCTGTATTGAACATCTACGAACTTTTTTATTATTCTTTAAGCAGTACAATATAACTTTTTAGATAGCATTTACTTTGTAGTAGTTATTATTAACTACATAATTTAAAGTACATGGAGAATGTGCATAGGTAACATGCAAATGCTAAGCTATTTTATATAGGGGACTCAAGCTTTCTGAGACTTTGGGGTCCCAGCAGAGTTCTGTAACTAATGGCCTGTAGACACCAGGAGATAAGTATGCTGCTAACCAGGAAATCTCACCTGAACTTCAGTGCCCTGAGTTTATATTAAAGCTTCATTACTTAGGCATTATTGATTTGCCACAAGATTAAATTCAAACTCCAGCCCCTTTCCACTCATTGGAGATCAAGTTGCTATCACTTGGCTCCTAACCTCAACCCTCTAAAGATATGATTTGTCTTTCTGGCTTGACCAGTCCCTACCTGATGTCATTCATTACCGTTAACTATCTGTGGGCCCACCATGAGTTACCTAATTAGCACACCATCTAATTAGCAAACCATCTGTTTGTGTGTCAAACTGCAAGTCTGAGGGTCTCACCATGAGTAATAATTCCAAGGGTTTAGAGGCTATCTCGTAGGAACTAGGACAAAGGCCAACCAAATTTATTATTACACGCATTCCAAAATGTTACAGATGTCAAGTGAAAATGAAGTGGCATGAGGAAATTCTGTTGAATTTAGGAATTTTAGACTTTGGATAATTTATAGGAAGCAGTTCCAATAGAGGTATGATTAAAATCAAATTAAAATTGTTAAGAATTGAGTGGAGCCCAGCACTGGGATTACATACTTGTAATCCCAGTATGTAATCCCGGTGACTTGGGAAGCTGAGTCTAGAGCATTACAAGTTTAAGGCCAGCCTGGGCAACTTAGCCAGACCCTGTCTTAAAATAAAAAGCACTGTGAAGGTAGCTCAGTGGTAGAGCACCCCTAGGTTCAATCCCTAATACTGAGGAAGAAATAAACTGAGTAGAAAGATTTTTTTTAAATGTGGAAAGATTTATATTATCATTGTCTTTACATCAGAGAGACTAGACCTGTCCTGTGCTCAAGTGCCTGAACCAAAAGGAGACTCAGGGCCCAACCAATATAGGAAATGGCAAAATGGCAGTGCTGTCTTCAAACTTGCAAAGGATAATGATACAGAACAAGTCTAAGTGGAAATTTTATATATATATGAAGGTTCTATCTTACTTATCAATTATCTCCTGTACCCAGATATATTTTTGTTTAGTTGTTTTTGTTTTAAAATAACTGGTTTCAATAAAATAAACAGCAAAATGAAACCAAGGGAAGACAATTATTTATAGCCTCAATAAATCAACAGTAAGGAAAACCACAGGGACATGGGCTGCTGGCGGCCAGCACTAACTTCAGTTATTGCATAGATTAAAAGCATATATTTGTCACACACTTTACTATCATATAGACCCTGTGGTGCTTTAAAAATTATATTTATGGGTTATTTTTGTCTTTCACCAAAGTAAAGCCATTGCTAGGTTGAAACAAAACAGCTACTTAGTAGGTCAAAGTAATAGTTAAAGAATTGTAAGAACAGACCAAATTTCAGGAAGACTAAAGAGATGCAATCATTGAGGACACCAGAGTTCTATATTCTTTCCCCCCATCAAGGCTGCCACAGACTCACCATTGACCACAAAAGGCAGGAGCTCAATTTTATTTTTCATCTGAGACTTGGCTCTAAGAAGCCAGTGCCCATTAGACCACAGTGTGCTGGGGGATCAATACTGACTTAAAGGGAAGAAGGCCTCTTTCTGAACCATAGCTGATCCTTCCTGCAGTGGAGAGGGTTCCCCCAAGGAACTCAGCTCAAGAAGCATAACAACTGCTAGCAGAAATATTTCCTCATTTAGATGCCAAGTTGCAAATTGTTTTTTCTGCTGGTGGTGGTGGTGGTTTTTTGGTTTGGGTTTTTTTTTTTTTTTTTCTCAGAATCTTTCCTAGTTTCTTGTCTTTTGTGTTACTCGAGAAATAACAGAAATGTTAGTGCAGGGTGGTAGAGGTTTTTTGAACTTGCTCTGTCATCCAGATCTGAACTTTGCTAAATGTTATGTCATGAGACTCAACAATGGAGGTAGTTTATAGCCTGGTTTTTAAGTCCAGTGGGATCAAAGAACTGTTCAACTTTTCATTCATTTTCAGGGGAGGGGCTTCGAATCATATGAAGCCTCCCTTAAAGTAAAATAGCATGTATTCTCATCCTGTTTATTTCCACAGAAACACAAATACAAGATATGTGGATTGAATTCCCTTACTGAATTGGTACTAAGAATAGCAGTTGGTTTGTTGCCTATCGGTACTACGGTCACCAGTGGCCCTGAATATTGGCAAGAGTCCTAGATATATCATACGCAAACATCAATTGTAATATCCTAAAGGGGAATAAAGCTGAGGGTTTGATTCATAAAATAGCACAAACATACTCCCTTTGGAGGATTAAGCAATCATCCTACTTTGACTTAATATTTTTAGTTTCCACTTTAAAATAGGTATCTATGAGTTGGAGAGAAAGAAATGCTTCTCTTTTAATTGATACCCCAGACTTATTTTTCATTGTTTGCTTGTGTCCAAGTGAGTCATCTTGTAAACTATCTAACTTCATGTGTAAAGGATGAGCCCACTTACATCAAATGAAAATTTGTTGATGGCTCCAAACATGTATAAAAAGTTCTGTCCAATTTACAGGGTTGTCATCCTGTCTTGTTTGGAAGTCAACCATTTAGAAACAGTGCATCTGTTCATGTGGAATTTAGGTGTCTAGCACAGCCCACACAAAGCCACCAATCCAACACCTGCCCTTGAACCACCACTGCAATAAGATTTTTACATACGTGTGAACTTCTAACTTGGGAGGCTTCTTTGTCTGAAATCATTTTCTCTAGTTATAGTGCCATAAGGTGACTATTCCAACCCAGCTTTGTTTATTTACTTTCCCATTTAAGATATGACTCCCTCAGTTCCATAGTTTTGGTCTCCAATGGCTGGGAACAAAGCAAAAAGAAGCTGAGGACCAGGATGGGGCTCTTTTGGTGTGCTGAGAGAGAAATGAATACTGGAAGTGAAAAATTGTTATCTAGGGACTTCTAACAGAGCTATAAACGCATCCTTTAAAAGACCCTGTGCATTGTCTTTTTAGTTGTTCAGTGGTCTCAGTAATGGCCTCTTTCCTTTTTATACTGTATTATCAGTTGCTTCTCATGAAAGATTCTCCACCTGAAACCACAGAGGAGTTAAATACCATCTTAGTTATTCTCTCATCATTTTGTCCCTAAAGCAACCCCACAGCTATTTTGAGTTGCTCAAAAGGATAGAAATGCTGTTGCTTGCATTGGCCCACCTATTGTTATTCACCTAAGCCTCCAGAGAAGTTCAAAGACCAAACAGTAAAAGAAAAACTCAGGCTATGCTAGGCATTTCATCCTTGGATCTAGTACAGATCCAGTAACAGAGGACTAAGATGTCCAGATGGATATACAATCCTTGTTTGGGGCAACACACAGTTCATTAGTGACCTTAACAAGGACTGTTTGAGAAGACTAACGTGTCAAACGCATGATTATAGTGGGTTCCAGAGAAAAATGGGAAGAGAGGAATTAATACAGTAAGCCTGGGCAATTCTTTCAAGATGTTTTACTTTAAAGGGAGCCAAGAACTGAGTTTGTAGCTGGAGCAGGATATGGAGGCAAACAGGGATTTTTTTCTCTCTCTCAAGTTTGGAGTTATCACAACACATTTGTATGCTAAGGGGATGATCAAGAGGAGAGATAAACCTTCACAATGCAGTAGGGAGGGCACAGCTGCCAGAGGGATATCTTGGGGTAGACAAGCCAGATTAGAGTCTGTGTGAGGGGTCACTCTCAGAGGGGAGCACAGAAGGTTGGTCAGTCCTACTGTGGGGGAGAGGCAGAGGTAGACAACAGATTTTGTGGGGATCTGGGAGTTCTCTTCTGATTGCTATGACTGAGTTAAATGAGAATGCAGGAGGACATGTTGGAGGTTTAAAGAGATAGTAGAAGGTGTGAAATAGTTGTCTAGGAGAAAGGAAGAATGAATGGACTGGGGAATTGTAGTGGGATTCAGGTCTTGCTTGAAATTCATGGTCATGAATTTAAGTGAGAGCAGGACAGAAGAGAAGATATGTGTGACCTTGGGCATACTGTGAAAAGATTGTTTACAAAGGTTTACTATCTACTTTACAAAGTTAGTGTAAGGATTCAGTGTGTGAGAAAGCATTTCAAAGTATAAGTACAGGACATCATTATTATGAAACTTGGCTTTGCATTACTTAGCACTTTCCTTGGGCTAAAAGCTTTCCAGATTTAAGACAGACTCAATGTCTCTAGACACAGCAGCTGGCTTCTGCCACTGACTTAGTTACTGGGTGTAAACAACTGACTTAACCTCCATGTGCTTTTACCCCTCAAAATATAAAATGAGGGTGGTAATGCTTAAAGGGGCAGTGAATGCTTTACAAGTTAAGAGTACCATATAAACACAAGCTATTCGTAAGGTGGCATTAGCCCTCACCGTCACTGTCACTAGAAAGTCAGAGAGCCTCCAAATAAGCCCTAAGCCTTGGGTGGGAGATGACCCCCTTTGAAAGCTGTGAAAGAGGAAGGAAAGGAATCGCCATGTGGGTGCCATCTGCATTACTTCCTTTAATCCTTACAACTACTCTCTGAGATTATTAGAACCTAAGACTCAAAGGGGGGTTGAGTTTCCCAGTAGAGTTTGGGTTTTCATTGCAGGTTTACCTTAAAATCCCGGGTTCTTTTCACCTTGCCACATGTGGAATTGCCCTTGATTCTGTATATCGACAGAAGTTATGGGACTCAAAGCATACATTTTTTTCATATTCCAGACCTATATTTTAGCCAACCTAACCTGTTTGCAATCAGACATTTAACTAGTGTTGCCCAGTAGCAGAATAAACTGATTTGTTAGATATCCCATGATGGAGTAGTTGACAAGAAATGATAGGAACATTGGGGAGGGGAAAAATAATTGCACTTAGCTACAAATGCACTTTTTTAAACACTCTTGGGATAGGATGGTAGGTGCTAGGAAAATTAATTCATGTGGTCATGGGAACTGCTGAACTACCATGTCCATGTGCCATTTCTTGCAATCTGTACATTATAAGCTGCAGCACATAAACTGCTCTAAGAGAAAATCACTGCTCTATTAGATTTTGATTTTTGAGTAACAATTGCCCACCTGATAGAGAAAGTGATAAGAAAAGTGTATTTATCTTCTTCCAACAGCTAAAAGGTGATCATACTTCTAAAATTTGTTGAGATTGTCCAAGAAACTGTGTAAAATACTCATCCATCACTGGAAGCCCCTGGTCAGGAAATGACAGTGCAGTAAATATCTTCAGCAGCCACCTTTTAATGTACAAGCTGTTTTCGGTTGGAATTTTCAGCACTCACATAAAACACACTGTCATGAGTGACTGCTTGTGCTCCAAAGTCATTACTATTGGGATAATGGAACATCTC